>NW_027137828.1:107375-707375 GCF_000149305.1 Rhizopus delemar RA 99-880
GAGAGCTTCCAAGTTGTCATAGATCATGGCGAAACCAGTGGTCTTTCCACCACCACAGTGGGTCTTGAAACCATAGACGGAAACAGCATCTTTAACTTTGCCAATTGAAGCCGTCAGCATTGTACTATTTCCGAAACTCTTATTGCTCATCTGAAGTGTCTTACATGCTTTACAAACATCCCCACAGGAAAAACCAACTTGTCTAATAGACTTATATTTTAGACATTATTCATGTTTTGGAGCAAAACAATTATAGAGTCCTTGAAGGTCACTTACAAAAATCATGTTGAGTGTATTTCTAATTCTTGAACTTGATCCTTTTTCTTCTGACTGGATGAGTTAAGAAAACCTCAAAATCAGAATTCTTTATCTTCATCACACAAAATTCTTTTTCCATCTTCAGACACAAAACTGAACATTTTTGAACTATTTATGGATGATGATGCTATACAAATTATAAATATAAATGAAATGGGCGCGGGCAATATCTAAAAACAGTATACATTGAGAGCTTCATTTTAAAAATAGAAGTAGATGAAGTTAGGTTGGATTAAAAATGTCTCCAAGTTGTTTCCTTAAATAAACACTCTGACTACGAAATCCTTTCAGATTGTGTATTTCTTAGTATGAAGAGGACGCCTGTACCACTTAAGAGTTTTCTAGGATCAAATAGGTTTCAGACTTGCTCTTACAAGACAAGAGATTGAATTATTAATTAATAAGGCGTAATACTACAAGTCTTATAGTGTTTATTTTTATACCAAGAAGAAAACTGTACGTAAGAATAGCTTTACAACTCAAATTACTAGATTGAATTCATTAATTTTTAAAAAAGTATTTGGACACTTGCCTTTTATTCTTCAAAATCAATGATATATGTAATTAATCTTTTTGCAGTATTTTTGTAATTTAAAAGAGAAAAAAAAAAGCTATTTAACAATTGTACCTTCACTTTGCTGTCCAAAAAAGAAGACGTCTATTTTATTGTTTATAAAAGTAAAATGGTCAAGAACATAGTTATAATGATCATCACTGTAAACTGCTCTTATAGAAACTACATGCTTACTTCAAACGATTGCTTTATACTGTGTTTTTATTCAAAAGGCATTCTCTCTTCCTTTGGCCTGTGTTTGACAAGCCTTGACTACACAGAATAGCCTTATTCAAAAAGATTTCACTGTCTATTGCAATCATGAAACACCTAAGAGGAGTTTAGTATTTACTTATAAAAAATAAAAATAAATAAAACTATACAGCTAAGCGATAGAATTGAATTTAATGCTGCAATAATTCTGCCTTTCATCGAATACAAAATACCACCTGATGAAAGACTTCAAAGTTACGGTTTATCAAAAAAGAAAATCAAATTATACAGTCTTGATAGATGTGGACTTTACCCTTTTTGTTTAAGAAAAAAGAATGAGCACAAAACCTCTACTTTAAAAATAAGAAATAAATTATTAAACGTGAAGCATAAAAATCAAAACAAGCCCAAATATTTTATTTTGTTTACTGTTCATCATTTCAAAACCGGCATATGCTAATCTTTTTAGAATTCTTAGAAACAACTCTTTTAAACTGATGTATATTATTTTCACAAAATATCCGTGCATCTTCAAGAAAAAAAAAACATAATTTCTTTATGCACAAAAAAAAAGAGAGAGAAGGAGAAGGGGAAGACTATATCAATTTAAGATTCAAACAATCTTCAAATCTAGCAGCTGAATATCTGCAGAGACCTCGAAAGTCGCTCAAAAGGATGTTTGTTGTATATATCATCAATTCTAGCTGACAATATATCTTTCTACAAAAACACTTTTCCTTTAAGTTTACTTTTCCATGTTGATTGATGCCATTCATTTGGAAGGTAAATACAGCCATGATTACGTTACTCAATACTTTCTGATATTAGCATTCTTGTGAGTGGAAATATTGTCCGTGACAATGTAGTTGCCCTTAAACTACTCATGCTGATACAAAATATCAAGAACATTTACAATGAAATTATGTTACTTAGTAACATTTCCCCCTTCAGCATTTCTAGCTGTCTGAGTGCTGCCTATCACGTTTTTTCCTTCGAAAAGACAGGTGCTCTTGGTCTTCTTACTTTTGATTTTTACTATACCATAAGTAGAAATAACATTCAAAATAAATGTTGTTCTGGTCCTTGTCTTAGGTACATATGCAAAAGCACGGCTTCCTTTCTTATCATGCTATAGAGCGCAGCATGTTCATTTAATTCTATTCATTTGTTGGTGCATTCATAACTATATTTAGCCGTTATCTTTGTTTTAATATGTTCCATAACAAAGAACAAGCAGTGCTATTTTAATCATTTAAGAGGATTAATAACCAAAATAAATTACAAGTAATAGAACCTTTTTAATAGAAGAAAAATAGCCTTTTATTTCCTTATTCTTTGTATATGTTTATAATTTTTAATTTGAGAAGTTGCAGCTTCACTTCTTTGTATTGATGCAGGATGATCAAGATTTTTTACTATATTTAACTTCCGTTTCTCCATTCAAAGTATTACTGCTGATGCTATTAATCAAAATGATAATAGCCAAAGTTGTATTATGACCAAAAAATATTATTAATATTAACTCTATGAACAAAGGAAATAACACTAAATATAAAGATGATTCAATGGAATACAATGTGATAGGTCTTCCGAGAAGTACCAATTATAAAGAAATAATGATTAAGCCCCCTTAAATTAAAGAAATTTTAATAAAGGATATCTTTTTTCTATCTAAAAAGCTCTATAGCTTTTGACTTATTTGGTTTTCACTACCTTAGAAAGATCACAACACCATATAAATCCCGGTCTATTTCCTTGTTTCTCTTCATACCTTTATATTGTTAACTTGTGGCAGCGTTAATTACATACACATTCAAACAGATAAATCATACTTGATATAAAGTAATAATTGATCCCTCACATTTTTCCCATTTCATTAGTGGTACCAGCCTTCATCATAAATAACTATTTTCTATCAAGTACTTCAGCTAGCATCATGAGCACTACTGGTGCCCTTGCTTCTGTTGATCTTATTTTGTTTAATCTTCTATTGATGATATTAAGTGAAATGAGCAGTATCAAGAGCGACTCGAGGATTCCATAAGCACCATCCATGCTACTACAATGCATGCTTAGTCCTTATCTAAATTCATATTTCTCTGTGCACTTCAAGATGATGACAATTTTGATATCGTTACTTACATTAACAAAAAGCTCTTTTCTGAGGTATGGTTATCCTTAGTACATTATCATCGTGGTCGTATGGGTGAGGCAACAACTCGCTGACTTGTATTTGTTAGTCAATGCATTCAAAGGTACCTCGATCATACTACCTATGAAAGGCCCGAGCTCAAATTTGCTCAACAATCATTTTCAGTGCAAGGACTGAAAATAAACACTGCTTATACCAATGATATTGAAGATCAATTTGGCAATCATTTTTGTCCCACAACCAATACCTTATTACAAATTCGCCAAAGAAAAGCAGACGTGATTAGATAATGGCGAGAAGAAGGAGTGGACAACGAAGTAATTTTCAACGAAGCATATGAGCAAATTACACTTTTGGCAAGACAATTCAAGGTAGCTTTAGCTTCTAGAATTATTGATCAATGTCGTATTTACCTTAGTAATTTCCTTAATGTTGTGTGAGATCACTCAAAAGATTCCAAAACTAACAATTTGATTATATATCGTATATAGCACTCTATGTTATGTGCGATAAACAGCCCACACAATTTATACCTTACTACCTCGGAACCTAAACCACATTATTATATTCGAATGCATAGTTTGCATTGAATAGACTCTTTTTCTTCATCTTTACTCAATAAAGAGTTTCAAGAGACTCATCAATTGTTTGACTTATTTGTTAGTTTTATTAATCGAGAGATATTAAGACGCCTATTCCACAATCCATCCTCTATCGAACTTCCTCTTCAAGATCCTATTTATAATCAGACTTTACAAAGACTAAAACCTATATGGGCTTTGTATACCGTCCAATATACATTCAAACAAAATAATGTGTATTGTGATGCCAAATTTAATTCATGTAAACCCATGATGTCTATCAGCTTGCTCACTTCTTTGAAGCTCCTGGCTTACCTATTTTTAGCTGCTTTCCTCTTGGCAGAACTTGCATACCTGCATATGCAACAATTTATAGTAAAATTCTCTGTCAAAATATTCGTAGCCGTAAATGATCCCCTGAGCCAAGATGATTCATATGAGTTCTGCAGCTTTGAAGCCTCAAGAAATTAGTAGGCTTCGTTTTCGTGGAACAATCCAAATGAATGGTGTAGGCGTCACAAGCCTTGAAAAAAGACAGGCTAGAAAGCATCGATACGTTGGTCTTCATAATGCTTTTGTAGAGTCAGCGCCTAATATAACATGCCTTAATGCACAACAACATGGAGAAATTACTGGTTGCTGTGCTACTATTGACCCAAAAAGACGAGTTCCTTTGTATTATGTACATGAAAACTCTACTGATGATACATCACGCACGTATAGATGCACCAAGCCTTGCCAAGATAAAAAAAAACAAAAAAAAAAAACAAAGAGGTATCGTCGCATCTGTCAAGCCGTTAAACTACAAAAAGTACAAAATGCTGAAGATACTCTTGTAAATTCTCGATCTTTAGATCTACAAATTTTTGAAGAATATCTTAGAAATCGTACAATGGTTACTGAATTGCTACAAAGACATTATACTGAGACTACAGCCAATCACTTGACTATGCATCTCTTGCATCGAAAATTGAAACTGTCCAAGTACATGAGAAGGCAGAAAGCTAGCGAGGATATGGTCGCCTATGTTGGACTGGTTATTATACTTAATGTTTTCTTCAAAAACTCCAATAAACTTTCAATAGCTTCAAAATTCCCTTGACTATAACGGTTTCCAAGAGAATTACACAGAACAATTAAAGTTGTTGTGGAAAAAGCCTCTCTTTATTTAATTTCGATAATGTAACGATATATATACTAATATTTTTCATATTTTAGGGAACATAAAGAACGTCACATGGAGGCACCATTTTACTTTCACTGCTACAAAAATAACCGCCCTTCACCTAATTGAAAAAGTAAATTTGGAAACGATGCTGTTTTTGTTATGGGTAACTATTCCGCTCCAAATATCTGGCACCAAGAGCCTATGAGAGGCGTAGGATTCAGAAGGCTGCTGAAGAAACATGGATTTTTAGTGTATTTGATTAAAGGATTCGAACAAGTCAGTGCCATCCTTCTTGTAATAATCGTAGTCTGACAACCTTCAATAAAGTACCGAATCCACGGCCATATCAAAGACGAAATTATTAAAATTGTTCGCCGGCTTTGAGGTAAAGTTTTTTTTTTGGTCAAAAAAACTCAATCAGGTAGTAGAAAGAGTTTTTAAAAAGCTTAGTGTTATGGTTTAAAGATCAGATGATATCCCACATCTAATTGTCCAGCAATAATATATACTTGGATGAAATCCTGGTGGCTGTAGTAACCGTTTATTTACAGTAAATGATTTTTTCTAGGTGCATTACGGTCTAACCAAATTTTGGCTCTATCTAAGTCTCCTTGTTCACTTTCAACTGCTTTCACACACCATCCCAACTCGTATTTATCCTCTGCTTCATTATACAATACGTCTGCCAAAAACTTCTTTTGGCTAATTGACTCATCAACACAAAAGTAGAGTTCCGGATTTGGGTTTGGCTTGTTTAATTCTCGAGGCAAGTTCTTGATCATTGGTATAAGTAAACTTGCGGCTGTTGTTGCATCCCTTTTATCATTTGTACTAGTGGCACAATACTTTTTGAACAGTTAGAATCTTAAAATGTGTTATTCACGAGGTTGCATTTTTTTGTACCTTATTTTGACACCATTTTTTCCCACATCCTTCGGTTAGCTGAGCATGGAGCTTTCTTGCTACTTTTTGGACTAATTTAGTATTCTTTGGGTCATCTTCAGACATCCAAAAGGGTCCAAAGCAGTATTGACATAAAGAAAGTCTATTTTTTGCTCTAGGTCTCGTACAATTCATATTACTGCAAGCAGGTGGAAGTGTTTGCTGTTGACGTTTGATTTCATGTACTTTTGCATGCACTTGGATATCTTTAATGGGTATAGGCTTGCTGCATTTTTGACATGTAATCGTACGTGATCCACAATAGCTTTCATGAGAACGTAGACCTAATAGCCTATCCCTAGGATCTAATGAAACAACACCTTGAGCAACCAAGGTCTATGCATACGGGAATAAGAAACAAAGTTTGCTATAAAAACAAGATAAACTTACGTGACAGTATTTGCAAATAATCATTTTCTCGGAACAATCTGTACACTTGTGCTCTGCCAATGATTCATACGAGTCGGTTGTAAAAGTGTTACAAACACACATCTTTGGTGTATGATAATATTCAACATGTTTTTTCTTGCCATCAATTGATCCAATTGCATCGCATTGATCACAATGCCAATGCTTTTCGAGCTCCTCACTTCCCTTTTTAAAGACTTTACCACATCCCCAAGGACAAACAGCATTATTGCGATAGCAAAATCCTTCGTGAAGCATCACTGTACGTTCCATAATCCATGCATGGCAGTTTTTGCACTGGACTTTGCCCTCCTTGTCGTCCTCTGGTTCCTCCATCTTGGTATCTGCCATTGCTTCATCTATTTCTTTTACTTCCCATGTTGTGACTGAGCTCTCTTCATAACCATGTATACCAACATATAGTATGTTTGCTTGTATATTCATCAACCTTAATAATCGCTCATTATCTGAACTCAAATCTGCCCATTCATAATTTTCCACTTTTGGATGCTTTGTTTTACTGCTGATAACAATATCTATTCTCCAAAAAAAAATGTTTAGTACAAAAAAAAAAATTCTTTTATCACTTTATCATTGCCTTACCAATATCTCCTTTTTCTACTGTTAATTTTAATTCTACATTTGTATTTTGACGCAACTTCAATGACCAATATCTGTAATCTTTGTAAGGCACGTCTGCGCTCAATACACTCTCATTCAATCCGACTTCTGACTTTGTATGATCTGATTGCTGATGACCTATATTTGCCGATCCCTCAATATCCACTTCAAGGTCCGTGTCATTAATCAACACTGCTTCTTGAGGCTTCAGCTCAGTCACTTGAAAAGGATAAGTCTGTTCACCATACCGACAAAAGAGTACCTGTCCCTTAGTGAGAGTATTATAATGTCCACGCAAATGAGCCTCAAGTGCTGCACGATAATCGGTAATATCTTGGTAGTTGTCCGACAAGGGCTTGAGTTGTGTCCAGGTGCCCTTGGGTAAGAGCTGAAGCTTGATGAGCACACGATCGCCCGCTTTCAGGCCAAGCGCTGTCATGATCCACTCGGGTAATTCAGCTGAATCGGATGAAGAAGAGGCAAATTCCTTAACACCGCAGTGAATAAAGGCACCAGAGTGAGGGTGGCGAAGTTCAAATGTTAATGGTGAGGGTAACGTACTGTGACCAGCTTTGGCAAGTAGTTGTTCCAATGCTATGGCTGGTAGCTTTATCTTGTCACCGTAGTTGAGATCTAAAGAAGCTTTTTGTACAAAGTAGTATGAATTCCAAGATATGGATTGTTGTTCCTCCATTGACTTTTTGTTTTATAAAAAATGATAAATAAAAGGAAGATTTAAAAAAAAAAGGAATTCGCTTCATTATTAAAAAGTGCTGGGTTATTACTAATCTTTCTGGAAGGAACACGTAAGCGCTACGCATAGACATTTCTAAATCAAGACACTGGCTGATTCAGCAAAAATAATTTTTGTCTTGTTATAAATAATATCCAAATAGATATAAAGGCTAAATGTCTTGGTAGATTATGAAAAGCTAATTGATGTTCATATAGTGGTTGTAGAATCAAATAAAAAGGTAAATTTGATGACACTCCGCTTTTTACAGCTGCTTAATATGGAAACCACAGATATGCGCAGTATATGGCCCGTCAGACTCTGGGACTCATGTTTTTTATCTTCGGCAAAATTTTATGAGGCAATTTCCTTTTCGAATTTTTTTTTTTAAGCATTGGTGAGTCCTATCACTTTGGAAAATGAGAATACTTGTTAAAAAACTAAAGTATTCGTCTGTCAGGTCTCATAGTAATAGGTCTTAATATTGACTTATCAAAATCGAGCTTTTGACAGTGGAGAGTAATTACCCAAAGACAGATTCAAACGCCTAAAGGGTTGACATGATTTAAAGAGGTAAGACAAAGTCAACGAAGCCATCAACAAAGGCTACTCATTCTGATTAATAGTTGTTGAGTTCAAAGTGCTTAAACTAGTTTATTGAGAAGAGGTAAAAGTATATAAGTGTGCATTTTCCAGACTTTTTTTTTACGTCTGCAATTATGGCTTTAAGGTGTTTAATACGCTCCTTCTCATGTGTAGTCATGGATTTTTAATGAATACAAATGACGATATATCGTTACAAGTGACTAAGAGAGAGCTGATTAGGAATGCCTTGCCTTCCTCTTTACTTTGGACAATAGTATCGAGTGTCTACCTCCTCATCTCTCTGCTGATTGTATACAATCTAAGGATTTCGAAAAATAGTACAAGAATTTGCTTACCCTCACAGTATTGTTTCGTATGAGAATAAACTGAAGTCAAATTCGCCTAAAAAAAAGTTACAAGAAAACATGTTGAGCTTTCATGATTATTTACCTCCATAGTGCCTTTTGTAATAGAGATTAACTAGTGAACATGTACTCCAAAAAATAAGGGCAAAAAGTAGTACCCTGCTTGCTAATAGATGCTTAATAAGTACATTGGTTTTTTATTATAAGTTTGCGCATCACTATTTTTTTAAAGTATGAGCTTTAAGACTACTGGTGCTCTCTAGGAATCGATCCTCTGACCATGTCTTTACCCTACTTATAATAACAATCCGCCCAGACTCTTATGTCATCACCTTCTTGCCGATGGGCTTGATTCTATTCAGCTGATCTTACTAATGAATTGTCTTTTGTATACGGATGATGTGGTTTTGTTGTTGACAATCATAAATGACAGTGCTCTTGCCACTTTGTAAATAGCACAGTCTCTAGAGTATTAATTAATCTCTAGTAAGTGCATAATTTTGGTGACAATTTCCAGCTTTTTCCATACTCTCTTTATGGTACTATCATGCCGCGTCAAGATACCTTCTCTTATCTGGGCATTCCCTTTAAGTCTGAAGGCTATTTTCACACACAACAATCTGCTACCACTAATGCTTCCATGGTTCTAATAACATAGGATCAACTTTCATCTATTGGTATCAATCCTAAAGACTTTAATCTGCTTCTTATCGTGTGTTTCTGCTCACAAATGGTTCGCTCATAATTCGCATATGGTCTTGCCTTTAATATCTTCACATCTTTTGGGATCATGTAGCTTGAAAAACGTTCAAAAACGCTACATGCTTACAGGTTTGGGTGGTTCTTCGCGTTTCTCTGTAAATAATATGCTACGTCTAGTAAAGCCTCCTATTGTGATAGAATGAACCAACGTAACCGATGCATTAGATGGTGCATTGAGTGACTGCCTAGTGTCAAACGCAAGCCTTTATCTGAATCAATCGCAGACGATAAAATATGCGATCCACTGTCTCCACAAGCACAGTCGGTTACAAATACCACTCAGTGTTGCAGGTTCCTTGTCTTTTCTTCTAAGCTTCCTAACCATCCACAAGTCGCGTACTTTCTATCCTGTTTCCTCTTGGATTACCGTTGTCTCGATGCATATTTCGTCTTCTTTGGAGTAGATGCATCATATCACCAAAAATTGTCTCTGTCTTATTCAGTTTCTGCAAAAAAAAAAAAAAAAAAAAAAAAAAATGTCTCTTGGATTGATGGCCTCAGAGCTCAAACCCGCGTTGATGACGCACTTTTTCTCCTTGCACCGCCACTTTTTTGTTCCTGATCCCCTCACACATCTTTTGATCTGATGTGGGCGATTAGGATGTATTGAAGACGCTGCGCGCCCATTAAAATTCTTTATTATGAATCAAATGAATCTTTAATAGAATCCATAATGCTGTACCACATTGATGAATGCAAGCAGCATCGAAAAATGGACGATGTTGTGCAAATGAGCTACTTTTTTTATCCTTTTTTTCCTTCTATATTTAGCGCAAATTTGCTACAATTGAGATGGAATAAAAGTCCGAATTTGTAGCAGACGATGATACAAACTTTCATGATGGTTGTATGTTTGTGTACACCGAGGTAAAGGCATCAAAGAGTATTAGAAATGCCAGAAAAAGACCTAGAAACTATTTTTATTTTACTGTGAAATCAATGATAGGTCACACTCTTGTTTTGACACTTGCTTTTCCAAGCAATCGATAAAAAAAAAAGAGTAGTGATTATCACGTAATGTTGTGAATTTGGCTACACTGATTCAGGTGCAAACACCAGGGTCTCCTTCATCCATTTAAATCTGGTTTGGTTTATGCCTTTAGGAACTTTATCAGTGCTTCTATTTCAGACATGACTTTCAAAAGACATTCTTGAAATTAGATGTAAAGCAAATCCATTCATACTCGAATATTCCTCTGCATTGTCAATAAAGACATTTGATCAAAAAGCAAGAAATGGGTTGGAATAGTAATCATGTCTATGATTTCAATGTGATATTATTAAAAAATTAACCTTATAATTAAAGCTCATGAAAAAAAAAAAAAAAAAAAAAAAATGAAAGCTGTGTCGCAAGCTGTAGACCAATGAATCCGAAAAAATGTATTTTATTACATCTGATTGCACTTGAAAACCTTACCATTTTTATTTTATTTTATTTTTTTAAAAAAAAGGGGGGATATGACTTATTATTCAACCTTGACTTTATAAAAGTCAGTTTTGTTTTTGTAATTCAGGGACTGTAATGGTCAACGAAAGGAATAAAAGACTGTTGACACGCGTTTATTTTTTTTATGATCCAGACTGCTTGTAAAATCTGGATTTCATATGCATTTAATATATTTCTGTTCATTAATCAACTTTATTCTTGCTATCATCACGAATATATAATCTCAATCAAACAAACACTATTCTTTATTAATTGAAAAGGAAACTGTGAGATGAACAAGACAAGACTAGGGCAAGACAACGGATGAATGAAAGCACAAGGTGACCCTGATTAAATAATCGGGTGCATTGCCCGCTCACTGTCCTTGCTGTAAAGAACAAGTTGTTTAAGCCAGATGCTGTATTCCCCTTTGGTTTAAGGGGAATAGAGTTGGTTTCAGAGCATTTTCTTCTCTTTTACAAGTCAATTTGATTCTAAAGACCTTTGAATAAAGATGACAAAGTCTATTAAAAAAAGACACATAAAAGGGCAAAATGAGATTAGTTAAAGAGACGAATGATTCTTTTTTTTTCTATAAAATTCTATACAAGTTGCATGTACGGACTATAAAACATATCGGAAACACATCAACTGTTCCTGACGCTCAATGTGTTTTATGAAACAGTTGCGATAAAACGGTATCAAAGAAACATGCCTGCGATTTGTAAAAAAGCAATTATCCTGTGACTGATTGTTTTTATATTCGCACGTACTTTATCTGTTATAAACAAGTACTTAAAACTTGTTTATTTCCTTGTGACAACAATAATAAAAACCTTGAAACATGTATTGAAACAGACATGTCTGTGCACAGCGTTTTAGTAATCAATTATGTATAAACAAAACAATTTTATTTATTTACTATTTCTTCACTTGTGAACAATGAAAAACATATAAAAAAAATGTTTGCAGTTTGAAATGATAGAAAAAGATGACATTATAAATACTGTAAATGAGTCATTAGAAGTGCTTTTGGATACATGATACTTACAGGACCACGACGCTATCAGGTGTGTGTACACAAAGTGAGGGAAAAAAAGAATTAGCGTGTAGCCGTAATGATTCTGAAAAGGAACTATGCATCACACAAACCATCCGATGACTTTTTCAACTATTTTTGAAAAAAAGGGGGGGGGCTTGTTTTACGGGTAAACTTTATAGAAATCAGGGAATAAAACAAAAGACGGTTTTACTTTAAAAATGGTCAAATAAAGTGTATACAAAGGATAAATAGGAAACGTTTTTTATTCGGGGGACATGTCCTGGTTGATTCGTGTATCACATTCCTTCTATTAGAATCAAGCAGTCAAATACGTGCGCGTGTCTTGCTTGGCTATCGAATTCTTTTCTCCTTTTTATATCCTTGGCAAAGAACAGTTCCAGATTCTACAAGTTTTACATTGTTTGGCTCAGCATCCTTCGTTGACAGCTGAAAGGGATAGGAAGAAAAATGGGGCTAAATGCAACTTTCTGACTGGTTCTTTTCCCTTCTGACTGAGTAACCACGGGAACTGGCTTATGTGGATTCAAAAGATGCGCAACACCCCTTTCTCTCTCTCTCTCTTTATGAAAAAGCCCTTGAAAGAATAGGATGAATACATAAAAAGTATTCATCGAGAATGCTGGTTGGTTAATTATCAGAAAAGGAAATAAAATTTATTTTGACCCTGAAAACATTTCAAAAATTTTTTTTTTAATTTCGGACTGTAATCTTTCCCCTTAATTTAGGCTATTCCGAACATCCGTCTCTGCTTATAAAAGAAACAGTTCGGAACAACTTTTTGAATTTTTTTTTTTTTTTTTTTATTTCTTTTTTTTTTTTCTAAAATAAATATTAAATGGATTATTTTGCATATACAGCCAAAAAGACAAAAGACAGTACATTAGTGATTCATGATTCTGGAAAGATACCTTGTCGACCGACTTGTATAAGATATTCTGCTTTTCTCTTTCAAGATCAACCACCTGTCTTATCAGCCTCACTACCTTCTCCTCCTATCACACCTCATGTTCCTACCATCTTACCTTCACTCTCACTTCCATCACCATCCGTATTAAGAAGACGTTTCAGTAATCCATCACACACCATACGTTCACCCAGACTTCATGTGCTTCTAGTAGATGATAATAGCATCAACCTTCAAATTCTCTCTCGCATGCTCAGCACACACATGTCAGATGTCTTTGAACACATTGAACTCGTCAAGAGTGGAGTGAAAGCATTGGATGTCTTGAAACGTCGTCCATTTGATTTAATCTTGATGGACATTGATATGCCTATTCTAAATGGCGTCGAAACAACACGTCAGATTCGATCATCCTCATCCAGTAGCATCTTACCTCATAATCGTGATATACCTATCGTTGCCGTGACAACGAATGATTCCGATGATTGGCGTCAATTGTATACTGAAGTTGGCATGGTAAATAAGCTGAATATTCGATCCATAAAGCGATTAACATAATTTATTATTAGAATGGTTGTATTAGTAAACCGATATTACTAAATGATTTAAAATCATCCTTGTCAAGCATATTAGATCTTGATTTAATTCATTCACCTTATACACCAGAATAATATTAGACATCATCCCCCCCATATTCTACCTATACCTTCATTCTCCTCCCCCACTCCTTCTTTTGTATATATAAATACTGCATCCCCTTTCCGTCTCCCCTTTTTACTGTTTGAAAACAAGATCGTAAATAAATAAATAAAAAAAAAAAGCTCTGTAAATAATAAATCTTGATTTTACAAATATATCCTTGTGTGGAACACTCGACTTTTTTATCATTTCTTTATTGGTTCAATCCATGTCGTGTTCACGGATGAAAAATAATGTTTTGTTTGTACAAGCAAACAGAAGCCGCACAGATAATCATAAGCAATTGGTGTTGTTTTTTAAAAGATTTCAAACAGCGTATTATTGCCAATTAAGTTTGATTTAGAAACACTGTCGGATTGGACAAGTTTGGATTTAGATAAAGTGGGTTCTCATCTGTTGGCCTCTCTTCAAATTCAATGATCCCATAAAATGGCATTCAGTACCGCACTTGCAGTTACACCAAATGAACTGGGCTTTTATCTCTTGTCTTGAAACGTCCACCCGTCTCCTGATAATTTATTGTCTGTACACCATTTCCGGAAATAGACTGCACACTGAGAAGAAGAAGATTGCATAGGGAAAGAATTCAGATTGCCTTGCCGAAATATTCGAATTACACCAGTAAAAAATAGAGATTGCACACACTTGAAGAATCGAGATGGCTCTCTCACAAGTTGATGATTGCACAGCTGTGCAATCTTAGAGAAGCTCTTTATTTAAGCATACTTGTAACTTTGAGTCCGAATAACGAACAAAATCCACAAAAGATCTTTCAAATAGACACTGTTACAAGCATCAACTATTCTTGAAGTCAAAATTTCCTCCTTCAACAGTTTACGTTATTCTCTGTTGCTTGATTTAACAGAACACTATATTTTGCTCACGCGTTTAGTTGTGTACGATATATAGACAGTCTTCCAACCAATCTGCTGTAAGGTAGATAATATCCTTCAATAAATATATTTGCTCTGCTTTAAACCAATATAGTAAAGACGAAAGATGAATTATGGGATTTTCTAGATAGTCCCCAAAAACAATTGATAAGTCTTTTTTAGAAGAGAAATACGAGCTTTCAAATGTATATTATGATATAAGGATACTGCTTTTAATACATATGATAATATAATAAATAGTAAACAAATAAAAACAAGATATTTACAAACTGCGGCTCATACAAATAGTTGCCTCGCATTGGTCATCTTGGGGTAAGAGGACGCCATAGGAGGCTCCTCTTGCTGGCTTTTTTAGGCTAGTGTTGACGAAGTCAAGAAGATCTTCGCCAGGATATTTGAGACCCAGAAGTTTCCCTATTCTTGCTTTATCATGTTCTCTTGCCATAGCTTCAATGGATTCTACTAACTTGGAAAGTAGATTCTATTTTAAACATATTAAAAACCATTTAGATAAGCTGCAAGCTCCTTCTCATTCAATTTTTGAACCCTTACCCTCAACATCCAGACAAAAACACCAAATGAAAGCACTTCGGCTTGGTCAAGCCACTCAAAAGGAACTTTGGCTTCGTATACCTTTTGGAAGGCATAAAGTTTGTTATTACAAACCTCAAGACTCCAAAGATAGATTGATTCCCCTAAATAAATAGAGTCACGTTATACAATCGCTTTATCTTTTGCAAAAAAACATACCTCGGGCATGTACGAATGGTACTCTCAACGTGATTGCTGTTTTGATTGCTGCTTTATGATATGCTTTGATTATATTATTAAGCATACTCAGCACTCCAAAGCAACCTTTTACATGGTCATAGCTAAAACGCGGAATGTCATTCGACTTGTACTTTCCAGAGACTTCCAACAAGCATATTTCTATGGTCTCGTCAAGTATGATCACACCATCAGCCTTATATTCTTCGCTAGAAGAAACTAGGACGTGTTCACCACAAATAAATGAGAGCTTGTCGTTATCCAGGGAATCAACTGCAAACTCTAGAGTTGGCCATAGGACATTAAAGCTGTAGTTGCTTTCACTGATCGCGATTCTTTTTTTTTTAGATTCTTTTTTTTTTTAGCAATGTCGTTCTACAGGTGGGCAAAGATAATGATCAGAAGTTATGGGAATATACAATGATGATCACTTGCAAAAAAAGAAAATAATCTCGAGCGAACAATGCTGCTTGGTTACTAGAACTAGTGCCTTCAATTGCTTCTCTTAACTCCCTGCTTGATTTGTTCTGAAAATAAAAAGACAGCAATTAGATACATCATACTTTACTTGCAGATTGAAGTTAAGTTAGTTACTCTACCTCGTCAACAGCGAGAAAGACACTTTGCACATATTCACTGCAGGCGGTAAATGGGCTCTCGACTTCATAAACATCGAGACCAAGATGCTCATACAGCTCATCAGGTATTGTTTGGCTGCACTTGATTGAATAGCCGCATTGTATGGCATGGTTTTTTTCAAGGCTATACAAATGATAAGCAATCAGCCTTTTTTTTTGTACCAATGAATTGGTCTTTAAACTTACCAATTTTCATGGCATGTGCACTAGTCCATGTACTGTCGCCATGCCTCCCATATGTTTTCTTCATTTTCAACGTCCCAATAGCAATCTTCATCGGTATGTTGAGTTGCCTGCAGAAGAACAATCCAGTTTAGTAATAGCATATAACTCCATTGATAATTATTTCTACCTTAATCTTCTTTCTTGTTCTGTCATCATCTATACAAATACATATATTCTTCGTATCAGTGCTATAGACGTATAGAAAAGAGAAAAGAATATGGAGCTGTTGCCTTTATTGCTATTGTTATTGATTGTCACTTCTCCATATATAAAGCCGAATTTGGTTCCGTAATTGTTGTGTACAATATTACTAGTATATCTTCCTTCTAATATAGTTTCATGACTATCGCGATTACCATGAGCAAGTAATGGTAGTTAAAAAAAGCTTTGTGCACCAGTTTTGTCCGTTACTGTATATAACTTTTTTCTTACTGTTAAAGCACATGTTGCTTTATAAACAACATTATTATTATTATCAACAACATTGCATTTTATTAACGCTCAATTAACTGGTGTTGGTGGTGGATGGTGGGAGGAAGCCAAGATCCGAGCCGTGAGGCGATGACGGCCGTTAAACGAGCATAGCGAGTAGGTCGACTACTAAAAGTTTTACAGAAATAAAGAAAAAGGGGAAAAGGTTAAAAATTTAGCTCTCTGCCAAAGAAGCAGCCATTTTTTTAAAAATCGGGGTTTAAATTCATTTACAGTGTTTGATCATTTTATAGTGTATTATATAGATTCAGGTGTTATCACAACGTCAGAGACCATAGATACCAATCTACTAGATAGAACGCATCTGAATACGATGTCAGAGCTGTATCTTGTTTAGGCTACTTTACATACTGCTACTTATCGATTTTTTGTTGTTGACTTTCTTCTTCAGCTCTCTATTGAGCAATTTTGGTCTGTGGCTAAGAGCAAGGTAAAAAGAGAGAAACTGTTGAAGGAGGAAATTTTGACTTCAAGAATAGTTGATGCTTGTAACAGTGTCTATTTGAAAGATCTTTTGTGGATTTTGTTCGTTATTCGGACTCAAAGTTACAAGTATGCTTAAATAAAGAGCTTCTCTAAGATTGCACAGCTGTGCAATCATCAACTTGTGAGAGAGCCATCTCGATTCTTCAAGTGTGTGCAATCTCTATTTTTTACTGGTGTAATTCGAATATTTCGGCAAGGCAATCTGAATTCTTTCCCTATGCAATCTTCTTCTTCTCAGTGTGCAGTCTATTTCCGGAAATGGTGTATTCATTGCCCTTTTTGAAAACCATCGTTCGTGCCACATGCTCATATACACACACCTTGTATTTGTCATGGGAATTGCCTTTATCCATCATCATCCATGCTCACAGGAAGAAGCATGTCCTGGTTTGGAGATAAATCGATGACAATCGACTGTAATGTCTCGATAGAAATGTATCGATTGGACTACTTGTGTACATAAGATTCGTATCATTTGTTTATCTGTGATGCCTCGTGCTTTTATTTTGGCACGAATTAAAGTTTAATATAACTTCATCTGTTTGCTTATGTTTTGTCTGTGGGTTATTTAAAGATGATACGAAACTGGCGAAACACGACACGGGTCTGTGTGTTTAATCTGTTCATAACAAATGATACAGTGTGATCATTCTTTTTTCTTCTTTTCTCTTGCAGCTATTTCAAATGACATCAAAACAAAAAACCTTGTCTGTTTATTGAACACATAGCCCCTCTTATCCTTACGCTTCTTCTTTTTTTTTTTTTTTTTTTTTTTTTTTTTTTTTTGCATAATATTTGATACAAATAGTAACTTTACAATTCTGTATTTATTCATTAAATAACAAATAATTCCATCTTATTCTTTAGTCCTTCTTTAAAGTATCCTGTAGCTAAGTAGAATGATGGATTGAATACCAGTGTTACAGGTTATAAAAATTAAAATATCATTAACGATTGTACATCAACAAATATGCTGTTCACCATTTAAAAAAGAACAATGTAAAACGTAAAAAAATAAACTTTTCTTCTTTATGTGTCATGTTGACTGTGATTCCAAAGGAGTGTTTCAAAAAGAAGATTGGATGATAAAAATCCCTAACAATTTCAATCTGTCCAAAAAAAAAAAAAAAAAAAAAAAAAAAAAAAAAGGACGTCTAGATTACAAATAGAAGGATTGTATTGATTCAAAATACTTTTTCAGATATATTTTAACTTATTATTTATTCATCAAGCATTTCACATATCCTATGAATTCCAATAAATGAGTTTCCAAAGATCATCTGGAATCCATCCGAAAAAGCTACTGAATTGACTGTGAATAGAGGCCCTTCTTTTTAAACATGATCATCAAGTCAATTCAATCGTCAAGTATCGTCTTTAATAGCATCCAAGGAATCTTTTTATTAAACAATTAGCCTAAAATGTACAGTGTAGATGGTTCATCTTGACCCAATCATGCTTTTGTTTTAAAAAAGAAAGTCTCTATTGTTAATCAAAGCCACACATGTCATTAACTATTGCCATTTCAAGACATTGTACAGATATGACTAGTCAGACATCTTTATCATGTCGACAACAGACAGGAATAGATCCATGCTGCTACTCCCCTCCTCCCCTTCCGTAGAGGGAAGGGACACGGATCAAATAATGAGTTACTATTTTGTTCATGTAAACATTACGTTTTCTGTAAATTAAGAGTTTTATGCAAGTTAATTCGTTCCATGGCAACCCAAATAGGGTTAATTGAAGCCAATGAACTCTTGATATTCTCTATTATCTTGATACATCCTGTTCATGTCAGTTGTTTGTTAACAGACAAAACGATCAATAGTCTTGTATGATCCAGTGAACAGCGGATCCGGGTGAATAGGACAACTTGATGTTTGGATCAGAAGCAGGAAAGAAGAAAGGATGGCCCTGACTAATTAAGGATAGTGATTGATATTAATTTATAAAAAAAAAGTTATGGCCTGCCATCTAATTACCTTTACTTCTCCTTGTTTTATTTTTCATATAAAAAAGACTCAATCTAGCAACAGACAACTCATTGAGCGTTGAACGCAAACCAGTCTTTTTTTCTTATATACATCTCGAGCAGGGCTCTTTTCTATCAAATCATATATGAAAACAATCAGCACATTGGTCATTTTTCTTTTCTGTTTGTCTTTGGTTGCTTGTCAACCAATGTTAAGGCCAAGAGGATTAAAAGGGTGTTACAAAAAGGCAACTTTGACACAGTACTGGATACCAAAAGAAGGAGACAAGGACATGTTGAACGATGGTAAGACTGTCACGTTAAATGGACCCAAGACAAAGAAACTCAAGACGGTGAAGGGTAAGACGATTTCAAAAGTAAGCAAGACTACTTTTGAGAAATTTCAAATGGAAGGAACAGGATTACTCAAGAGTGGAGTGATGGTCAACTTGGATAGCGGAGAAAATACGTTTTTGAAGGTCGATCGAAACAAGGCACCCTATGGTTTGGGTAGTAGTGATAACAATCCGTTGGTTCCTTGGGGTGAGCGTGGCCTCGAATGATGTGAAGGTTGGAACAAGGTTGTACATAAAGGAATTGGATGGTGTCAAGCTACCAGATGGTAAAAAGCACAATGGATGTGTTCGAGTGGATGATGAAGGCTGGAGTTTTGGTGGCTGTCAGCTTGATTTCTTTGTACTTCAATATACAGCTTACAAGAAATTACAAGATGTATTGCCTGATAAAGTCTCAGTAGAACAAAAGGATTGTAAAATATTAAATTATGTCACAAGTGCTGTTAAGGATTGGGCAGTGATTGATGATTAAATAAATTTTATTTGTTGTAAATGAGGTATATTTTATGTACAGAAATATCTATTTTCCAAATCTATCTCTTCTGATAGAGGTGAACAAGCATATTCAGAGGAAGGTGTTAGATCAGAAGGGGTAGTAAAAACGGGTAATAAATCAATTATTAAATCTTTCACATCCTGTTTACATTTTTCATCTTCTTTATCCATCTTCATCCTTCTTCTCTTCGGCCATTCTTGTTTAAAAATCGTAAAATGCCTTTCGCATCGAGGACATCTCTTTGGACACCAATCTGTGAATACAGCGCTTGGACTCCATGTCCATGTTGCTAATTCATGAACAAGTGATATTTCTGGACCTACTTGTTTTAAAATATTTTGCAGTGGACGATTACATGCTACACAATCCAATCGCTCATTTCCCTTCTTCATCTTTCGATGATTCCCATTCTTTTTTTCTCGTTTGTTTTGATCTTGTTCATCTTCTTTCTCTGTTTCGGTTGTCAAATCGGATGCTATGGATGATAAATCAGAAATGTCATCCAAAAATTGATCAAGTAAATCATCCTCTTCATCCTCATCCTCATCTTCCAACTTTTTATCAGCCTTGGGTGATAGCCCCACTGCGGAATCAGCTTTTGTAGACAAAGGAGGTGAAGATTGATACAAGTCGGGATTGACAACGATTGTTAGCTCTTGTTCTTTCTTTTTAAATAAATCCAATAGATTGTGGTGCTCATTATTATTGACATCGTTACAAATAAAATCAATACTCATCACTCTTGGCCTCTTTCGATAACCCTCGTCTTCTTCTATCATCGTACGCTTCGATCGTCGTCTT
This sequence comes from Rhizopus delemar RA 99-880, assembly GCF_000149305.1. NCBI lineage: Eukaryota > Fungi > Mucoromycota > Mucoromycetes > Mucorales > Rhizopodaceae > Rhizopus > Rhizopus delemar. Next base: position 127,999 of record NW_027137828.1, read on the forward strand.
TGTTGTATGTTTGGATTCGTTTGTACTAGAGCAAATATAAATATTGGATTGTTATTGTCATACAAAAACAAACCTTCATGTGCAACAGTAAAATAACCCAAGCCATTCTTTTCACAACTCACGCATTTACATTTACAATTATTCTCTCCAAAATAATGGTGTCCATAGAACACCGTCAGTTCTTCACCACACTTAATTTCTTTTCTGGCCTGAAATACGATCGTGTTTTGTCCTTGAGTAATAAACTAAAATGCAAATAAATAAACATAAATAAAATACAATTCTCCCTTTCTTTACCCGACAATTAGAATCACAATCGTGATTAGCAAATCTCGCTGGTCCCAAAAAGAGAGTAGGGCTCAAGATGATACCGGAAAGTAAACTGATTTCATCTCCTCTTTGCCAATCTTTTGTAGCAATCAAACAAGCTTCAACTTTTTTTTCAGAATATCGTTTTGTGTCGCTTATTTCATAACCTGCGTTCGGCATATACCTTTGCGATATGATTATACTCTTTCTTTTGTCATCATCTCTACTTACATGTTTAAATAACGCTTCATGTGTTCAATGAATTCTTGTACTTCAATCGAACTCTTGCAAGATAAATAATGTTTAAAATAATCAAGTCTATAAAAAGAATAAGTTTATGTTGAGATGATAAAACTAGTTTACCTTAATATTTCATGAATAGCATTCATCATATTTGAATCTTTTAATATATTTCTTTGTATGATATCTAATATTTTTGTATTCGGCACTCTCGGTCTACGATGTTCATCATTCATTTTGATTGTATTAAACCAAAGATAAAAGTTGTCCAAGAAAACATCTGTTAATAAATCATCATATTTTAACAAGTCGTTATTATTCATCTCTCATTGAATATATAAAGAAAGAAAAGAAGAAAGAAAAGAAAATCATGCTTGATTCTTTCCTGGTGTTGATGATGATGAAATACTTTCGTACTCCGGTTACACATCATTTTTTCATCAGAGCGGAAGACAACACCGGTACATTGTAACACGAATAAGCTTGTACAGCATACCATGTCCCATTCAGTCACTTCAGAAAGTAAAGTCGTGGCTTCAGAATTTGATGTCGTGCAAAAAATGTTTCTGTCCAACAATGATGTCACTCGGGGACGCTCGGCCGTTTCTCCTTTTTTCTGATTACAATTTATTTTACAGACATTCGAAATGAGTATGCAATTTCTTTACAATGATGGACAAGGACATGTTCTTGATGAGTACGGAGTTGAGCCGATGGATCTTGTTGTTGACAAGGAGCTATTCGCTATTCAAACAATAAGTTCTCGTACTCCATTCCTGATGAATAAACTTCCAGAAAGAATTATGTAGCAAGCGACGCTATAAATTTTGATGAGAAAACAAGATTTTTTCATTTATTATTTTTTTTTAGCGAATGCTTAAATGCTTCTGCAGCCGCAAGACAATTAAGTATTCATATCCATGCAGCTCAGAGATGGGTCAAACGCTATTATAAAGATCCTGAAAGCATTTTCGAAAAAAAAAAAAAAAAAAAAAAAAAAAAAAAAAAAAAAAAAAAAAAGAAAAAATTAGGACGACATTGTATTCTTGGAAATGAACATAAGGATTTTGATTTGCATTACATTAATGAAAATCCTTCTGCTGTTTTAACTGAAGTAGTTGAGCATTTATCGCAAAACTTTGGAGATCTCAACGTCTCTCTCGTAGTACTATTTATAACTTCATGACAACTCAATGTAATATATCTATTAAGCAGGCACAATTCCAACCTGTAGGAAGAAACAGCAAGGAGAGCATTAGTATTTCGACCAAATGAACTTGCTTATTTCGTCCATTTGTGTGCTTTTATTTCGACTAAAGTGGAAAGAACTTTTCAACTAAAAATAAAAATTAGTTCAACCAAGTTGTACAGAGTGTTCTACTGCATGGTCGAATAAAAGACGCTCAAAGAAGGATTTTGGATGCCTAATCCAGCCTTGACAGTCCTCGGGAGTCACCTTCTCCGCAGCCTCTCTTGTTCTTACTACTAAGTTGTTGTGACCTGTCGTCGTAGATCTGCGAACAAGTGTCTTCACCATGAATCAAGACTCTTTTATTGGGTTTAAGAAAGGAGAAGGTAAGGTGGAAGGTATATTACCCTATACCCCTCTGTGTTCTATTCAGGCTTATAGATAGGTGCATTATCCATGACTAAATTGCAACCCTTCAAGTTGTGTATATCAAGTACATCCATGACGTGTATAAGAAATGCCATGAATTTCTTCCACTTTATACCAGCTTTAGTTACCTTAGGCCCAATATTGACAACGCCAAAGAAACAAATTGTGCCTAGTATGGAAACTGGCAGTTGCTATTACAATTTTTTCAGGCTCACCTTTCTTGGATCTGCTCTGACCTTCTTACAATATGAAGATTGAATCCAGATTCATCAATAAAAATACAGTTTTGCATAAAACTGATGCTAGAAGGTCTTTATCCCACGCCTCAACAGTTCTAAAACTCAGTTCAATAACGTCAGAAAGGAAAGGAGCTATGTATGAGCACATGTGTATTACATTACGAAATATCATTTGAATCGTTACAATGTTGTATGAAACTAGAATGGTGATTTAAGTTGCTATAAGGTCAGGATAGGTTGTTATAAGGTGAAGAAAGGTTGCTATACGGTGAAGAGAGTATTGTGCTCCAAAGATAATCATGATATAGCAATCAAGCATCATTAACGATTAATAGTGCGAATATATGGAACTGTAGACTTATTAACATGTAGTATATTTACCAAAATGGACTGGTGAATGAGGAGCAAGTGCTTAAATTAAATTATGTAAAGACCAGTAGCGTTTAGCCATCTGCATAATGCTGTGAACATTTCGCCATCCGCATAGTGCATATATTAATATCTACGCTGTGAAAAGTATATAAACTCTGGACATATATTATTAAACAAAGTCATATACAATTTTGGATCCTATTGAAATCTCCATTTTATCTTTGTGAACAAAACATTTATCATGGAAATATCAAAAAACCAAGCAATATGTATGCTTTTTTATGTAGATTATACTGAAGAAAACCTTAGAAAATGCAAAAGAAAAATGAAAGATTTTGGAAATGTTGAAGTTTGCTACAATATCAAACCAACTGAACCTGTTTTGGTCTCAATAGAAAGGATTCATGAAAAGCCTCAATTATATCATTTATATTCTGAATAGATTCGTAAATATTTGTTTAGACATTTTTATAAATACCCTTCGATTGTCAAATCTGTCTAGTATCTTTTGGTCGTTTTTTATATTTTGAGCATCAAAAATAAAGACCTCATTGTTGGTAGCAAAAGTTTCAATACCAATTTTTTTGATGACAGGATTATCTTCAATCAATTTCAATAAATCACTGCTTCTTGTTATAAGCCCAGCAAAGTCAATTGATGTTAGGCAAATATCATGATCACAGATGTTTAAATACTCCAAGAGGTCTTGGGTGTTGCCATTGACATTTTTAAGTTTTCCATTATTTCATTGTTAGGCTTTACATCACGCTTTGTAAAAGGTGTGGATGCCTAACTTGATGTGGACACGTATACCCTTGAAGCAAAAGATCGTTTCTTTAGATTTCCAACCATTAATTGTATTAATCGAGCTACATTTTCAGTGTTATTGTCGATTGGAGACTTGCGGATGTAGTCCACAAGCTCGAAACCGTCACAAACAAGCTTCTTCAAAGAGTTTTGGTATTTTGGAAGATATGTGGTAATGAAGGTCACTAAGTCATCTTCAAATAAACAGGTTAGAATTTTTTTTTATAAAAAGCCTTTAGACAAAAGAAGATTTCCTTAACCTTTTTTTAATATTGGCGGCCTCCATCAAAATAGACTATTTTGCTTTTAAATAAAGTTGTCTCATTGCACTCACACAGTACAAAGTCATTTGATTTATTTCCGTTGTGTTAAGAGCGTGATTTAGTTTGTTGATTTAGATTATGTAAGCATTCATACCGTGTACAAGTAGTAGAGAGTAATATTCAAGTTTTAAAGATTTAGTTTACAGAGATACAATACAGACATATTTTGATAAAATAGTAAAATAAAAAACACCTTCTATAGTATTTTAAAAGTTTTTATAGAAAAATATTTGTTGTGTAATTTTGGCTTGTCTTTTCTTTCGTAGGACGACTTCCATTTTCTTTTCTTCTTTTTTTATGGATACAAATTTTAATGTTCATAAAAGCTCTCCAAAGAGTACAAGGAATAAGAGTGAAGCAAGTGTACGAAACAGTGACTTAAATATAAATGATATTAGCATAAAGAATTGTAAGCAAATAGTTTCAATAGGTTTTTCTGGATTTGATTGATAGCAACCTTATCCAAGACAGGAGTCTGTTCAAAGGATTGTTGACAATGAGTTTTCCATATGAATTGGATGGCTGTAGCAAAAAAATTATAGATTGTAAACTTGTCATGATAATGTAAGATGTAATGCTTTGAAAGTCCAAGTATAGATAAATTCTAATATAGTAAGTTGCAGTTAGGAGCTTTAGGGTTTGACAAGTATTTCTTGAAAGACAATTCCCATTTGAAATGGATATACAGTAATTGGAAATAGGATTGGGGCTTTTTATAGTAATTTGGAGACTCTTTGCAAAATTGAACCTTTTTAGGAAATTGTTTGAGACTTTTCAAAATGGTATAAGGATGCTTGGAGTTTTTTTTTTTTTTTTTTTTTTTTTCTTTGCGAGAAAGATTGTAAAAATACTGAAACTTATTCATACCCAAAGTGAGGTTTATTGATGCTTAAAATGAGATGTATTGAACTTCAGAATGACGCTTTGTGGTACTCATAATGGGACTTACTGAAAGAGAAAGTCCTCGGTATCATTGTTAACATTAAAAGCTATAGTACCTGTAGTTAAAATATATATTGGTAAATTGTTGATCTCTACTTTAATATTCATCTTTCTCTCATTTCTGCAATGTGTATAGTAATTTTTTTCATTATAAAGGCAAAAAACAGCTTAAAAAACATGACGCTCCTAATATTATGAAAACATTTCAAGAAAACGAAAGCATAGTTACTTATCTCATGGAGCTTGACGATATAGATGCGAGTGTAGAAGAAAAGCTGGTTGCAGAAACCACTGACAATGTTCAAAAGAAAGAAAAGGAGGAGCTTCGCAGCAACTGGTCTATTTTTACTAACTCATACAACAGTTATGGAAGGAGGCGCTATCCATAACAAAGTGGAAGCCGTTCATTTCATAATCCCTTATCCATAATACTCATTTTGTCTGATGTATATCTCAAACAAAACCATTTAGAGTTTTTATGAGCATCGGATTATCTAGATTGCTAGCTTTTCTTTTGTAGCTTGTGTATCACGACTTTTGATGGATATAGAATTTTTATATAATATCTGCGTACATAATTACAAATGGCTTTCTTACACTTTTAAAGCTAAAAGATATCACAACAATAGGAATATCAATCGTGATAGATGTCTTCAAGTGTGATTTTTTTCCCCAGCATTTGAATTCTCATCTCATTATCTTCAATAGTTTTTATCAACGTTTGATTTTACTCCTCAATATCGCCTAGTGTTCTTTTTAATCTGTTTATCGTCCTTTTCAAAGGTATTTTTCATTGTCTTATACAAAAAAAATGCCACTCAGGTGCTAAATTTCCATTACGGCACTGCTGTGAACAGGCAGAGACATCGTTGTCAGCAGATGATTGAGGCTCATTATGAAATTGTTATGAGTTTACAGAGGTATTATCATCTGCGGGAGATTAGTGGTTCATTATGTGATTGTTGTGAATCGATAGAGTGTCATGTTTTAACATGTTAATAAGATACTGTCTTGCTGTTCTGGATTAAATCTTTACAAACGAGTTTGAATAAGAATAGATCCTGATAATTAGTAACTACCCTGAATAACACGCTTCAGTTTATATCCAGACAGTTCATTACTAACATCAGTTTATAAAATTTTTCTTATACATGTCAAACCATATCGGTCATAGCTATCTTTTGTCATCTCATTTCAGGTCTTGCTCAAACTAATATAAATAGTCTTGAAGTCTTTCTTTAATAAAAGTGTGTAAATTTAAAACTATTTTTCGGTTTTATTAGTTCTTTTTATTTCTATTGTTTGTATATTTAAAATACTTCACAGAAGTTATCATTATTAGCATTAGAAAGAAAAGACATGCAACAGCAAGCTTGTTCAGTTGCCGCATCGCTCACGATAAGCCCTGTCAGGCTATTGCCCGAAATAAGAAACTAGAATAAAAGTTTTTCTAATGTAATGAGTTGGTATATATTTTGCTTACATATTTCACTGATTCATTGATTGTAAGCGAAGTTCTTACAGTTACACTCGGTAAAAATGGGCAAATAATTCGCTCTTGGTATGTGTAAAAAAAGTAATCGCCTCTTTTCTTCAATATATGAACAGGTTTAGCACGCGGCAATTTGAAGTTTCCCATTAACTGTTGATTTGTTCAACTTATTAATGCATCTCCTGGTATATAGCAATGTGTCGTTCTCAACCAGCATCTGTTGCATTTCATTTTTTAATGAATAAGGAAAAGATGTATCTTGGAGAAATGTCCTAGTTTCATGTGCCATAGAGAGACACAGTCATATGTTGCGCGAGAGAATAATTTTTTTAGAAGATATTAAGCCATATTAAAACGAATTTCTGTTAACATGTTAACAATAGCAGTAAAAAATAAGTCTTTAATTTCTTCTATAATAAATAATAATAAACAATAAATGCAAGTATTAAGTATGAATATGATGATGATGAGCGTATGTATAGCTGGATACTTTTTGGTGTAGATGAGGAATCGTAAATGAATCATGAGCGTGAAATGAGGAGCAGGTTGAAGAAATTCCTGAAGGAGTGCTATTATGGGCATAATCATCAACAAGAGATGGCATCGATAAATCAACATGCTTCTTTCTTGTCTTATCACGTTCTTCAAGTAAGGCTTTGGCTTCTGCATCATAGTCACGATTTGGATCAATGGGCTCAGGTTCTTCTGTAAAATAGCCTAATTCTTCAAAGAATATATGCAAATCTGTCGCTTGAATGTGGTTTTCTTCATCCACTATGCATTCTTCTGGATTAAGAGGTACAATAGTAGCCAAGTTCTCTTGACATTCACAATCATCTATCCAATAAGTTTCTTCTTGGTCACAACAATTGTAATCGTATTCGTCTTCTTCAGGTGTAAGGCTAATAAACTCTAGTGACATTGTTGATTCATTTAATAAAAAAAGACCAACAAAAGGAAAGGGTTATTTTTATATGATATAAGGGGTCCAGGAGAAATCACAACTCCGATTCGGGAGAATACGGAAAGTAGACCTTGGCTTCTTCGGGACTTGGTTTGGCTTACTTCAATTACTGTGCCGCTCATCATATTTGAGTCCAATGACAGATGAATCATTGTATAGTGGATCTTATTACGTTTGTATTTCGTTTGAGTACATACATTCTGCCATAAATTCAACAGAGATACATCTCCTATAATTACCCCTTGCATCAGTATTTTTATACTTTTTTCCCATAGTTCGATATCCGGTGAAATGGCTTAATAAACAGGTATCACTACAGCAAGAAAAACAAATGCCACACTTTAAAGGCTGATATAATTGACATGTCTTTTATTAGTACTTAGTGCAATCTAAGTTTTGTAATGATGTCAACCTTTCATCCTAATTAATGTAATCACTTTGAAATTTAAAAGATCACCACTGACTATGACGACAAACAGTGAATGCAGCAATTGCTTTGAAAAATTGAGAGTATTGGACCCATCAATGGACATTAGTTCACTATAAGTGATGTCATGAATTTGGATGCAGAAATTCTGCAAATTGAAGAATGATAATTACACAAAAGATGGCAAGATCAATTAGTGAAAGTGTGGGAGATGTTGCACCAACTAATACAGCAGAATGCGACAAGAAGCACTGTGAGATGATTGATATAGTTGTCATTATAAACTACTTTTCTCATAATATATGATAAAGCCATTACGACTCTACAGATGATTCCCTTTTTACAAGACTTTTCATATATTATGGTATTTTGCTGAAAAATGTGCTTTGTCCAATAACATTAATTAGGCTTTTCTCCCATTCAAATTGATAACCATATTGCTTTATTCATACACAAATATTTTTTCTTACTCGTTCACGAAGCTCTTTACCAAAGCCAATTGTATCTAAGTAATTGTCAACTGATCCATGCTTTTCTTTTAAAAAGCCTAATAGCTCTCTCATGTACTTCATAAAAAAAATTATTTAGACTACAAAAGGCATACGCTTGCTTTTTTTTACCTGAGGTGGGGCTTGCACAAAATCATCAGATAATCCAATTCTCCTGACTTCTTCCAACATTTGTTGGTAAACAGGAGCTAACCCTTTTTGTGTTTTTGCATAGTCATTCACAATAATTTCTTCAGGTACACCAGCAATACTCAAAACCAAAGCAGATATCATACCCGTTCTGTCCTTTCCTTGTGTACAGTGAATCTCGATAGGAAAATTATCTGGTTCTGTAAATACCATCAGGGCCTCTTTGATCTCTGGTTGACAGTGAATCGTAAATTCCTTGACCATTTGACATACGCCCATCTTGGATAACACTTGCTTTCCAATAATATATCCTGCTTTTTGTCTTTGACAAAATATCATTAAAAAAATAATGTATCTATTTTATCTTGTTTAATTTACAGACGATATGTGTTTATATCTTGCTTTCTTACATTTTTAATGGAAATGAACATGAAGCAAATATACAGGATCTTTGAAATCTCTTTCCGGCGATATCTACTCTGTACTTTCTGCGCAAAGTTTCTTTTTTCACTGTTTCTATCTCTATTTCATTATGAACAAACTCTGAATCTTTCTTTAACAGTGTAACAGGATCCAACTACATTTCATTGATAAATGATGCCAATTTCTCTTTGTATCTATTTTACCTGATCAATTAATACTGTGGGAAATGTTTTATCGATAGGTAAACCTTCTTTCCCTTCCATTCTGTCATTTGATTAGATTCTTTTTTAAGGCGTATATCTTTATTTTTATTTTACCCAGTGCGCAGGTCTAAAATGGTTCTAATCTTGTGTACCTTTATGAACTCGTTTACTTCTTCCTCGTTCATATTATCCAAAGTAGCTGATCGAAATACAAGTCCCTCCTTGATATATCTAAATGCATGTACAAATATTTTTCAGTTCCGTAACTTTTTTTTTTTTTTTTTTTTTTTTTTTTTTCGGTTTAAACTTTTTATTCCCGGCATTCCCTGCAGTAAAAACACCTAGATCTCGAAAATTCAAAATACCAAAATCTTCTTCCTTGTTGTAGTATGCACTTGAAATGGTCATTGTTATTAAAATAAAGAAGAAGAAGAAAAGTGAGGGTGACTCATTAACTTTAACACTAAAAACCAGTTACCCAAAAAAGTTCGTGTAGCATTATTCCAAAAAAAAAAGTTACATCAAACAAGCAAAGCAAGTATATAGACATTTGTCATTATTAATAGAAGCCCTAATTTAGTGATACTCTGTTTGAGATAATGTGAATTAGCTCTAACATGCAACCAAATACAATTAACACTTTTTGGCTTAGAAAATGGACAAATTCATTGGAAAAACCAATAGTATGTATTGGCTCATTTCACTCAGCAATTCGCACCGAAAAACGATTACAGCCGTAGTGTATATTGCGCTTATTTATACATATATTTCATATTGACAGATTGAAAGTTTATTTGCTTTTGCCTTTCTATTTTATTTTTATTTCTACCACTTCACCATTATCTTTAATTTCCTTGTGACTGCTTGTTTAATCACTTTTTGATGCAACTATTTTTTCTTTCTTTTTTTTTTCTGAAAACTGAAGCTTCATGTCACATTTAAGACGAATCGAAGAGCTAATCGACAGCTTTCATGAAAGTACACTAGAAAATGGACCAAGTGCAAAAAATATGGGAGACACAAAGGAAATTGCAGCTGAGCTAGGAAGTGAAATAATGAATTATGTTGCTTCTAAAGATATAGGTTCGAGCGCGTAGCTTATTGAGTTGTTTTTATATAAACATATTTATATAATAGATTATGTCTGTTCATTACTGTTTAATTCCGAAAAAGGAATCATTCGTTTTCTTCGAAGTTTTGCTGTTTCAAGAGACTACAATATCATGTCAGCTCAAGCCAATATACTGGGGTTTCTGGCAACCTTTATAAAAAAAGCAAAATCGTCCTTACAAATTTATGCAATAGATTTGCAAGTAAGTTTTCAAAAAGTATGTTGCTATGTTGTGATCTAAAATGTATATTAGGCTTGCTGTATTCAAGTAGCAACCATTGGAAGTGCAAGGGCTCGCATCGCAGCCATTGATGTCCTAATTGCAATGCTTGATACACGTATGAGCCAATTGGATGTCTCTGTGATGAAAATTTCAGACCTTTACAGGCGTTTTTCAGACATGTATACCTTACCACCTACGAGAATATCTGCCTCTGTCAAAGCTAAAGTCATTGAGCTATTGGGTACTATTGCCAGATTCTATCCGAATGCATTAAAGGAGCATGATCCATATAGTCTAAAAAGATGGTGCCTTGATTCGCTGGAGCACATCTTGGCCAACAAAACCAACGAAAATGCGTTTATACCTGGCGCCATTAACTGTCTAAACTCAATCTTGTTCTTCAAAGCATGTAATGTTATCGAACCTGAGTCTACTGATAGTGATAGGTTGTTCAATATTTTATTGAAATTAATTTACCTACCATCTGATGCCAGCAGATATTCAGATACAATCGCTGCCTTAGAATTATTTGCTACACATACATATCTTTTCAAAAACTTAATCTTGCCCAATTGTGAGAAGCTTTATAGGGATTTACAAACATGCTCTACACATCAGAATAGACTGTTGTTCAAGTATGGCACCTTTGCTTATGACAAATTCTTGATTACTGTAAGCCTTTTTTTCTTTCTTTCCTCTTGTAAGTTTTTTATTTAACATATTATCTTAGTTGGCTGATATTCTTTGTAAAAATATTGATGGCCTTCGCGAAAAAGCATTGTTTCTGGTAATAAGAGTACAGTTACAAAGAAAAACTTTTTTTTGATGATGTATTTGCAGTTTTTTGTGGACAATTTTATGGAAGCACTTGAACTGGGTGACGACTTGGAATATTTCTATAGGACTTCAACTGCAATCCGTGGCATCGGCTACTTTTCTAAAGCCTGTGCTCTTATAATGAGTAAAGATGAAATGGACAGACTCTGTAAAGAATTAGTAAAAAAAAGTAACTGGTTTTATTCCGAGTATGGTATCTTGTTTACAAGTTATCTCTTTCATGCTAACTTTCTTTTCTAGTATGAATTCAGATCAATATGAATATTTGCGCCATTTACCTTCATTTCTGCGTGCTTACTCTTCGTTTGCTGGACAGCTTGGTTATGTATCGGTAGAACTTATGAGTTCACTTTACCATATGTGTGATATATTTATTTTGAACTTTGTCAGAATGAGCGGGTATCATAGAGCTCAAGGCGTGATTGCAATCACAAATCTACTCGAAATGTTGTATCAAAAAGGCGAAAGCGTACTTCGTAAATTTCTAAATAACTTCTGTAAGCTTCTCCCATGCATTTTTCAATAATCAAAGAAAAAGCTTATCCTTTCTTTAGTTGCAAAAGCACTGTTATACACTTGTACTGATGTTGAAGTGCTTGGAAAAGGCATTAGACATGCCTATTCTGATTTACTATATTTTTGGGAAACTCTATTAACAAAGAGGCAAGATTATAAGCCTTTCTTAAGCATGGCCTCTTCACAGCCGGAAGATAATGCAGAAGATCAAACAGAATACAATTTGGGAAACGAAGATAATTTGTCAACGGATAATAATAGCGAAATTAGCCATACCCCCTCTTCAACACTTTTACAAATCTTGTATGATACATTCATGTCTTCTGTCATTCAAATGATGGGTACGTTCAACTTGAAGCTGAAAAATTCCGACGGAGAGGAAGATTCTGAAGAAGATGAAACAAGCTTGAAAATTGTTACAAGTACCTTACGTCCTGTGAATCAAAAAGATTTTGTGCTATTTCAAAATTTTGTAGAATTTTGGTGTATGCTTATGAAAAAGCTTGAAAATGAAAGGTTGTCGGACTGGACCTATATCTTGGGCACTTCGTTTATTGATCAAAGCGTGAGACACCCCTTGGTTAGTGGGTTTTACAAAATGATCTCAGAGATTTTAGTTGTTGCTGAAAAAAGACATATGTTTAATGTGTGTAAAAATTATTACGCTGAACAAAACTTGATGTTTGAAAGCGGGAAGCAAATTAAGGTAAATCAAAAAAGGAAACTTATTGTTGGACTAAGTTTCTTTCGTAGCCTGATAATTACGCTGCATACATGATGTTTCGTGAATTTGTAAAAGAAGTGTGGCACAAATTGCAGCAATTTACAGATGACTTGCTAGCTTCTTGTTTACGATTAGTTTTGGCTTACCCTACTGTGTTTTTTGATAGTTCAGAACTCATGGCCCCACTGGAAAAGGCTCTTCATCTTGGTATCACTTTCAACTCTTTAGCTGTTATCGCTATGAATATTTTAGACAAGTTTCTTGATCCCAATTCAGAACTCAAAATCGATGATAATTTCTTGAGCCGTATTTTACCTTGTATAAATGAATACCTCCTGATCGGCGTCATCTCTTCAAACGAAAATGAAAGTAACTCTGGTTTAAGTAATTTGAAGAAAAAGCCTTACAAAGTACCCACAGCAGCACAACGTAGACTGGAAGCAGTGCATAAAAGTCCTACAGAATCTGAATTAGGGGTTACTGCCAGCGAATACTCTTCACTCCAAGAGCTTCAGTTGAGAATGATGCGCTTTTTGGGGCGTTTGGGTGGTAAAAATAAACAGTTATTGATGAAGCAAGAAGACTCTAAACAAAATGATAATATGCTCGCTTGGGACCCAGAGAAACGACTCAAAATTTATTTGCCTTTTCAACATACAAAAGTAGACATTTATTTAGGTATGTCTAGAATAAATCAATGTGAAAAATGAATAGCTAATAATTCAATATTCTAGACGAGTTTCTTCCAAGAATTTGTGAATTGGCAGAGTCTTCGCCTGATAGACAAGTCAAGGTGGCTGCATGTGAATTACTTCACAGCCTTATTATTTTTATGATAGGAAATGGCGCACTACAAGTCAAGGATACCAAAGAATCAAGTGAATCCAATTATCATCAATTTTATCTTCGTCTATTTCCCATTATGCTACGCCTTGCAATTGACCCTGATCAAGTAGCTAGAGATATGTTTCGACTTCTTAATTCCCAAGTCATTCACTGGTTTACCAATAATGCTCATTATGAGAATCCAGAAACAACAGCATTACTGCAAGCCTGCTTGAAAGCTTCCTGTAGCTCAGATGCAAGCTTGCGCGATTATGGTGCAGAATGTATTCAGGAGTTTGTTAAGTGGTCAATCAAACAAACCTCAAGGTCCACAGATGGTGCGCAGAATATTAAATCGCTATTAAAACGATTGTACAACTTGTTGTCTCACCCAAGTGCAATTCAAAGATTTGGAGCAGCTTTAGTATTCAATCGCATTTATCGTTTATTTAGAGAGGAAGCCGCCTTAGTTAAAGAATACACTATTGAACTTTTAGGACAGCTTTTACTCAGTTTGAAATTGGCCCATTCAGATCATCCTTCAATAGGTACTAAAGATCAAGCGATTGAGGCTATTTCGCATATAAAACGTATTATACGTAAAAAGACATCGTTGTTTTTGGAGACGAGTCCTATTCGAAGACCATTCATAGGATCAAGTGAAATGAAAGATTTACCTTCTGTAGTTTTGTGGACCTTTTGTGAAAGCGCAAAACCTCAGCGTGCCTATGCCAAAACATGTATCAATTTTTTTGCAGAATTTGTTACTATGCTCCCAGGTTTATTAAAAAATGAATACCAATCGATATGGATTCTAAATGTATATAAACATTAGGCGTAAAGAGTAGAAAGCAATGGCTGACCAACAACATGGACAAGGACCATTCCTTCTTAACAGATATATTTGAAACAGACCGCTTGAAGCCACCATCAGTTTTGGATTCTAAAGTAAAAATGATGACCTCCTATACAAGTTGGATAAACCAAATGCAAGTTACAATTGACGGATATATTTGGCTGATTGAACGAGACATTATAGACCATATGGACTTGTTAACGCAACCATCATCTATGCTTCTAGATGCACTATCCTATTATATTCGTAATACGCCCCAAGATGCTTTAGAGGAAGAGCTTGAGGAGAGTTTAATTGAGAAATCTAGAATTCATTCTCTTTACTGTCATATCTCTGTAAGAATAGTCTATTTTTTTGACTTGCTTTTTAGATCAGCAGAAAAAGGCTTTGATTGTTACCGATACATCAATAACAATACTTCTGATGTCTTACTTCACCCCAAATTTACAAATTTGGTCGCAAACATACTAGTTTTGCCAAAGAAAATGTCTGAAAAAATCGAAGCTAACCATGATTATGCGATTACAAATTCTAGTATTAGTGAGGTTTTCGCCATTGCAAAACATTTTATCCTTACAGCAAAAGAACATGCAGCATTAGCCTTAGTGGATAAAATAGTAGAGTCAACAGCACAAATAGTTTTGAGTAAAGGAATCAGCCTTGTCACGAATATGGAACCTAATCAAGGTATAAAAAAAAAAATACAAAATAATAGGTAATGTGTTTTTATCTTTTTTTCTCATTCTTCTTAAAAGGTCGACTATCGCCAGTTGATATGACTGAAACCACTAACGCTATAAAATTCATGCAGTCAATCAACCTTCTTGATTTAATATGTCAAAAAGCACACCAAGTAGACGAAAAGCATCCAGAAACTGTAAATAATTATTGTGAAACATTGTTTGGTCAATTTATAGAGCTTTGTAATACAACCTCGGAGCCACTCTGGATAGAATTGTTTGGTGAAATGGTCAACATAGCGCTAAATCAACCTGGTATTGCAGCAAAAGAAGCGCTTAGCCTATTGGTAATAATTAAAATAGTTTTAAAAGGTACAAACAACTAAAAATAATGATCATTGTTATATAGGGATTTTCAGGTATTCGACAAGGTTTATCTGATGTAGAAAAGCTGAGCGTTCTTCAGAAATACGGTGTCTATGTAAGCTTTTTTTATTACTTAATTAGCTTGATCATGTTAACTTTATATAGATATTTGATTGTATTGCATACAATTTTCCTGCTTTTGCTACAGTGTTTATCTCAAACATATCTCAACCTCTTGTGGCAGACTACCTTTTGATTATCTTAGGATACTTCAAAGAAAATAGATTAAGTCACAGAAAGGCTGTTGCTAGCATAACAAATTATGTAAGTATATATTTGTATTTGCTAAAAGCATTTATTTTTCTGATACGAATTTGTTGTTGTACAGCTTATTGAAGATCCTTTACTTTTAAATGAAATGTATGTGATACAAACAGCATGCTTCTTATATAAAATACTTTTATAGGGTTTCCAAATGGAAGACACAGGAGCAAATGCTTAATCTTATTGAATGTTTGCAGCTTTTGTTTGGCGCTGATCCAGGCATAATATCACGATCAAGAGGAAAGCCTATAGTCAAGCTTCTTTATGAAGCATTCCTACAATTCCTAGATAAAGCCCATTCACATAGCGTCATTAGCTCTTCCCTCGATCTACTTCCTGTATACATTAATTTGGAAGAGTCGTTTCTAGACCAGGTAAAGTAACTAATTTTTAAAGTAACTAAATAATACTAACAGGGAAACAATTACAGATGTCTAAGCGCTTATTCAACTCTGTCATTAGTCAATTTCCAACCAAATCTACTGATATCCCAAAAGGAACCAATTTGTATGTTTCTGGACTCCTTTAGATACTACATTCTTACATGGTTTATAGGTACAACAATTATATTGCTATTTTGGATAAGCTTTTGAACATAATGGCAACTTTCAAATCAGTCCTCATCTTTAAACTTTTAAAAGGTGTATTTGTACAAGAAGAGAATCATATTTATGAACAAGTTATTCGTGAATCTATAGCAAAATTTGCTGAAAATCTTGGACTTTCCAGTTTTTTAGAAGTTGCGCAATCTTGCTTTGAGTAAGTAGAACGAATCCCATGATGTACATTTGCACCAATATTAATTATGTTTCTGAATGACAGTCAATACAAGGATAGTACTATTATGATTACTCACAGGCAGAATCTTATAAAGCTTATTATTTTCATGCTGCCTTTGGTCGACATCAAACATGTTTCAACTTTTTACGAAAAAAACATTACATTCATTATGGACGTCATTATGAGTCCTCCACTTCAACGTGGGTATGCTGAACAGCTTATTGTTGATTTGAAGGAACGAGCTTCATGCTTCAAATTGATGCAGATATCCTTTTTACTATGAACTATTAATCTTTTTTTCTTATTGATAGCTTCTATTTTATATAATTTCCTTAACCTTCTTTTACGCCCTCTATGAAACGCTTCCCTCAGAAATGGTAAGTGGGCCGAGCAGTCTTATCAGTATAGTTTTAGAAAAACAAAAGGGTAAAGAGATACAAGGAAAGATGATGACTACAGAGCTGCTGAAGAAAGCTCGAGCTACTCGTGGGGAAAGAAGTGCATTAGAGCAAGACGAAGTATACTATGCAAGACTAGAATACAATCAAGCAGCTTACAATGTGGCTGCTGCCATTATACTACGCACGCAAAAAGCACCAAAAAAATCAGAAGCTTTCTTTGATGGTTTCCTTTTTAGAGAAGATCCAGGTTGTTGTATTTGGAAAAACATATTTGATGAGAAAAAGAAGATCTTTTTAGAGCTTGAGTTTGAACAGGCTCCTGAAAAAATGAAGTTGAAGGATATGAAGTCAAACCCTACCAGATACAAGGTTGAAAATCTAAACAAAATGGTATCCGCTACTTCTACAGCAATTAACGGAAGCAGGTAATCTACTTATATAGAGTTTGTATTGAGATATTGAAACAAACCCTATTTTTTATCACAGCTTCATGCAACTTTCGCTATCAGAAGTAAGTGATACAGAAAATCCAAGCCTTCTTAAAAACAAACACATTTCCATTACAGACAATATTAGAAAATAGCTTAAAAGGGAAAGCTGTAGAGACTGCAAGTGAAACCAATATTAATGTTGATGAAGACGTTATTATGTCTGACATAACTATTCGGGATAATGAAGAGATATTGTTTGAGGTTGACGTATTTAACGAGAACTCATGTATGCTCTCTTTGCGAGAGATAGTTCAAAAGTTACATATGGAAATCTCTCCTCCAGATGAGGAGAACAGTACAAAGATGCCTAATTGGATGCAAAGATTTAGAAAGGCATTCATAGATACTGATACTCCTCTGGTTATACAGCTTTATATGGCCAAGGTTATAGTGAATTATCCAGTAGCTTTTGAAAACTATGCCTGTTTCTGGATCGAGCATTTAATGAAGCTTGTGATTAGAGGTGAAGAATATGGAGAATCATTGAATTATTTTGTCCAAGACTTGTGTATCATTATTGTTGCTTGGAGTCGACATACAAAACTTCCCAAGACTAGTGAATCCAGGCATACTTTGTTCTTATTTTTGGTAAAATTATATAGGGATGCTAAAAAAAGAATATGGTGTATTTACTCTATTATTCAGAGTTATTTGATAAAGCATGTATACCATGAAACGACCCGTATTGTTCGTGGTAATATTCATATTTTGAGAGGCATATTTAAAAATTGGAGTCAAGATATTGTTATGCCTACAGTAAGTTTACCTATATAAAAATTTAAAATTAATTGCTAATACATCTTGCTTTTTATTAGAAATATATTTATAATGAATTCAGCCATACAGGTGATAGTTTTGTAAGAAACATTGTTGGGTTACAACTCGCAAGCATTGCTCTTGACAATAACATTAACCCTTATTATGATGGCCCTGAAATTGAGCTTGAGGGATTGACGGAATGGCAGTTTTATGATACAATATCAGATAGTCTATTTAACAAGTCCAAAAAAGGCAAATATATTTCTGTTACTGCTGCTGAGGTATTTAATAATGATTTAATAACACATCATTACTAACTCTTGATATCAGCTCATGGGCTTTACGATGAAGTATATGAAAGAGAGCAACAACCCACTAGGGATCAATCTTGAGCATTTGTTTAAAACAAAAGTAAGTATATTCTTTCTTTTTAGAGAAAAAAAAGCCATGCTATTCTCTAGTATTCTAATATTTAGATATCGTCTAGTTTCAAAGAGCAAGTAAAATAAGAGGGCGTGAAGAAACGTTTATCGCTTGTATGAACGTCGTATGTAGGCATGATACAAGCCTCATCCAGCCCCTACTCCCAGTTGTGGTTTGCAATCTTTCACAGTTTACGGGTATTCAGAGAATCGAAGCTATCAATGTTATCACAGCATGTTGGAATAATGATCCTGCTTTATTGCACATCTTGAATAATTCTGGTCTTGCAGTTATGATAACATACAGAGATACTAGTGCACAAATTGCAATTTTGAAGCTTTTGAACAGAATTTTTAATATTTTGTCTGATTATGACATTAGTCAAATGTTGAACTTGTTAGTAAAAGCATATCCAGACCATGAAAGTGTTGAATGCAGAGTAACCTTGCACCTAAATATCCGCTTTACGCTCTCATCTGCTCACATTCTTTTTTATATTCTTAGATATTGTATTATTCTTTTTTAAAGAAAGCTTTCAACCCTCCTCGAAGTGATCAAAATCTACAGCAACGGCTAAAGACATATGTGTTTAAAGGCCTTATTGATAGTGATAAAACAATTTCAGAGGATATGTTTAACTATATTGAAGATGTTTATCAGTTAGAAAGTGATGTTCACAAAGCATTGTTAAAAATCATACAGTAAGAAAACAATCAATTTTTGATGCACTAGCTTTAATTTCTTTCTCTTTTCTGTATTTTAGTAACATGTATAATCCTGATACTGAAGACATTTATTTGCTTTACTGTACTCAAATGATCCTAAGGAATGCTAAAAAGAGCTACCAATACGAGAAACCAATTTTTGAGAACCCGTTGCCTAACGCAAGATTTGACACCAATTATCATAAAATCCATACATCATGGCAAAAGAATCTCTCCATGACGCCACTTTTTGCGCCTTCCCAAGAAAGGACGGTAATTTAATTGAATAGACAGTTGCAAATATTGAAACTAATCTTTTTACTTAGATGAATGCAGAGGAAATTGAACTTAATATTAGAGCTACACAAAGATCAATAGAATTCACTCAAACACAGACTCTTGGTAAATCACTTTTTTCAACCCAGGATGAAGAGAGCAATTACACAGAATATCTGGATGATACTGCTGAAGATATATTGATTCGCCAAAACGAGTAAGAGACATATGTAGTATGATCTTTGTTGGTGCAATAACGTTTGTTATATTTTTTTTTGTTAATTTCAGAGCAAGAGGAAAAGCGCCTAGTATTAGAGATGATTATTATCAAATGCGATTTACAAAACCTAAAAAGGGAGCTATCAATAGATATCATGCGACAAGAAATGAAGAGCTCAAAAAGAGATTGCTACATCTTAAAAATATCAGAAAAGAATTTCAAGATAAAAAAATTACCATATGTCGCGCCTATCGTGTTGGTATGCTATGTTTCTCTTATATTATATAAAAACAATTTAACACTTTTTTAATCTTTATGTGCACATAGGAGAGCTTCCTGATATTCAAATTAGCTATAAAGACCTACTGAGTCCTTTAGAAGTAATCTCAGGTTCTGACTACAATATCTCTCGTTTGCTGTTCAGTAGTTTAATCGTTGGTATTGTTAATGAGAGTAACAAAGAGGTACATCAACTAAAATGTTTACATGTGCATTGTGTGAATTAAACCCTTATTTTATAAACAGGACTATAAACAACAAGTAATTCAATACATTAGCGACAATCTTTATGAAAGCTCTCTCTTTTTTACTCCAACCATTGGCTCTTTCTTGCGAATATTCTTTGATCTGGATGTTGTAAATATTGAGAGTAACTTGATAAAAAAGCTTAGCATCAAAAGCTCAAACCATCATATTGGAATATCTTTGCTTGAAAAGCAATTGTGCTTAGGAGACACTTCTGAGAATAGTAAGAGATTTATTAACACTATTAAATATATCCCAATAACTTCATGTAAATACAGGTTCAAAACGAAGAAGAAAAACTGATTCAGCAATTCAAATTTCAAAAGAAAAAGAAAAATGGATTGATCTTTCTCTACAGTACAAGGCTATTGATGAACCCAGTCTATTTCGCAGCATTTATCAAAGTTACGTGGCGACTTACGATACTCCTAAAAGTATAGATAAATAATTGGATTACAAAGCACTTTTTTCTTTCCTAATCGTTATATAATAGAGGCTATTGATTCAGAAGTTCTAGGTGATTATGCTGCAGCATATAATCAATTTGCACAGTCAAAGGAGTCGTTGGTTGGTTTCGTAAGCGAGGTTGAACTTCATCTTTGGCAAGAAGAAATGTTGCACTGCTATGAAAAGTTAACACAATGGGACGATATTGTTAAAGATGTGAATGCTGCACTACCAGAAAAGAATTATTATAAATTATGGGAGCCTGAATATCAAGTGAGTACCAATTGAATTTATTGTCTTGAAAAAATCAAATATATAACACTTATATCTCTAGGATCCTTATCTTTACCATTTCATAAGAAGCTTTACAAAGTTACGTCAAGGCCTTCATGATGAATACGGGAGCGAAATACCTTGGTGTGATGATAATCCTAATCCTCTTTTTGCATTTATTAATAAGTCATTTAAAAATGCTAACCAAAGAGAATATCTATTGAGAAACTACGCTTGCGGTAAGAAGTCTTGTGCAAATTCCGAATTTATTTCAGTCGTTATTTACCAAAAACTTATTAGATTTAACTCTTGCTTCTATCTATCAGAAGAAATATGATCAAGGAGATCAATTCATAAGAAAATCATACGAATCACTATTGATTGCATGGACAACGCTACATCCACTAGCGCATACAAGTCGCTTAGCAAAACTGGCTGACTTAGAGAGGGTAGAGTGTTAATTTATGCCTTGTAATCCATGCACACTTAATCGTTTTTTTTTCTTTGAAATAAGACTGTAGAATTAGAAGATTACATTAATCTTGTTCTTGACATCAAAAAAAATACTGTCAGTTCTGCAAGAATCCCTGATTTTTTTAAAGCATTGACATCACGGTAATAGTTGAATCATATATGAAGAAAAAACGTATTTATTCAATATTACATATTTTTAGATATCCAGATGCTCAAGTTGATCCTATTGAGCTGTGGGATGATATTATTGAATCAAGAATGGTTTTTATTGAAGATATATCCACCTTTGCAGATGAGGAGGTATGGGGATATTTCAGATCTTAAACTCTCCTTTTACAAGCTCACTCACACAAATACATATATAGTCTTTGAACATAAGCAAGACTAGTCTTCAAGCAAAGTTCTTGAACGAGATTATTGATGCTTCCCGAATTCAACATAACTTTAATGTCTTTGTAAGCCGTCAAAGCAAACTCAAAAAATTAGGTGCTGTGAAGGAGTTTAATTTAAATAGGATCCGACAATATTATCATGAAATCAAAAGACTATCCAAAGACAACTCAAAGAGGCTCTCGTTCATGCAGTATGCTCTTTCGAGAGCTCTTGTTTATGATGTAAAAAAGTTTTATTCATATTCAGGAAAAATTGTATACAATTGACACTTTGTAGATACCTCCAAATGCCATGGTTGAAGAAATATATGACATAAAGATGAATGTAGCCAGTATCTTTAGTGTTATAAAAAATGAGATTATTGAATCACCCATCTTGTATGAGAAACTAATGCAAAGTGAGATCGTAAAGAAGGCAGTGAATGTCATCAGAGTACAAGATGCAGATGACTTCTTAAATTATTTAGAATATACAGGGTACGAGTATTTAAAAAAAGCATTGGATACTGTAGTTGAACAAGTAAAGTATGACTTTGCTTATTTTATATTGTTACTTACTTAAAAAATAGGATAATTTATATACAAATGGCTTATGGAAATTGGGGAAGTACTGTGATGAATCTTTGAGTAGCATGAATTCTTCTTCCATGATACAACCAACTATCAACCCCATAGAATACACTAAAGTTGTATTTGATTGTTATATGAAGGCTATGGATAGAGGCCACAAAATTGCCGCTGAAAGATTTCCTAGGCTATTAGAGCTTGTAGAATTGTATCCCGAAACAGGCACAACCTTTGTTGAATGTGTAAATGCTTGATCCAAACAAATTTAGTGCATACCCTAATTTTATTGTTTTTTAATAGTCAAAGAAATTTGGATCAACATGGCTTTATATCAGATGGATTCCACAGTTGGTATCAATATTTGACTTATCTATTGCCAAGTTTATATATCCAGTGATCAAAAGATTAGCAGAAAGTTATCCTAAGGCTTTGTATTACCCTTTCCATATCAGTTACGAACATTATCAGCTGGTGAAGGACAGGATACCAAGAGAAAACTATGAATTCATTCAAAAAATTAAGCATGCTATCCGATCACCCATTATGGAAGAATTCTGTAACGAATTGAAGCGTTTAACGGATCCTGAACATATTGTGAAGGATTTTATTGACTTTTTATATGTAGTGTATAAAAAAAAAATATCTGTGATCTTGTTTATAACCCATTTGTTTTTCAAAAAAAAAAATAGTCTATTATCTTGAATGAAAATGTAAATGAAGAATATATGAAAGCATTATACGAAGGCTTTAGTCAGCTTTTGTTAAATCCATACAGCAGCAGATTGGGAAGTATCCCAAAGGCATTTGCTCAGAAGCATGGTCGTCAATTGATAGAACTTATGGGTAAAAATGGTAGTAAATTAAAAAAGATGAACCATGATACTTTGAAGAAGATTCTGGTCTATGTAGAAGACGTTATCATGAAGCAAAAGCCCTCTTCAAGAACGGGAGCTGATCTATTAAAGTCTTACTCACCATGGTTAGCATCTTATAGAAGCAGCGAGTTTGACGAGGTAAGTCAGCCCAAGAAAAAATGAATTGAACTTAGGTTAACACGTATATATGGTAGGAATTGGAAGTTCCTGGACAATATAATGGCTTCGCAAAACCATATCCAGAGTTTCACGCAAAGGTAGCTAGTATTGATGGAAGAATACTTGTGATGTCATCTATTAGAAAGCCAAAAAGAATTCGTATTTATGGTACAGATGAAAGAGAATATTTGTTTTTAGTGAAAGGAGGTGAAGATCTTCGATTGGATCAACGTATTGAACAACTTTTCAAAGTAATGAATGATATGGTTTCCAAAAATGCTTTCTGTCTATCTCACAATATTCAAATCGCTACTTACAACGTTCCGTATTGATTTTACTGACATAAATAGTTGTACTTATATTTTATTTGTAGGTAATTCCAATGACCACAAATCTCGGTTTAATCGAATGGGTTGATAATACCAAACCTCTTCGCGCATGTATTGAACAGGCATTAGATAATAAGTCTAGAATGATTCGTGTACAAGATAGATACCGTGCCTGGATTGCACAAAAAGGAGGAAAAGGAATAGGTAGGTTTGAAGAGCAAAAGTAGCTATTTTTATTTATTTGTTCTTGCAATAGTTGGTTATCAGAAAGCATTTTCGCTTCCGCGGGATGATGTTATGCAACATTACAAAGAGACAACTTCCATCATTAAACCAACTCTTTTGCGCGAGTTTTTAATGAAGCTTTCTTCATCGCCTGAAGCATTCTTGTTTTTAAGAAAGAGATTTGCTCACAGTCTTGCAGCTATATCCATTTTCGGATACATACTTGGTATTGGAGACCGACACTTGGAGAATTTCTTACTTGATTTGAAAAGGTAGACTATAGTGTGTTTTCCTTGTTTTCTCGCTAAAAGAAAGAATGAAATTGTAGTGGACGTCTGATTCCGATTGACTTTGGCCATGCGTTTGGTTCCGCTACAGAGATGCTGCCAATTCCAGAAATAGTGCCATTTAGATTAACACCGCAATTAATTGGAGCTCTTGAGCCACTAGGTGTGTCTGGAATATTAGAAGTAGCAATGATTAATATTCTGGAAGGTGAGAAAATAAAAAGATAAATGGTCAAGTTTTACTTATAATTTGTTTAGCTATACGAGATGATAAAGAATTGCTACTAAATATCATGGATATATTTGTGAAAGAGCCTTTACTTGACTGGAAAAAAGCTGCTGTGAAGCAAGCTAAGGACCAAAGTAATGATAATTTAGAGAAGTTTTATTAATGACTCATTCTTACAACTTTTATAGATACCGAGCGCAATGCCAGGTCATCCGAAATGAACACCTCTTCATCAAGCACAGATGAAGTCAAATGGTATCCACAACAAAAATTGGATATTGCAAGAAAGAAGTTAGAAGGAGTTAATCCGGCCGGTAAACTATACAATCTTGATATTCACCATGCAATATTCATTTATCTTATTTTTTCCAATTAGATATTGTTGTAGAAATACTTAAGAATGGACACAGCAAATACAGATATTTTGAGGATGTATGCAAAGTTGCTCATGGAGAAAGTTCAGAGAATATTCGGGCAAAAATGCTTGGGAAAAATTGTGAAGATCCAAAAGAGCAAGTGCAGTGTCTTATTGATTTGGCTACTGATCCAGCTGTTCTTGGATTGATGTGGATTGGTTGGCAACCCTTTTTGTAGAGTTGTTTAAATAAGTCAACATTTTAGTGTTTATATGCATACAGCATGGTTTTTTTTATAGAGTCAAAGCTCAAGTTTATTAATGCACAATATGATAACCTCTTTTCTATAAAGTATCACTGAGAAAAATGCGAGCTTCATAATAATAAACTAATCAGGATGAAGTCTTTTGTTTCTGCATCCATAATCATGTATAAAAATTATCAAGACAATTTATTACAATCTGCCTTATAGTTTCTTTTCTTACTTTTAATAAAAGAGACAACATAAAGTAGAGACGACTTTGTTCAACATTTTTAAAGAAAACTTGAGCAGTATGCTTCTTACAAAAAAAAAAACATTTTAAAGAAGACATATCAAGACAATCACAGAAAGCGGTTGATGAAAGGATAATTGTGTATCGCCCACCATTTACGAAGATATATATGTCTTGCAATTTTTTTATTGCTATTATCCATGAACAAAGCATTTTCCTACCCGTCATCACTTTTCTCAATATATCCAGCATCCAGCATACCAGCATGAAAGACATAAAAAGAGTGTGTTTATGTGGGATTTTATTAGTTTTTACTTTTAAAGTTGCTTAAGGATGAAATTGTGGTCTAGTTAGCTTAAATTGTATTATTTGCATTCATCATACCAGTTTCGGTATTCGTGAACGCCCAAGTGTGCCAAATTCCCTAAAATCTATGACTGCCCTTCTTATTGAGCCTTTACTTTACTTTTTCTAGACCTATACTTTGAATTCTTTAATTATTCTACAAATAGTGCCTTTGATTACATCATATTTGAGCACAATTTCATCCACCTTTAAATAAGACTCTTTGGAAAAAAAGATATAATGATATTTGAACATGTAAGCTTCTTTTGTATGTGCGTTTCAAGTAATAACGATGAGTTAACCTAATGAATTCGTGATATAGTGGCTCTAAATATATAATCTTAGCTGATAAAATGAGTGCGTATCTCACTATTAATAGCGAAAGCCTAGAGACTCAAAACTACGCAGACAAAATTAATTTAATTCCCGAAAGGAAAATAGCATGGTTGCTTGCAGCAGTCAAAGCTTTTCTCTTAATTTTCTTTTATTTAAAAAAAAAAAGAAAAGAAAAAAAAAATGCCTGGCCCGTTGAAACGCTCAGGGTTACAAACTGAAGTCATTCATTTTTACAGAAAATGTTTTCGGGCAGCAAGAGAGAAACCAATAGTAGGCCATAAAAAAAGTGAAGGTGTAATCAAATTAAACTGACATTTTTTTGAAAGGAAAGTCGTCCTCGTTTTCATGCGTTTATACGCAAAGAATTCAAGCAGCACAATATAAGAAGAACTGATTTTGCAACAATAGAATACATGTTAAGAAAAGGACAAAAGCAGTTTGAAACATATAGTCAAAAAGGCGTAAAAGATATTCATGTTTAAAACATACTGCGTGTGTACATATTTATATAAAATCTATGTTTTTGCTTCTATTTCTTTTGTTGTTCTTCGTTGAAAGTCACTGAGGCAGCTTCTGTACATAAGTACAATTCTTTAAATACTGGGATACAATTTCTAGGATCCTCAGTGTTTTCTTGTAAGCATTTATCATAAGCATTGATTTGTGGTGTACATTGTGTCTTGACATACTTTATAATACCAACACTAACAAAAAACGATATGAATCAAATTGAGTTAATTCTTTGTGTGCGTGCTTTTACTTTTCTTCAGAACATTTATTTAAAGCATTCTTTTGTTGTCTGCAACTTTTATCCCAGCTGTGAGGATAGTTCTCAACACATTTTTGGTACATTTCTAATTGAAGTGCGCATTTTTCACGAACTTCTTTAAGTGTATCATCCATCTTACTTAAAAGTATAAGAAAAAAAAAAAGGCTTTAGCACCTAAACCTTTGGCGACTGTAAAAATTATATTTAATCAAAGTCACAGAACATTTCATCCAATGAGTTTCAATAGGATTTGCTTCTCCATTTTTGTCCAAGTGGCTTTACAGTGTCCGCGGTGCCAAATTGCACATAACGAAATCCATAATGCGGATCGTGAACCTTAATGGGTGGAAAATAAATAAGATTTAATCTATTTTATTAAAAAGGCGAAAGGGGCATGGAGTATCTAAAATACATTGAATTGTCCACGCCAGATCAATAAAGTAAAAGGGAAACTGAAAAACCTTTTGAGCATAAAGGTAAAAATGTAGAAGAAGGGAAGAAGTAATAGACAATACTTGAAGTACTTGAAACTAATTCCGGGTAACCACTTTAAGAATTAAGCACCAAACTCTAGAGGGATAGTTGGGATCTCTTCATGGGTCAAATAATCGAATTCTTCAAGCGACAGCTTTTTGGGAAGACAGAAGTGGTTTCTTAGGCAATTGATTCAGCAGGAAAGACAAAGGATCAATGACCGAGAGAGGTATTTGTAGTTGACGACACATGTGCAAGCAACTGATAGAGAGTTTTTTTATAATAATAATAATAAAAAGATTTGAGTAGTAAGGACATGGCTTTGGCTTTCCGACAGGAAGTCAGCCTAATCTCCAGCGTAAATATCGAACATGTTCCAGCCGAGGCATGGGAAGCCAAAGGATGGGATCAGTATTGATTTCAGAGCGGCATTGAGACATGATCTTAGTAGGTCGACTGCGGATTCGTTTTAAGAGATTGTCCCGAAGAAAAGTATAGCGTACTGATTTGAATTTGTCTGTAGAAGCAATGCCTCTGAATTATAAGCATAAACATTCTAAAAAGACAACATGAGGTTCTTACAGGAAATATACAACTGAGCAGATAGAGAAATCGTTTGAATTGATTATTGATGAAGGCTATAACCCTAAAGATGCTGCGTTACTAACTGAAATAAAAGTTCGAACGGCCCAAAATTATCTGAAGATGTATAGCAATAATATAGAGAAACACGTATCCGGTACATACAATAAGTCGCATGGAAGGCCACATAATAAGCAAAATGAGACTCAGTCAGAATTTTTGGCAAAGCATATTGGAAATAATAGTACAGTTATTCTCAGTGATTTGAAAGAAGTGTTGTGCAATGAATTTGATGATTTAAAACTCTCAATCTCAGCATTGCATCATCATTTGATTAAAAATGCCGTATCACTTTGAAAAAGCTAGAAAAAATATCTACTTTTAGATGTTCAATTCGAGTTATTGCTCTTCATAGATCAAAGGTTAAGGAGTGACAGCAAACACAAGATTTAGATTTCTCTAAAGATTATGTTTTTGTCGATAAGACTGGTTTTAATTTACATGCTCAACGAAGCTGTTTAGTCTGCAAAAAGGCAACCAGCAAAAGGAATTGTTCCAACTGGAAGAAGTGCTTTATTTACTGTATTGAGAACAGTTTCACAAGATGACATTATAGATATTACTGTGAGAAAACCTCAAGCAACTTCAGACCGTAAGAAAAGAAAAATCAATGGTAAATCTGAAAATATCATTGGTCACATTGGGACAAGAATGGAACATTATTTGCAATATCTATCGAACGTGATGGATACATTGGACAAAAACAAAATGAAGGGCTACTACATTGTAATGGATAATGCACCAATAAATATGCCTATATTTGTAAGTAATCTGGTTGAAAAAAGGCGTTGTAAAAGCTTGTTTTTACCTCCATACTCACCATTCTTGAGTCCCATCAGAGAATTCCAGTCAAAGATTAAGGCTGGGGTTCGAAGAACTCCTTTGAGAGTCGATGATAATCTAACCGATCGGATTCACAAATCTGTGACGCGAGTAAGAAAATCAGATTGCGATGGCCAGATAAGACAATTATTAAGTTTCTTCGAACGATGTTTCAACGAAGAGAGAAATTTCTAAATTTTTAAGCAATTAATACAAAAAAACGTTACCGGTGTAAGAAAAACTAAAGATAAATAAGTACAACAAAGGTGTTATTGAGAGGATATTTTTATGCATCATTCAACTTGTCTAAGTTAAAAGGTTCACTCTTAATTTCAAATTCTGTTCCTTCAGCGCCATTCCCGTTTACGATATTTCCCTATATCATCCTCATGCAAAAATAGCATGCTTATATGATAAGCATAAAATATAACTAATATAGTAGAAGAACCATAAGAGAGTCTAAGCTAACTTTGAATAAAAAGTATTTCATATCAAGTTTGAGAAATGCTCCCGATTAAGTTTAAAAAGTTGTTCCAAGCTAATTGGGTGGATGCACCAAATCATTTTCAAAAATGATCCCATTTGAGAATGGACGCACTGTATTATAAAAGAAGTATAATAAAGTAGAAAAGTTTCGCTTCAAGCATTCCCTCTCTCTTTGGTATTAAATAAGTAACTAATACAATCGGTTTTGTATTTATCTATTGTTTACAGGTGGTGGACTTATTTTAAATAAAATATTACATTGAGGATTATGAAAATACAACGGCTTCAAAAAAGTGTACAAGGTTCGTTTTTTTTCCTGTTGATGTTATTTTCATTGGAATTCCCCTGATTGCTTCATCTTATGCAAGCAAGTCATGCCATTTTGTCTGTGCATAATGCCACAATGAAGTTCATTTGAGAATTTTTTAATCGAAACTAGACCAGTGATTTAGATAAAGAATCAATTTATCATTTTACATAGCTTTTAAAGATAAAAGACTCATCAAATATGTACAGCATTCGTACTTTTCTTTTTCTTCAAAAAGCGTAATATTTATGTTTTATCGGTAAAAGTTTTATATAAAGATGATCCAACCTATTATACGAGTAAATGTTATTCGACAATTTCGATTCTTAAGAACCAGATTATTTTCAACATTAACACTTGTTAGAAGATCAAAAGGTAAAATAATAAAAAAAAACTAGAATCAAATAATGCGGTATGTTGTATATCTAAATAACGTCTTGTTCTAGATGTGGAAAGATCAGGCAAAATATTGACAAGAGAAACAATTAACTCAGATGTAAAGAGTGCAGAATATGCTGTGCTTGGCACTATACCTGCTCATGCTGAAATCATCAACAAGGTACGTGCATTCACTGATAAGCATAAATCTTTTATTCATCTCCCCTTTATTTATACCTTTTTTTTTTTTTTTTTTTTTTTTTTTTTTTTTTTACAACGTAATGACAGATAATAAAGACAGATCCACAAAGATTCAAATTCGATAAAATTGTATCTTGTAACATTGGAAATCCTCATATATTCAGCCAAAAGCCTATCACCTTTTTTCGACAGGTAAGAAAAAAAATAATAGCAAAAACGAGTTATAGAACTAACGTATTATATATAGGTTACTTCACTTTTAGAAAATGAAGATTTATTAAAGCAAGAAAATAGAGGAATAATAAGAAAACTTTACCCTGAAGATGCCATTTCACGAGCAGAGACACTTTCAAAGCATATTGGTCCTCTAGGAGCCTATTCAGAATCCAAGGGTATCTTGCACATCCGTGAAAATATTGCAAAATTCATTGAACTCAGAGATGGATACAAGGCATGCCCAGAAACCATCTTTTTGACACAAGGTGCAGGAGAAGGTATCCAGAGGGTGCTTCAAATACTCCATCAACCCAATCACACCCAACAGACTGGAGTCATGATCCCTATCCCACAATATCCAATTTATACAGCTGCCCTTCAACTGATGGGTGCTCGGCCGGTTCCTTATTACTTGGACAGCGGCAGGCATTTTGCACTTGACCTCGAGCGTCTTCAACAGTCAGTTCGCGAGGCTCGCCAGCAGGACATCCATGTACGTGCATTGGTTGTCATCAATCCGGGAAACCCCACAGGTCAATGTTTACCAGAGGAAAACATACGAGAGGTGATTCAGTTTTGCCACGAGGAAGGCCTTGTGGTACTTGCAGACGAGGTCTATCAAGCCAATGTTTTTCAGCCAAAGAACCATCCCTTTCACAGCTTCAGAAAGGTTCTCCTGTCGATGGATCCCAAATATGGAAAACAGGAGCTCTTTTCATTTCATTCGATCTCCAAAGGCATGATAGGTGAATGCGGCCGACGTGGTGGGTACGTAGAATGTTTGAATATCGATTCAGGAGTGCTCGAGGAGCTTTACAAGGTATTTTCTATTTTCTCAGGTGCTAATATACAAGGTCAAATCATGGTCGATCTCATGGTCCATCCGCCTGTGGAAGGAGACCCCTCATACCCTCAATACAAGGCTGAGATGGATGCGATTCACACATCCTACCACAGGCGAGCTCAAAAGCTCGCTGAATGCTTCAATCGATTGGAAGGTGTCAGCTGTGATGATGCCAAGGGAGCCATGTACCTCTTTCCTCGGATTCGATTACCTCCAAATGCCATGACAGAGGCTCGACGTGCAAGCATGTCTCCTGACAGCTTTTATGCGCTCGCTCTGCTCAATGAAACTGGTATCTGCGTCGTGCCTGGATCTGGTTTTGGTCAAGAACCAGGTACATTTCATATTCGGTGTTCCTTTTTGCCGGAGGAGTCTCTATTTGATAAACTTTGTTTGGACATTGAACAATTTCATAAGAGGTTTATGGAACAGTACAAAGGTTGATTGACATTTGTTATAAAACAATAAAGTCTGATGACAATTGGAATTATAAAAGATTAAATAAAATTTGTTTTTTCTGCAGGCACAAATTAAATTGAAAACATATCCAATCATAGAACGGTTTTACCGTCATGGATACTAACCTGATTTTCATATAAAAAAGTTAATTAAATAATAAAATCAATTTTGATCGAGAACCTTCCAGATCGTAAACTAAATAAATGGACTGTTGTAAATGTTCTATCTTCTAAAGATAAAAGGCTTCAATTCCAGAGAATTGAGATGAATATTATGGCTTAAAAAAGCCAAAGGAATTTAGTAACCTTAAATCAATCTAATGTTGACTTGGATCTATAATAAATGTGCCTCAAATAATTATTAGAAGTTGCCAAGAGGTAAGAAATATTACGAAAAAAATGTTTATACACGCCATTTATAATCCTTTTCGTAAATAACATCACGTCTCACTAACTCACCAAACTTAACCATAACCCTGATTTTAAAATATTTTAGCTATGCTCCTTGGTTTTTAAGCTCTTTGGGTCATAAAAAATACTGTGAATCTTGCCACTGTCTTAAAAATAATAAACAGAGCTATAGTCCAATGATACTAGTGCTATTATCATGAGTTTCCAAAAAGAAGTATTATCCCAGAAATTGCTTGCAAGTGATATTAGTAATCTTACTGAATAATATTATATCAAGTGATAGTATGCTTTTTCAAGATTGACCATAGTGATGTTAATTTATTGAATAGTGAGTTTGTAAATAACTCTGCCGTCAAAACATTTCAAGAGCCAACACAAGTTACAAAAAAGGAAAAAAAAACCTTTAAAAGAAGAAATTCTGACGAGATGAATCAAGGATACCTGCAACTAAGTTATCTAGAATGAACAAAAAGAACTTTTCCAATAGTCTGCTTCAAAGTTTTAGGGTTGCATAAATTAAAAGCTCACTTGGTTTAACAACAATAAATCAGCCTGTTTTGCAATCAAACAAACAGAAAAGCATTAGCATATTTTATCTACGAACAAAGGAACAAAAACTAAGTATAGAAATGGCCCAATGAAAGTACAATATGATAAACCTTCCAAATATAGAATGCGTAATCAAACCTATAAACTATTGATCCCAAACTAAAAGAAGTCCCGATTATGCTGCATCTCAAAACAAAGAAATTATGATGAGGCCCCTTACAAAGGGTAATATTTAATAGAGGACATCTTTCTTTTATCTAAAAAGTTCTATAACTTCTGACTTATTTGGCTTTCAATACCTTGGAAAGATCATAATTTGATGCATGTTCTATATGCCAAATTTTTTAAATATGATGTTACGCAATTTTTTTTTTTTTAAAAATACACCAATATTTTCTGAAAAAGGTATAAGTTTCTGACTGTAAATTGGCTTGCATCGTTTTAAAGTTTTGGACAAGATTCCAAAGTACGAACCAATGGAAGTTGAGAATATAAACTACTTATACCAAACTGAAGAATTAGAGTGGCACCACTGGGAAGGGCTAGGTACAGATGCGAGTCTGTCTGAACCAGTAGTGAAAAAAAAAAATGGATTTGAAGAGCTATCAGGCATATTGCCTGACCCTAGAGAATAAAAATCAGCCAAAAGCAGGAGCTCAAATTATTGTAAAGATTCAAAATGACCTGAAGTAATGCAAAAAGAAAGCCTCACAAATAAAGGTTCGAAGAACAAATAGATCCTACCCATCTGAACAAGTACAAGAGCTTTTTGATCTTTTTATTGAAGTTGGCTTTCCTACAAGAAAAGTGGAGGTAATTGTTGGAATTGTTGAGCAAACAACTCAAAATTACCTAAAGACTTCCAGGGAAGATGATGAAAAACACTTGCCAGGTGGTAGGAAGCAATGAGTAAGTTAGGATAGAGAAATTTAGCCTCATCATACCGAATTTCTGTGTGAACTTTATGACAAGTTTCCACAAACTGTATTGTGGCAGGCAAGCGGCGTACTACTTGAAGCTTTTGACGAAATTGAATCGATTGCACTATCAGATTTTCATAGACATCTCGTCTCACGTGCCTCGTTAACTCTTTAGAAGCTAGAAACACTTGTGTATTCAAGAATGGCTTTTAGTAATCTCCAGATACATAGAGTTAAGGTCCTTGAATGAAAAAAATTATGAAAATATGAATTGGCATGAGAACTGTGTTTTCACTGATGAGGCAGATTTTAACATGCATATTCATAGAAAATTTGGTAGGCGAAGAGAGGAATATCTTCTAAAGCAGTAAGCGCTGCAAACAATGGCACCAAGCTATCTATAATTGGTGCTATTTGTGGAAAAAAAAAGAAAAAAAAAAAAAAAGAAAAAAAAAAAAGAAAAAAAAAAAAGAAAAAAAAAGAAAAGCAATTGATCTCATACTTCGTAAGCCAAAAGTTGTCCAGAAAAAAAAACGAACGGTACGAAAAAAAGACAAGGAGAAAATGGCAAGGCTGAAGTGGTTGAAGTAAGCACTAGAGTAGATACTCGTAGTGAGCATCTCATAGAGCTTTTGGTTGGTGCCATGGATACTTTGGATCAATTTGATATGAAAGGGCGTTATCTTGTTATGGACAATGCTGTCATTTATAAAGTCACTGAGGTTTGAAACCTGATTGCATCGCACGGATATAAAGCCGCATACTTGGCACCTTACTGAATATTTTTGAACCTTATTGAATTGTTCTAGTCCAAATTCAGGAGGGTGTATTAGGAGAGATAATCTGACTGTAGATGGCAATTTGAGCACAAACATCGTTGAATTAGCCAAAACCGTATCAGTTGATGATTGTGTAAATTAAATAAACCATTCACATTTGTTTCTTGATAGATGTCTAGCTCTTGAGCCAATGCTCCAAGAGTCCTAAGTCAATAATTATCCACAAAATAAAAATAAAAAAAACTTTCCACAAATTTGCAGTCAAAAGCCAATATATTTAAGATTCACACAATAATAAACTCTGTCCAGTAAGAAAGTAGATGTCCATGTTTAGACTGTTTTATGAAGGATGATTGATAGAGAATGTGATTAAAATTAACTTTTGCTCCCTTTCCCAAATTACTAATATAATCAGATTTTATTCCAAAATGGCTTGGCAAATACGACACAGGCGGATTTGAGAACTTTGAATGTACCATTTTGTGCCGTGAGCCTTGTAAAAATAGCAAGTGAATTAAGGAAAAAAAAACTATAAACTAAACTATAAATAGAAGATAGGTTACATCTGTATTATTTGAAATTCTGGAACTGCAATTTTTTTTTTTTTTTTTTTTTGACAGGAATAAAGAACGTGGTTAAGGAATAGAAAACAAGTAATATGTGGAAAGTAATAGTAAGAATACTAGTTTAACGAATAACAAATAGAGTGTGTTGTGTATATATCCTGTAATATGGTTAATTGAATAAATGCAATTTGATGAACACAACTTGAAATTAATAATTGCTTTGTGTATATTGGTTCTATGTTACCCTTTTATCTATAATAAGGGCTATATTTTAATAATATGCAAAAAGGAGGAAATAAGGGGATTGAAACAGGCTGATTTCTTTAATTGTTAATATAAGCAACCATGATACACGTTAATAATGTAAACATAGTCTTTGCATTGATCTGACTTGATCCAGAAGTCGATGGTATGGCTGATGTAGTGACTACATTTGAAGGAGCATTAAGTGTTGAGACACCTACAATAATGGCTGAAGTAGGTGTAGCAGAAAGGGCTGAAGAAGTGACAGCGATAGATGCATTTACTGAAACAATTGGAGATGAGGCGGCAATTGAAGATGAGGCGGAAATAGATGCATTCACTGGAACAATTGAAGATGAAGCGATAGCTGATGAGATAGCAGATGATGATGAAGAAGCAGCAGCAGCAGCATTAGGAATAGCTGTGATAGAAACAGTACCTGAACTGATCGAACCATAGCAGTAATTATTGGCATTATCAACACAAAGCACATTATTTGAGTTACAAAGACAACTTGAACTTGATCCTGTTAATGATGATGAACAAGAGGTTGGAATAGTAGGGCATGAAGAGGACGTTAATGTTGATGAACCCCAACAGTATTGATTGTTGTCATTCACACAAACAATGATCGCATCATTACAACGACAATTGACAGTACCACTGATACTGCTACAAGCAGAGGGCGCAGTACAAGATGTTGAAGGTAATGTGCTATAAGGAAGACCGTGATCTCTCTTGGCAAGTCCAAAAGATCCATAACCGTATGCTGAAACAGCAGCAAACACGGCTGAAAATGATATCAATAATAAACTGAGTTTCATTTTTTTTTAAACAAAAGAAAAAAAAAAGATAAAAAAGAAAAAAACAACTGAAAAGAAGGGGAAGGAGAAAAAAAAAAACCTTTTACAGTCACTGCAATTAACACCGAATATTACTCGAATTTCAAGAGCGCTATTTTTCAGAAATTAATAAATCACTCGAAATCATAGAATTCAAGCTGAAAACAAAGAAAAAGCATCCTAATTAAATATGTAATGTTTATAGATTTGAAAGAAGCCATTATATATAAAAAACAAAAGTTTATTTTACATCAGGGTAAATATTTTAAAAAGGCAAAATGGCTGAGATTTAAAACAAGTACTCCGATATGGACTTTAACTTTTTTTTGGCACAAATTCAATTAGTTAAAAAAAAAGCTCAAGTTTTTAATTGACTTCATAACAATCGCGTTTGAAAATATAATTTTAAATCCAGACTGTTTTGTTTGGGTACTAGAAATTGTTACAGGCTTCCTCAACTATTAATAATTGCTTGAGAAGAAATAGCTCCAAGAATAGTGATGGTTGTTCCTTTTGAAGTTGACATTGTTATTTTTGCAAGCTTTCATTCTTTGATCCTCAAGGCCCATTTGTACAACCCCTCGTCTTTTTATTAAAATTTCCTCTAAACTTCGTTTCTCTGGTAATTTCTATTGTCTCTTGAAACCAATTAAAAATAAATAAATTGGAAAAATAAATAAATATGAGGTATACGTATTTTTATTTGTGAGTTGAAGAGAAAGTTGTAAAAGAAATTATTAGAGCTATACTTAGCTTCACAAAATACAAAACATACTAATACTTTGGTGCTAACGAGATTATATCTAATCCCAAAAAACTGTGTAGTCATTAAAAAAAGATCTGTAGGGAAATAAAAATGATCATAGCACAAGTAGGATGGGGGCAGAGCACATCCCACAAATGACTTTATTCTTCAAGAGGACCGAAAGGTCTATCAGAGTACTAATGTACAAAGGAGAAAAAAAATTTTTTTTCTCAAGCAAACCTTTTTCATGTAC
The DNA here is from genome assembly GCF_000149305.1 of Rhizopus delemar RA 99-880. Lineage (NCBI taxonomy): Eukaryota > Fungi > Mucoromycota > Mucoromycetes > Mucorales > Rhizopodaceae > Rhizopus > Rhizopus delemar. Next base: position 164,730 of record NW_027137828.1, read on the forward strand.
TATGAATGGCTTTCCTTTCCTCGATAAACAACTGGTCTCTAGTGCTAAGTCATAGTTTGTCACCTTCAAAAGGGGCAGACTCGACCTTGACTAGCTTATATTCTGTTTCTTTTGGTTCACGCCGCTCTCAGACGTGTGGCTCCTATTACAAAAAAAATACGCTAAAGGGATGGGTCGGGTTGAGTTGGAACAATTTGTCTGCTTAAACTAGCATGAGTTGTTGGGAATAGCAAGGCTAATTGCCACCGCAAGTTCTTAAAGTGGTTGTCCATTCCCTCGCTTTTTCGAGATCTACAAAGCGTAAAAATACTTGGCATTGATTAAAGATAAACGGGTTTGATGAACATTTGCCGCCTTCAACGATCTTTAAAGAATACTACAAGAAACAACATGCCCTCAGGAATAATTGTAGGAAAGGGTGGTTCAAAAGCATTGAACTCTATGGACATAAAGACTTTATTATTACTTGTCTTCCTTTTGAAAAAGAAAAGATTGTGACTAGCGCAACAAATTTCATGATCCTGCTGGATCAATGGATTAGTTACAAGGACATATTGGCGGCGTTTGGGCATTACAATGCGTGAGAAATACTCTTGTGGGTGGATCCACTGATAAAATTGCGTGAGTTTGAGATATCAAGAAAAGAAAGTGCACACATATTTTCAGGGAATATACATTAACAGTACTTTATCTTTAAATTGTGGAACTTGTCATGATTTATGGTAGACTAGAACCAAGACAACGTTGATTGTTGCTGGATCAAGAGACTTTTCGATTCATATTTCTGGAAGAAGAAAATGTAAATATGGATGCATCACCACATGTAATGCTTGGAGACTCGTTGGATTTACGTCAAATCATGTTACATTGGACAGCAGACACTGATAGGTGAAAGATAAATTTATAATAGGTAAAAATTAAACGATATTTTAAATATTGTCCTAAGTACTCAGAAAAATACTTCATCAACATCATCCATAATAGTGCTCAATAAAGGTCGATTTGAATTAGCGAATACAGAGATAGAGCAATCATTTCTTGGAGGGGTGAACCAAGTTTGAGAGAGAGAGAGAGAGAGAGATCTTTTTAAACGAGGTGGGGAATGGGTACTAGAATTGCTGAGCTTCTTTGATGATTTATTGACAAGACTTTTGGAAGCTACTAGATTGTTTCGAATTTTATGGGCATATTTTTCCATGCTATCGCGCAACCTGAAGAGACCATAAAGAAAATCCTTTCCACTTGATAGTTCGATGACAGAGTTAGGGAAATTAATTGTTTTTTGAAAGACACCAACATTGAGTTGATGACCAACGTAGTGTACAGAAGACATATGATTCGTTAATCCAACAATTTGTAAAATCCAGCTATAAGGGGGCCCTTTATCTCTAAATGTTGCCTTATGTAGGCTATCAGTGTTATCCTTTCCCTCTCGCAATAGTTTAGCTAAGTCATCATTGATTTTTTGGTCTAGAGATCCAGGTACACAAACTTCAGCAGCACCAAGATCAAATTCATAGCCATCGTAGTCAAAAAGGAAACGAATATCAATTTTAAAACCAACAACTTTATTCATGTTATCATATAGAGTTGCTTTTCCATTAGTTGAGTCATCCGGGACAGTTTCACCAGTTTTTAATCTTATTAAATTGTCGTGGATTGAGAATAATGCTTTAAACACCGGAACCTATACTTGATTTGAATAATCGTCTTCGCTATTCTTGTCTGCAATTTCTGTCATCATCAAAAATTGATTATTTTCAATCATGTCCACTATAGTTGTGAATAATTTGATAACCTTTCTCTTTTGGCGGGATATAATCGAATCAGCAAGAATTTTAGATAAATATATTTGTTCATAAGTAAAGTCATTGTTTGCGATACTTAAATCTGCCATTATATCCCATATCTTAATATATTCATCTGGTATAATCGCTTCGGGTACTTTATGGGTATTGTTGAAATGCGATTTGATAATTTTCTAGTTCTTTGCAGTAAACAAGTCTTTGTAAATACTGTCTTCATTGTCTCTATTTAAGGGTGCAACGCAAATATTTTTTATCACTAAATAGAAAAATCTTTACAAGTGATAGTTTTTTGGAGCACTCTAACAATAAATTTTTTACTTTGTAAAATAAGATCAAAGATCTGTTTGCTCTTTTGATTTATTTAATTCAGCACAAGAGTCAGCCAATCCCATTCGAATTCGGCGATGTAATTTACGATCAATATCGTCCAAAAGAAATTTGTACGTGAGAATAGTTTCATAGGCTTCTCTCAACCGCTTTTTACACTCTACTATATCGACACGCTGCTCATCTTGCTCTGTATTATCATTTTCTTCTGTTTCATCTACGTTGCCTTCTGCCATTTCTTCATTATTAGTAGTGCTTGTTGTATAGCATACTATCGTCTCGCTTTCATCCGCTTCAATGTTCAACTGACTAACATCAGTAACATTGTTGTCAAAGTTTCCGGGGGAGATCTGGGAGCATTTAATTTATTGCTTCTGGTTTTACTTTAAGCCATGCATTAGCTAGAAAAAGCATAGCCTGAGCTTGATCCATTTTGTAAACATTCGAATTATCCAACTTTTTACTGATATACAGATATAAAGCACGGTCGTACTGCTGGGCTCGGAAGTTTGCCATAAAGTTGTCAATAATTCCTGTGTATACAAAATATTAATGAGAAAGCTGTAAAACAAAAAGACAGCTTACATACCATTTTATCAACAAATAATAGGCTACCTGCATCAAGAGCCTGTAGCTTGCTAGTCGCGTTTGCTAGGAGAAATAACAATTTGATATTGTTGAGCGGAATTCTTATTTTATGAACGGACACATTATCCAAAAGAAGAGCAATTTTTTCGATCCTGTCTTCCAAAGGCAACATTTAACTTTTTCACGTATGCTGTGAAAATTTTAAGTTGTCATCCAAGTATTAGTAGAATAATGGTAATCAATTTCACGTTTTTTTCCAGTTGCAGTCATGGATAGCAAATTAGTTCTTGCTTTAAAACATTTGGGGCTCTTGTGTTGTGCGATAACAATTGGTTGCTCTTTGTAAGCCCCATCCGAGTCACAGAGCAATCCAGCTGTTAGACGAGTTTTACTTTTTTTTAGGTCATCAAGCGATTTGGAGGAACATATGATTCTTCTTGGTGGTTGCTGGTAATATAAGCCTGTTTCATCAAAGTTCATGATATCTACAGGATCATATGGCCCAAGAAGTTCTTTTATTTTCCTCAATTCGTTCTGAATATTTTCAGAAGTCAAGTTGAGGATAGCGTGTTGTTGTTAGACTTTTACCATTTTTGACAACATTAATATTACTATATAACGTTTCAGCATTTGTGAGGATGTTTGATATAGTCTGTTGGGCAGGTGGTTGATATAAATTGAATTCTTTCATAGCCCATTCATCTAATTCTGTTTGATTAAGCTGGCCAGTAGCATTTTGATCCAAAAGCTCAACTTTTTGAGAAAGAAAGGCGTGCTGGTTTATTATTAGACATTTTTTTATAGATAGAATCTAAACAAAGAAAATAAATTTTGTTGTCGTATATTTATTCTCATCAAAATTATTTTGAGTCTGCAACTCATATATCATCCTTCCAGCAACTTTGATCAAGTCTTAAAAGCAAGTTCTGATTTGTTAACGTCTTTACACAATTACCAAATCTATACCAGCCGACAGTGACCTATGTGGAAACAAGTTGTACAAACCTGTCTATGATGTAGCTACGTGTAGTAAATACGTTTACGCTATGATTCCTACTGATTATTGGATCACACGATCACGACACAAAAAACTTAAGGTGTCTCAATTTTTTACGTATGGTCATCACTTTGGATGTATACGATCTTTATTGCCATCTGACCAGCCTTACTCCCCTCGTCTGGTTTCCAAGTTAAGCTGAGATATTCATAATCGTATCATCAAGCTAAATCTGCTTATCTGGCCTCATATATTGAATCAAAATGAGCCATTGAGGGAAGTAGAATATTCAGTGTTCATCGATGTCTTCTGTTCGCAGTCCCAATAGATCAATTACAAACTTAAATCATTTCAGTTGTCTCTAATGCAGCGATCTCTACCATCATCGGCAATGTCACAAATACCAATTTCAAAGTGGTCACCTTCTTGGAAAATGGCTGCTTCGCCTGAAGGCCGGTCTTTATGGTATCATCTATTTCACCGTAAACTCTATAGCCAACCACTTCTTTCAAGATTTGATAACGGTTTGACCTCTTCACAATGTAAATTTTACTCTGCTAATACAGAAGACTTACAACACCTTTTCGTGCGCTGTCCCAGGAAATGGAGAGTATGGATAGATGCTTTCAGTATCTTTAGTCCACACCTCACTTTCACTTAAGATTATGTATGCTCAATCCTCTGCTCTTTTTAGCGGTTTCCTTTTGTTGACAATGCTGATCTCTGGACTCTCAGCTGCTGTGTACTTTCTGTTATTTGGCGTGCCCATTGGAGATCTGTTTTTGAGGGATTTCTTTTTATTGATAAACAGTTGGTCAATCGTGTTATGTCGCAGTTTGCCACTCCCAAAAGGGGCAGACTCGACCTTGACTAACATGTCCAATCGCTTACACTCTGTTTCTTTTGGTTCACACCGCTCTCAGACATGTGACTCCTATTATATTATATTTTATTAATAAAAACAAACCATTTATTTAAAAAAAAAAAAATAGATATCTTGTCAAAGGCAGATGTACAGTGAGCGCAACGCCAAAGGCGGTTTTAAATAATAAAAAGGCGGATTCTTCAAATACCAATGGGCACTTTTTTACAGCAGTGTAAAAAATTTTATTAAATCGAATTACCTTTTAAACAGTCTTCAAATACATTTACTGAGTGCTGTACAAATGCTCTAAGATGCTCTGGAGGAACATCATTACATGCCTCAGTTATTCTTGTAAATAAACACTCCTTGGTTTGAAATTGACTGTGTTTGACCTTATTTTTGACTATGGACCAAAATTTCTCAATAGGATTAAGTTCAGACGAGTAAGCGGGTTAACGTTTCTAAATGAAAAGGGTTTATTTCTTCTTCCCATTCCATTGCATTGCTCCCCTCTTCGTCACGCATTTTCCCTTGCCCATTGTCATAAAAAAAATATGTACTCATTTAACTTTAGTAAGAAAAGAATAATACTACCCTTTGATTTACAGGGTTTTAACCTAAAACCAGACTGCTGGGCATGTGCACAAAAACTTTAGTTTTGATCTTTCACAGGTTAAACTGAGTTAAACCCAAATTACCCACTTTTTTTAGACCAAATTATTTTTTTTTGTAGACAGCATAGAAAAGGAAAATTTTACTAAAAAAAAATGGGTGGTGTCTCAATCTCAAGTTTAAATACTGTATCCCAACTCGTGCTTTTGAACCTCTCAATTTGCGCTAATCAAAGGCCAAGAACAAATTGGCATAGCTTATTATGGTTTATTATCTCATTTGATGCCTCAACTATTCAAGTCATCAGTGATGTTAAACTTTGTTTTCTTTGTTTTTAATTATGTATGTACACGTATCCAACTCAAAAAAACATTTGGCCGAATTCACAAGCACAAGTACAGCAGCTAAGACCCATAACAGCAAATCGGGACACCATAACTAAACAACTTGGAGACAGACATTTCTAAAAGTTCAATCGCTTACAGATGATCAGACACAATACATCGAAAAAACAGTTGTGAAAATATATAATGCTTATCCGTTGACATTTCTTCAAAGACTACGCCTCAATCACATACAATAGTGTTATGATATACGTATTAAAAAAGAATGTGTTAGCACAGTTCAATTCATACTATAAATAGAGCAGTGAAGTGGGCATTCGGTAGTGAGCCGGCTACTCTATCCCTAAGCAATTACGCTCCACGAGTGAGACATTCACACTACCATGCCTTCCTGAGGAGTGATCTATGATACACGGCCATAACTATCACTCAGGAAGGTGAATGGGACACTTTCCTCCACGACACAGTTTATGCTATCTCCAAGCAATTACGCTCCACAGATGCAGCTGGGAAGTGGAATATCTGATTAGGGAGTGATCTATGATACACGGCCATAACTATCACCTAGCAAGATGGAAAGCCCTAGTCCTCTACATGTGCTTATACCATTACCTCCAATGGTTGAGAGATAAAGAAACCAAAAAAAAGTGAATTAAAAAAAATTTGTAATGTAATAAATAAGTTATTACGTCATCATTTTTCGCGTTTTGTATGGAGTATAGAGACTTAGTGTTGTTTTCCAAAGATAATCATTGTATAGCAATCACTTTCAAGCTTCCCATATGGAATACTATCCTTTGGACCTGATATCCTGATTTAAACTTACCATAAGAAGTCCTATATCAATATCTCCTCTTACTTGTACATGAATGCATATTTTTGTGTTTGGACCAAATAAAGCCATCCTCCTTTTAGTGTCAGCATTGAAATAAATTCTTGCCAGGTAATATGAAAAACTGATTCTATACATCTGGTAGTAATTTCTTTGATTTTCTCGTTATTCCTTTGCGAGTCCTGCAATTGTAGTGATTGCTCATTTCGTTCTTTTAATGCAAATTGACTTGGCTGGCTCTCTCATTGATACGCCTTATGAACTGCCCTAAACTAACCTACCAACTTCAGCTTTTTGCCTGGAGGATAGGGTATAGGCTCATTTGATTCCTATCACTGAGAGGGCTTATATTTTATTCTAAATTCTCGATTCTTTGTCTTCTTGTCTTCGTGCAGAGTTGACCCGTGGGATCGTTAACTATGGAGCTGTAGGTCTCTGAACATTATATCAGTCAAACTTTCGTACAACTGTTTGCATTAGTCCTCTTATTCAAGCTACAAGACTTCTCAGATAATATATAATATTGTATTTTTTTAATGTAGCAGTTTATTAAATTAATTTCTTTATGGTGTCTCTTAGCGAGAAACTTCAACGCTAATTATAGCATCTAAGACTGATTGAAAGTTCATTAAAGTTGTTTACTTGGAGAAACCCTTATTTGACTCATCACTCATTGGATTACCTCTGCTAATCGGCACCTTTGTGAACGACTGGTCAATTGCGTTTTTCGTTCACAAGTTGAAGTCCATTTTCTTACAATTTTACATTCAAAATAAAATTAATTTTGTAAACAGCGGTTTTGTTTTTGATGAAGTATTAAATTAACTTCAGAAGAAAACAATTGTGTTGAAAGAAGAGAAGGTATTATAATATATTTAGAAAGAGTTCGTAATTACGATGTATTACTTTTTTAAACAAGAAGTTTTTAATTGAATAGTGTGTGATATCCAGTACGATACATCTAAAGACTGATGTCCTATTGATGACCCATGCCAACTTCCTCTTGTTTTGTTGAAAGGTTTCTCACGGAATCTAGTGTTGAACCCTCCTCTACAGTTTTCTCGACTTGCCTTTTGGGTAAATCTTTCTTCAAATCGAGTTTTATGAATTTGATCAATAAAATTGGCGTCGAAGGTGTTTTTATTTTATCATTAAATGTTGCTATATTCAAGTATTTGAGATTTATAGGTAATTTTAGCGCTTTGAGAGCCTATTCTCCTGCCTCTTGTTCTTGTAGTTTTGCTGACCCAAATCTGAAGATTGCAAGTCTTTTGACTTGCATAATGGTACTGAGAAAGACGTCTCTGTCTTCTGGGGAGTTGAAAGCAATCCTGCTTTGATTTATTGAGGTGTTGTAAATTTTCATATAACTCAATAGTTGTTCTTGTACTCTGATTGTTTCTGAGTTCATATACATAGTATTAATGAGCTAGTTTGAGTCCACTTTCCATTGTTTAAGTCCTGCGATAAACTCTTTGTTGATTTGCTCTGACTCAACACACTTATCGATGGTGTATTTTTGTATTGATCTTTTAAAAAACTTAAAGTTCTCTTTATGCGAGAACATGTAATTTTCATTCAAGGTTTCGCGAATGGCTTTGGGAAGAGGGTAGCCATTGAATTACTCCTATTGTCTTTGCAATCTTGAATTTTCGAGCTCACGAACAACATGTTCCACTTCTGCTCGAGTAAAGACTTATTGTTGGTTATATTGCTGCTGCTATTGTTGTTGTTGTTCATTGTCAGATTGGATGATATAATCCATAGTATTTCCACGCTACACGGCTTTGACATATATAGGGAAGAAAGGGAAAAAAAGTTATTATACAAAAAAAAGGGAAAATAAAGCGTGGTTCTGAGAGCATCTATCACATTAGGAGACGGAGTGAAGCCAACTGGGATTGATTTAGGAACGACAAACAATTATTCACAGAGACTGTATTTCTTCAGCTACAAAAACTATTTTGTACTCAGATCAGATAAAATCTGTATTTGGAAATAAACATCGTGTGTTGGTGTAAAATGGAGGAAAGAATTTAAAAGAGGAAAAGTTTTGATAATTTATGCATGTGTAACTAAGATCTGTTTAGAGATATATCCACAGCAAAAACAATAGTGATACATTTGAAAATTAGATCTTTTCTCATCCATTTCTGTCTTTTTCTTTTTTTTCTTTTCTTTACTTTTCACCTATAACCAAATGACACATCTGAGGTATATGATAGATGGATTAATAAGACTATAAACTTATCCTTTATTTTTGCAGTGACATATCTTATCTTCGTAAATAGTTTAAATAAAACTTAATTAACAATTCTAATTATAATAGAGAGATGCTCTATTTGGATTTGTATCTCTTCATTTTTAGCTTATAGCATTTACAGAGGTGATAGATTTAAATGCTTGAGATTAAAATCAATTCTTTCTGGTGAATTAAAGTCAATTATTACAATAATGCTAATATTAGTCATTATGCTACAGTTCATGTGGGGTAATAGATGACACATTGACAGTCAACCTTATACTTACAAATTTGATAGATATTTTAATGACATATCTAAAATATAATGAAGGATACTTTAATTATAATGGACATATTATATCAAAACCTTTCATCTTATGGACCCCTACTCATCAACAGAAAGCAGAAGTACTGTATTTAATTATTAATATATGTGTATTAATATATGCTTAGGCTTTTGATTATGTTCAATGTGTTACTTTCTCAATGGAAGCCGGCATGTTTTTATTATTACAATCATTCTGGAATTATCTATCAAACACAGTAGCTAAAAAGACATTTATGAGCTCATTTGAATTTAGAATTTATATTTTAGGGTAAATAATAATTGTAATTTATATTCAAACTAAAATAAACTATGAATAGTGCGCTTGCAAGTATTGCTTTATTTCCTATTCTTCAATGGGTATTTAGAAATGATCCTACTAAAAGAGAGGCTATTCCGCAGTTGGTATTTTCAATTGAAGGTAATTTTTTTCTGAACTGCACCGAGACTGTGTAACTCACATGTAGACAGTATTTATTGTTGCATGTCTTGGTATTCGTACTCATTTCAGATTCAAAAGATTGATTTCATTAACACAAAGAGCAAATGCTAGTAATCAAAAGGGCATCATTGTCAAGCTATCTTATTTCAAAGACATGAACAAATTGACAATCATCATCTTGTATTGCTACAGTATCGGCTTTATTATTCTTTGTGTTGACGGTTTAACAACCAATCAAATTATTAACCAAAACAAGTTTGCCATTGATGTGCTTATTGCTAATACAAATGTGTGTACTGTTTATCTTTTAATCCTTCTTGTAAGTTACTCTTAAATATGTCTACAAAAAAAAAGGATTTAACATTTTGCAATAGATTTCTATTTTTCATCCTCGTCCTCAGTATTCTAAACCTGCTGAAATATCGAGTCACAATAACACAAGTCAAAAGCAACCTCAGTCAAAAAAGACAACCGAGTTCTCAGAGGATAATCTTCACGGTCGTCCAACTCCAATCAATTATCATCAAACTTTTTCAAGTGAGACGTTGAATAGCCCAGGAGCGTTTGCCCATAGCATGTCAATTGAGGATCCTTACTCAAGCCAACCCGTCATGTTTTCTATGATAGACCTTCCTTCAAAGCCATCTCAAATGCCCTTGAATTCTTCTTCTGGTTACAGCTTTGGAGATAACATGAGGATGAGTACAGGGTCACCTACAGCACAAGTAACAGGAAACTATATGGAAAAGAAAATATGGGAAGAGAGTGATGTTTACAGTCAGCCTATAACCAACTCCTCTCAAACTCCTTTAAACAAAGATGATATCTCTCGTGATTGGCTCTGGCAGTCTCCCGATAGACGCAATATGTAATTCATCTAATTTACCAAAAAGTACTTTTGTTTTTTTTAGCTCTTATATTCCTTTAAAAACACATAATATTATCATTAAACTTTGATGTAAAAAGCACACGTGCATTTTCACAAATCAAGATGCATCCTGGATGAAATGGTTGCTTAGGTTACGTTTCTTCTATCATTTTTTTTAATGTGTGAAATAAGCATGATTCATTATATTTTATATGATTAAATAATTAATTTTTTTATATTAATTTATAGAAAATTGACTGCGAATAGAATGGATGTACTGATACAAGCCAAGACCACTTTTGAATCTAGACTCATTAACATTACTCTTTAAGCTGAGGGTTCAAACAAACATTTCATCTGTGACGAAGAAAAGCGCAATATTATGGACATTTGATGTACTTTCTGCAGAAGAATAACACAAAAATCCGTGCGCATTTTCAAAAGCGGCGACTTAAAACCAACTGCATAATCACTGAATATGATTTTCTTTAGTAAACTTCAAAAGTAAAGGAGATTTTAAAGCATTACAAATAAGATTATTTTAAAAGTATCTATGCCAACAGAAATCAACATCATTGCCCAGGATTAAGCAACCTTATGAATCATCCTCCACCATTTGTTCATGGCATTAAAAATGACCCCTGGACAAAAACACTCATCGATAGAGGCAGCTCAATTTTTAATAGTAGTTACGATTGGAGAATAAAGCTAGCACTTGTCAACTTTATGTATTCGATCACTTTGCTTGATGGCTTCAAGTCAGACCCAAACGCCATCAAATTTCAATAGATTTTATGTAGCGCTCATCATCTAACTACACCAACTGCATTTGTTTATAGCTAATCATTACTGGAAATTAGCAGACTGCAATATTTCGACAGAAGAAAAACGAAAAATTAACATCATTGATGTTTTACAAGATTGCAATGTCTTTTTGTTGAAAAATAGGAGCGATGTAGTTATCCCTATTGAATTTGTCAAGGATATTCATAGTAATGTTGTCTAAATAGTAACATCGGAGTACAATAATTGGTGAAATCGCATAATAATATAGCAATAATTAGAGCATATCTGTTATTGGCAACACAGGACTCAGTAAGCATCTTGCCTAGAGGTTTGCCTAAATCAAGCAAATGACAAAGTATTGATAATGATCGGATAACATTTTGTATCGTATGAAACATAAATTGTATTTAAAAAGTTTACAGCTCTTTCCTATTTCCTACTTAACTTGGGTATTTTTTTGAATTTATATCATCTCCATCTTTAAAAAAAAATTCTTAGATCTCTCCTTTTGACAATAAATCAAGCAGTAAAATGATCAAATTTAATAATAGCGACAACAACTACTCTTATCGTGAGCAAGTATCCTATTACGAAAAGATGGTTAATCTTCAGTTTGGTTGCGATGCCTCGTTTTTGTTTTGGCAATAAAGTATAACTGATAAATATGCTCATTGGTGTCTTTATGAAGTTCATAATTGGTTGAGAAAACGATGCCGATTGCAGTAATTTTTCAATTAGAAAGACAATAATTATTGCAGTCAGACTGAAATATCTGCTATTCGTAAAGTCTTTTATGAATTAATCAATATATTATTATGCTATTAGGACATGATAAGAGCATGGGAAAAGCACATAAGATCAAGGATCAAACTTGTTAATCCTTACAATGGAAACTATACAAGCATATACTACAACCACAGCTGTTTTGACTCTTTTAAGGCTGGATTCCAAGAAAAAAGTTTCCTTATTCTTCGGGTATTATAATGAACAAAAGACAGTTTGGGTCTATACTTGGTAAAAGATGCACACTTATTACCAAGAGCCATATTGAATCATATAATAATCAGTTGAAATCTATTATTTTGGTCACATTAGAAATACTGGTTGAATAGAAGGATCTGTGCTATTTCATAACATGAATTGTTGACTATCAACTAAATGCTATACAAGAATCTGTCTGAGATACTGAATGATATGACAGGAGCCTTGAATATGATATGTATATGGTATTGCCATCTCACCCGACTCGGCCATTAATAGACAAGACTAAAGACTCGTAACTTAGTTTCTTTGCGCCTATTCAAAGAGGAGTATTTAAAAACATCTCTTTATCGAATCATCGGAACCTGAAACGGAGGCAACAAGGATTGAATAAAATGCATACAATAGGATACTGTGCCAACAGTAAGCTAAAGCAATCTTACTCGACATCTATAGTTTTTTATAATTGTCCTTCCATGTATGAAAGCTCTTATTTCATTTAGTTAGTTAGCTCGCATTTTTGGACATAGGTTCTTCAAGGGATATATAATCAGGATACGAAAATTAAACCTGCTGGAATATCCAACAGGTTCAGCTGTTCTCATAAACCACTGATCTCCTCTTTTGGAGGCCACTTACGTCGTTAAATTAATCATGAGCTATCATTAACAGTACAAGGACTCCTTTGTCTAACACAATTGAACTACCAATGATTATGCATCCCAATTTTGAAAAATATATCCAAAATGCCCCCCTAAAAGACGCACTGTTAGAGTGTAATTGTAATATCAAAATTTGGTATATTTCTTTTCGATTAGCCAATAAAAGCTTTCCTGCGCTCTGCGTTTTAAATTATTGGAAACTTTTTCGTTATTGAAACTATACACTGTAGTCAGAGAGTAATATCGCGTTTTTACAATTTTATGATACGTCCTATAAATAAAAGAAAAAATTCATGCGATATTTATTCCTTAAAATAGGATATATTTATTCATATAAACTTGCAAGCATTAAATGTTTTTTTGCAAAAGGAGCAAAGGGATTTAATTTTCTTACTGCTTTATAGTAACAGTCACTGTTACACGATCACACAAGGATATCCATACAAGGCAATCCAGTCCAATGAAAGTAACTCGTTACACACAATTAGGTGAGATAATCAACTTTTTTTTTTTTGTTCTTCTTTTTTTTTTCCCCTTTTTTCTTTTTTCTTTTCTTTTTTTCTATTTTTTTGTCAGTCATGTTTTTACCTAAAGAAAAAGTAAAAGCACCAAGAAGTTTAAGAACAGCACGACTATCTGTTGTAAAAAATCAGATATCCACACCTGTGATTCAAAAGAATGTGTCGACACCCAACAAAGTGATCAAGGCTCTTTACGATTATAATGCACAGAATTCGAATGAACTATCGTTTAAGAGAGGTGATTTCTTTTTTATAGTCAAAGGAGATGATCAATATTATGAGGCATTTAATCCTATCACAAATTCACGTGGTGTTGTGCCTGTACACTATTTTCAAGCTTTAGAAAAGCATGAGAAAGCCACCAATGAATCAAAAAAGTCGCCTACTACAGCAGATCACACTTATCAGCCACAACCTAATGAAGGTAAGCATAGATAGACATTCTAGGATATCATAAATAACAAAAGAGCAGCTCAATATAAATCTCAGCCTTTGTATGGAATTGTACTATATGATTTTCATGCAGAAAGATCAGATGAATTAGATGCGAAAGCAGGGGAAGCAATCATTGTGATTGCACAGTCCAATGCTGAATGGTATGTGGCAAAACCTATTGGACGATTAGGTGGACCAGGATTGATTCCGGTTTCATTTGTTGATATTCGAGATGCCTCTACTGGATGCACAATATCTAACAATACAACATTTCAAAATGTGCAAGATTGGAAAAAGAAGTCGATGAGATATGAAGCATCACTTGAAAAACAAATACAGGAAATGTCTATCACAGAGGAAGAAGACTTGTATGATGATTATTTTAGCAGCAATAATGACAGTCAAGGATCTGTCGTGGTATCAGCTTATGTGGATTCTTATATATTAGAAGCGGATCAATACTGGTTTATTGTATTTGCTCAATTGAAAAATGGAAAACATCGTGTCTTGTATCGTCTCTATGATGGTGGGTTGTGTACGAGATAAAATGATTTTTATTCATTCTTCAATAGATTTTTATGATTTTCAAATCAAATTTTTACAAGAATTTCCAGTTGAAGCAGGGAAAAAGGAAAAAAAAAGAATCTTACCTTATATGCCAGGACCATTAGATACAGTAAATGATGAGATCACTGGTAACAAGCAGATGCATCATTCTATATAAAAATCGTACTCATAAATTACTATAGAAGAAAGAGCAAAAGACCTGTCAAGATATTGTGCAGATTTATTGAAATTACCAAAATATTTATCAGAAAGTATGTGGGTTCAGGAACAATTATTTGGTATTCATGAAGGTGATGTTGAAACTGACACTGATCCAAGTCAAAAACCAAGACCTGTTCATACTGAGGTTGAATCACAAACATCAACAACAGCCATTAAAGTAAAGATTGTTTATAAAGACGAAATATTTGCCATCAAAATTCCAGTACCCAGTACACTTCAGTTCTTACAAGATAAAGTCGTTGAGCGTTTAGGTTTCCCAGTCCAACTACTGTATAAAAAGGAAGGAAATCAACTTACGGATCTAACTTCACAAACATTTGAAGCTGCTGTCAAATTAGGTAAATTGACAGTCGTTGCTTCTTAAATTAAACACGTTTTTTATTTGCTATTTTGTAAACATTATTTACCCCCTAAAATAAACTCCGTTTGTTATTATTATTTTTTTAAAGAAAGCTACTTTTTTATTTCTCTTTTCTTCTTTTTTATTATTATTATTTTTATACCATGACTGACCATCACGAAGAAGATGAACTTGCACCCACACAAACTACCGGTTACAAACCTGGTGAAAAGAAATCCCTTCAAGAATACCAAAACTTGGACGCTCAAGATGAGTCCTTGAAGAAGTGGAAGGAATCTCTTGGCTTAAATAACGCTGCTCATGCTAGTAAGTTTTATCTTTTTATATAGTATATTGTATCGGTATTAAATTATTATATAGCTGGTCCTTCTGATGATACCCGCAGAGTGAGTTTTATATTATTCATAATTTGACATGTTAACACGTTATTTATAGGTTGTTGTTGAACACATTGCTCTCGAAATTGAAGGTCGTGAAGACGTCATTGTTGATTTATCCACTCCTGGTAAGTACATGAAAGTATTTTACAACAGCATATTAATAAGAATGATAGATGCTGTTGAAAAAGCTAAAAGTACCCCTTTCACTATTAAGGAAGGCGCTGAATATCGCATGAAGGTTAAATTCAGGCAAGTTATCTGTTTATAAAAGAGGATACACTTAACTTATACTTTTCACTAGAGTTCAACATGATGTTGTATCTGGTTTGAAATATTTGCAAGTTGTGAAAAGAAAGGGTATTAAAGGTAAGAAAGAATAATAAGCATGCATACAAGTTACTTATTCTTTATAGTTGACAAGACTGAAGAAATGATTGGAAGCTACGGTCCTGCAGCTGATTCCTACGAAAAGAAGTTCCAACTTGAAGAAGCTCCTTCTGGTATGCTTGCTAGAGGTCATTATGAAGCAAAGGTAAGTCTACTCCTTTTTAAATAAAATACTTACAATCCCTTTTTCTTACAGAGTAAATTTATTGATGATGACAATGTTACACATATGGAGTGGTCTTGGTCTTTCGACATCAAGAAAGACTGGTAACTTTGTTTTTTCTTTATAAAAATTACCAAAAAAAAAGAATCCTGTTCTTCTGTTTTGTCTTGTTTTCTGTATTCTCCTTGGTGTGTATAAATGAAGAAAAAGGGGAATGAGTGGTTTTTATTTATGTTTCTGTTCTATACAATATTAGACATCTCCTGGGTATAAGATATCTGGGAATGCGTTCATGTCTGTCAATTCACAAAAGTGATGTATGAATCGAATTGGGTATGCAAAATCCACAAAGAGGTATATGTTGGCCAGTATGTAATCTTCTGATATAATGTTGTTCATAATGAAGTAAAGTTCGAGTATAATGTAGATACAGACTAGGCTAGACGCTGTAATAGGGAATATGATTTCTAATGGATCCATTTCATACACCAATCTTAGCCACAGTGAGCTTAAACAAATAGCACCTACGCTACAGACACTGCACACATATATATATATAATGTTAGTCTGTTATTCATATAGTCAAATTGTACTTTACAATGGAAGAGCACCAGAAAATGAAAACCTTTTTTGCAGTGTATAGAGTAATAAACAACATAGACCAAAAATAGACATTGTCATCACCAAAATACCATTTGTGTATATCAATTTAGATACTTGATGATCATTAATACAAGCTGTATTATCAACAATCATACTTACTGATATTTGAAACTACAATAGACATTGAAATTGTATATAAAAATAGCATGGTCGTTTTACTTGTTGTTGTTAATTGAAAATATTGTGTCCATAATTGCCATATCATTACTGAAGCAATCACTACAGCAGGTATTAATATAACATACCAAGAATATACACTATGTCCGTATTAACATAAAGATTTATTTATTTTTACTGCTTATCTGTTTACCTATCTTTAAGCCACTGAAATAAAGGTGAAAAACGTATAATGAAAAATGACATGAAGGATATTATTAAAAACTGGCAGGCTGTTATCATTATCACTCTCCTTACAAATACTAGTAAACCATAATTCAGTATTCCTCTTTTCTTTTATATCTCAGCATTAGTTTTACCCATTTGTTGACTTTTAGGTGCTCGAGAAACTGTCATTCCAAAAATATCTTGGTCAAGGTGAACGGAACCATACCGTTCAAGCGAGTCCGGTAAGTCAACTGTTAAATAACTTTCTGTTTGAGTAGAATGTTGAAATGTGTTGTAGTTGCTCATTAAATTTAAGGGTTAACAAAGAGTTTCAAGTCATTCAAGGCACAGGCATATACAGTCGGAACGGTGGACTTTGGCGGTTATTAAAAAAGTAATCGGTTATTAAAAAATATTTGTTAGTTAGTGCACAATGACGAACATTTTTTTATGAAGGACAGGACAATCTTTTCAGTGAAAGAGGAGAAAAAGCTTTTGACCCGATGGAGGATGCCTTAACAGGGACCACAGACCCTAATATTGTGTTTGAAGCAACAACAAGCTAACAGAGCTACCTGGCTCGTAAACCTGCTGAGAAGAGTGTTATAGAAAAGAAAGCTAAGCAACCAAAGACTGAAGACTCTAAGCTTGAAAATGCAGAAGCTTACACCACTTATACGAGCAAATAAAGCTAGAAGTTCACAGATAAAATGATCAAAAGTACTCAAAAGAAAGGAAATATAAAAGGCACAATAACCACCCAGTTTGTTAAGTTTATCAGTGAGCTTTTTGATGTACTGAATTACGATGAATCTCTGAGGGCAGTTATTTAGTGATGGACAACGTTAGTATGCATAAATCGAATCCAATGATACGAAAAATCGAAGATAGAGATTATAATGTATCTACCTCCTCATTCGCTTGAGCTAAACCCTATTGAATAGTTTTGATCTTTAAGTGAAAGAGATGGTGAAACGCCACCGCTTGATGACAAAAGACTTGTACACAAATAAAGAAGTCATACCGTTATAACTATTCACAATGAAATATGTTAAATGCATTTTGATGCTGTTAATCGTAATTGACTTCCCTGCAGTTCTCAGTGAATGAATTGCGCCTTTAATTTCTATTTTATACATTTAGAATGTGCAATTGTATGTTGCTATGGGAATAAATAAATAACTTCTATATTCAAAACCAAGGCAGGATTGCTTTCTCTAGACATTTGGTTTAAGGAACGCCTTTAAAAAACATATTCAAACATATCAATCACCTGGCAACTGACGAATTCGAAATTTGGTTGGGAGACGCCCTTCTATTTTTTTTTTTTTTTTCACAGAAAGGTAGTATATATATAAAAAAGGCCGTTATGAAATTGTAACCTAATATTTTGTGGTATCAATAAAATTTAACAAAGCTTTCCGAACTACTTCACATCTGAGACTCTTGTGAACATTTAAATGGTTTTTATTTATCGCACACGCCTAGCCTCTTCTATTCCGGCTGATACTGTTTCAAATACAGCCTATCTTTTTGTGTTGATCCACTTCTATAATCTGAGGATAGCAATACCTCTAAAGCACAAAAATAATTGTATCTTTATTAAAGTTAATTTATTTTTATCTAAGCATATATTAGTCATTGCTAACTTTTAAGGTAATCAAAACATTCAAACTTATTTTTGATATAATTGCATGAATGAAGCAACGTCTCAAAACATATATTATTAAAATTGCCTTTTAAAAGCCTAGACCTTGTCTATTTTTAGTTACATCTATCCTCCATCGGTTTTCCTTATTCAAAAATCTCTTTTGTTTATTTAGAATAGTCTTATCACTAGCACTTTCTATTTGATTTATTGTAAAAATGAGCAATAGATCGCGTAAAAAAAAAAATAGAGGTATTTTATTTAAACACGATTCGATAAAAGTTTAATCTTTCATAAATCAAGTTGTATAAATAAATATACAAAAAGGGGTACTTTTTTAACGAAAAATCATGTTTGTTCTCAGCAAAGTTTTCATGCTTCTTTGTATAGGAATAAGCCGTCATGTGTCTTGTTATAAAAACAAGATTTATTTATTTGTCCTTAAATGTGAACGAATACTATAATCCATAATAATAAACTAATCAACTAATCGTATTTCTTCTTTTTTGCTCTGCTAAGGGATATATATTGAAGATTCATACAATAATAAGAGTAAAAATGGTATATAAAGCATTAAATTTTTCCTTTTTCAAGGTATTCTTTAAACTGGAATGACTTATCTACATCAAGAAATTCATGCATCAATAAGTGTTCTGCTGTAGGTCGTTGTACAGGATCACTAATGCTGTAATGTTAAAGAACAAAAGAGAAAAAAAAAAAAAGGTACAAACTTACATGGTAAAACATTGCTTAAGAAAGTCCTTGGCACAATCCGATAAATGATCGGGTATACTAGGTGTATTTAATCTACCAAGCTATCATATAAATTAGAAAAACAGAAAATACAAGCCAGTTAAATTACATTATATATGGCCGCTATTTGATTAAGAGATATCCACGGCCTTTGTCCAGTAAGCATCTCTAGAACAGTACAACCTAAGCTCCAAATGTCCACTTTAGCACTGTACGGCTCATTCTTTACTACTTCTGGTGCCATCCAATAGATAGAACCTCTTAGTGACATTCTTGAATTTTGATCGTAGACTCCATCATAGTCATTCTTTTTAGATAATCCAAAATCAGATATTTTGCATATACCATCTTCTTCAATCAAAATATTAGCTGCTTTTATATCCTATATAGAATGTTTAAATCATTAACAAATTTCTTTCTTCTATCTTACCCTATGTAAAATATGCTTTGAGTGAAGATAGGCAAGTCCGGAACATATCTGCTTTGTGAAATAACAAGCCAGTTTTTCATCAAATGCGCCGTGAACAGCTAATCGACTTGCCAGACTACCTCCTGAAACATACTCCAAAAATATATTGATCATCCCTTCCACTTCGTCTCTTCCATATCCCAAGTACTGCACTATATTTTCATGATCAAGGTCCCGCAGCATCATAATCTCTTGATACAGTGCCTCTACTCCATTATGCTGTCGTTCGTCGAACAAATCAGAAGCTGTTTTAGGAACTTCGACTTGTTTCACAGCAATGACTTCTCCTGTTCCCAAATTGAATGCCAAATAAACCCTGCCAAAGGAACCCTTGCCTATCAACTTACCACGAATCCACTGGATTAGCTTATCAGAAGACTCAGTGTGTGATAAGTTCATTTGCTCGCTGACAGATGGTAACCGTGACATGGATTGAGAGCTCGCTGGTTTTACCTCAACCACACGCTGACCCCAAAGCTTTGTGCTCTTTCGGCGTATCATTCGTTCGTTTGTCTTTTTGTAATTTCGACTGGCCTCACGAGCCACAAGACGGATGGATTTGGTAAAAGTAGCGCATCGGCTGAGAGCGTTGACGGTCTCCACTTCGATCTCTTTATCTAAATCTTGCTTATCAAAATAACATTCCATATTTTCAAATACAACCTCTGCCGGGGGCCGTTCACCCCAAAAGTTTGTCTTGATTGATTGAGTTGCTGGAGAAGTGGATGAAGAAAATGGCTTTTTCATAGGCTCATCTGAATCTGGAGTGGTTGGTTTTGATCGTTCAAAGTATATATTGTTGGTTGTGGGTGGAACGGCCCAGAGAATGCTTTGTCGAGTTACCTCATCTAGTGAGTACCAATTTGAGGGAGAGGTTGGAGGGAGAGAGGTGGCGCTAGATCTTTTTATTTCATCTGGTGGGGTAGGTGGATCGGAAAGTTGTATGCCAAGAGCAGATTTCACAGGCCTTATAGCTGCTTTTCGACATAGAGGCGAATGGCTTGATGAAGAAAAACCACTGTATAGAGAACATACAAGATAACAGAACAATTTAATACTAAGGATGTTAAGTATATATGTTTAAGTTACCTCTGCTTCCTTGATGATTCAGACGTCGGTGACTGGCCCAAGTCAGGTGTACTAAATGAAAAAGAACCAGATTGTTTGTAAATTGGTTTAACTAGTATCCTGTGAGAAGCTGTATTATCAGCGATAGAGCAAATATATAGTAGCTCCTGTGGGTCTACTGGTGTATCTAAGTGGCGTAGAAAGATGTTTTTAGTAACAATATTTATATTTTGTTTGTATATTTTTACTTGGATGCCATCCATTTTCATGATAAAATTGATAACTCTCAATGGCTCCAGCATAATTCATTCGATTCAATATGTGTTGTTTAATTATTAATGGGTCTCTTATATTTGTCACATTCAAACTGTACCAGGTTTCTTTATCTCCTGTTATTTGTATACGTTGTTCCTATTGAGACAAATTAAAAAAAAATCGATAAGGTGCATATTATTTACTTTTTGTTGATTAAATTTTATCAGAGACTTCTTTGATGAATGATGCCAATAGTTTGACCAAAATCTTGATGCTTTATCCACAATGAGTTTATGACCTTCATCGCCCGATTCATGCCGCACGGAACGCGGACTTGAGACCGGTCCATTCAGGGATGAAGCTGAGTTTTGTGATGTCGATCTGAACGTATTTTTAAATTTGTTGAATGCAGCCTTTGGTGAATATGATGAGTAATTTTTCCGATTTGTAAATGGGATTGCTACTAAATGATCTGAGGATGGTGAAGGAGTAGGAGAAGGAGATGATGAAGAATATTCTCTGATATGATCTGAAGAATGATAGCGTGGTGATAGATTAGGACGATAATTATGCACGTTTGTATTAATAGAGATCTAATAGAATAATTCAATATAATGAAAGGCTTCCATCTGATTTGTTTTTTACTTACACTGATAGGGGCATTAGGAGTTGAATATTTGTTGGGCTCAAGTGCACGGATTTCATATAAAAGTCTCCGTCTTTCATAATAAGTTGTCATGGATCTATTTAACTTGGTGTTGTTATGGATATAAATCCGAGAATGTATTTAATTTTGCATACTGCTGTTGCTATTACCTTGGCAAGTATTCTACCAACTCAGCTAAGGTTATGTTGAGAAACTTTTCATGGCAAATTCCATGTTCTGAATATAAAATAAAGTAATACAATAAAGATATATCATTTGTACATTTTATTAACAGTTTTATTTGCTTTTTTTTTTTCTTTTTTTTTTTTTTTTACTTTCAAATACGAGTGCAAAGTGTCCCCATTCTTTCTCTTCTAACCACTTTGTTACTTTTTCTTGATTCCAGCAATTAGCTTTTGTCATTACACATAAAAATAAAATAAAATATAAAAAGGGTGAAAATGGTAAGAAAAGGAACCAGAGCATTCAATCTACTGTGACTGTAGAATTATACTAGTTTTTCCAACTCAACTTTGATTGACAATAGATTTTTCTCCAGACTTTATTATGCAGATTTCAATTTTCTCTGTATACTAAAGTAACTTCAAAAGTAACAAGACTCTGAAGAAAATATCTCTTATGTACAGGAGATGACATAGATAAGAGTTTAAACTACTGATTCGTTTGTCACATCAATAATGATTATTAGATCTTCAAGGATAGGCCATCTTGCTTTAAAATAATGACTAACTTATTAAGGAAGATGTTTTTTTTATTTTATTAAACGTAAGCATAAATTATTTAATTATAATAGAATAACATTAATATTTCAAACATGTTATGATTAAGGCTTGGATATTCCTTTCGAGCATTGTTTTTTTTTTTTTTGCGTGGAATAATAATGATGGTTTTCATGTCTTTATTACATCACTATATTCTCTGAAACTATTTTTACAGTTTGCTTGATCTTTCCATTATATCTTGTCAAAGAGAAAATTATTCGTGCTTTTAACTGTTATAGCTTTAAACTCATACAGCTGTATATCTTTTTTTTTTTTTTTTTTTTTTTTTTTTTGCTACTTTTTAATCAATCTTCAGTCAGCAGTCTGACGAAGAGAGCTTCTTAAACTTGGAAGACATTTCGTTTACATTTAGACATGCTTAGGAGATAAGATAAAAACCAAAATATAAGTTCTTTTTCAAAATACAAATTTTAGCCATAAAAAGTGCAACAGAAGCTCTACTTGAGTAATATTGAAAAAAAAAAAAAAAAAAAAAAAAAAAAAAAAAAAAAAAAAAAAAAAAGTGTTTTGACAGCCAACTGCTTAGTGCGCGAAATTACACACATGATAAATACAAAATGATGAGATTGCTATTAGTGATAATTTTGCTTTTTTTGTTGTTCAAAAATAGAGTAAATTATCAATGGCTGGTTGCTGCGTGTGATTTTCGACGTACATGTTATATAATCTTTTAAGACTGCATGTTAAAATGGTTTGATTGTAAACACACATTTAAAACAGAGTTTTTGGTCGATCTCTCAGCCGAAAGCTTGCGGAGACAGATCATCTGAAAGGTCCTAAACCCGTAAACGATTAATGTGTTAAAAGTAGTGGCAGACAAGTATATTTTTTCTTGTATTATAAACCAGCCTTGACCATTTTGTAATTCATGGATTCAGATAGTGTTTCTAGGAGATCAACATAGACATGTTCGTTAAGCAATACTCTCTAACATAGTTCATATCATTATAGCGTTTGCAAGAGTATACCACAGATAATGCCTTCAACAGTATTAGATAAAACTCTGGAATTGAATAAGCATCCTCCTGTAGTGTGACAGCAGGCAGATCCTACATTAATGTCTGAATAGCAATGTATCTTTAAATATAGATTTGCAGACAAAGACGTTGCTGAGCGGTATGCTCTTGCACCTTCGTATCAGCTATGTGGAATCGATGTTTACATGGTAATTTGTTAACTTATACATTGCAGTTGGTTAACATTTGCATAACAATGGGTTAATTCTATGCATTTAA
The DNA here is from genome assembly GCF_000149305.1 of Rhizopus delemar RA 99-880. Lineage (NCBI taxonomy): Eukaryota > Fungi > Mucoromycota > Mucoromycetes > Mucorales > Rhizopodaceae > Rhizopus > Rhizopus delemar. The sequence continues at coordinate 188,309 of NW_027137828.1, forward strand.
GTCGAAACATTGTCTGAAGGATCACTTTGTAATATTTTTGTTCCAATTGGAATAAGCTTAAATATCGTGCATTTTTACATTTGACAGTAAGCCAACTTTCTTTTTTCTCTTGGTTGAACAAGAATGAGACTATTCAACATCAAAACATTAATTTTGACTCTTTACTTCTTAGTTGATTGTAAATACTCAATACTCACTATACTAAAAAATATAAAAAAGGTTACATGTACTTGGGTTTTTACTTTTATTTTTTATTTTAGAACTTTTTTAGGAATAAAAAAATGATCCGGGCTTCCTAAGCCAAAATGCACACATGTGTTTCATATTCGTTATACAAACATGGGATACTTATGGACAAGTTTGTGACGAGGTTTATTTATCATTACAGCATTCTGTAAATTTTTCCTACTTATCTCCATGATATTTGCCAACGTCAAAATGATAACGCATATCGCCCTAGCAGTAGTGGATGTCTTTTGTCCCAGTAGTTTCTTCACAACAATCTTCTGTAGCAGAGAATTTTAATTCATATCTTCTCCATTTAGCCAATTTAGATGAAGATGGCAAGATAGGGAAGATAGTTTGTTTACTAAAGAAAAAAAAAATTAATAAACACATTAGCTATAAACAAAAAACCATAAACGTACAGTATATTTTATTCTATTTTAATATTATTAACAGATTATGCCATTAAAAGCTTAAAAGTACGTAAGTGCGTCCTACCTACATCATATAAAAACAGCGTTAAATTGGCAATGTTAATTCTTGATTTCATGCATTCCTATTCAGGAATATGAAAAAATTAAAAGCTCTAATATTTTCAATTTTATAAGGCCATATTCTCATGACACTTTTTTGTTTGTTGTATGAATAGAGAGCCATAATCAAAGGCTTTTTGCATTTCTTGTAAAATAAAATAGAGAGGACTTATTTCAAGTGTGCTTATGTGTCTTTAATTAGTTCTTGCAGTTGAGTTTCTTTCTGAAAATATGGGCTGTGCTAGTTGGACCCTAGCTTATGGAGTGCAGATGCCATCCATGCTAATTATGGCAACAGTTTCAAACGATGTAAAGAAAGTCTATTCCAGAAACGCTCATTATGTCAAATGAGCATTATAGATGTAGGGTACTAGTGCTTCTTATATTATATAGAAAGAAGTTTGGGTTTGCTGACCATAGTACTTTAAGCTTGAATATTATCAGAAATGACTAATAATAAATGCACTTGATCTTTCCATCGTAAGATTTAGCAATTTATCACTCACAAGCCCTAAACTAACCATGTTATTCTTTAAATTATGCTTATAATCATCAAAATTGAGTACAAAGTAATATAACCGTTTGATTGAAAACCACATCAATCAAATTCAAGTCAGGCTATTTGATCCTATAGAATTTGAAAAATGATGATGGTTTAATCTTTTAATATACTCTCTATTCACTTTGATACAATACACATGTTTCTATTAGATTTGAGACTTAGCTCTGTAAGCAAAAAATAAGCTGCTTCAAAGAATTTATATCCATCAAAATAATATGTACAGATGATTAATAAGAAGGTCAATAGAATTTTTGCTTGCTGTTGAAATTAAAGGAGTGCCAGGATTCCATGTATACTATTTAAAGCTGTGATAGCAAAATACACAAGAAGTAAAATAAAAGCAATAGTAAACACAAAGCACAATCTATTAGATTAACAAAAATTCTAAATGACTTGATTGCTTGAATTTATAGACAAGGCTCATAAAGCCTTTTCAAACCACCTATTTGGCAAAAATAGTGTCATTTCAGGCCTTTTTTTTATAGATATAAATGCTTGCTTTTTAACAATTTCCAATTCTTTATTTTATAATATTAATAGGAAATACACATTAGAAAAGTGTTTATGTACAAAACATGAAATAACAAAATTTTACAAGACTTGGGCAGCATGAGCTACGCCTTCACTGTACCATACGATAATGCCTTTTCTTAATTCCTTTTGCCACAAGACCCCTTTATATTGAAAGGTCCAAAAGCTCCAAAAGGCAATCATAATGAGACCACCTACAGTACTTATCCACAATAACTTGATGATATGATGGAATTGTAATAAATACTTGAAGGCAAATCCATCCATATAAGCCAAGTTGATATAGACCAAACCCCAAAAGCTACCAGTACCCAACAGGCACCAAATGCGAAAAGCTAATAAACGAACGCTACCGAGCTCCCAAAGACGAAGAGATCGATTCGTTTCAAGGTGTTGCGAAGGGTTTAAATTTTGATCCAATCGACTCACAAACTCCCAAACAATGATTCCCCAAGCATTTCTTCTTTCAATCATTAGCAACCAAAACAATAAAGTCGCTGGGTTTGAAAAATCGCTAGTTGCAAGTCTTTCAGAAAATAAAAATTTTCCTAGCAGCCAACCAGTGCAGTACAACCATGTGCCATACACAACACAATGTCGCTCAATATAAAGCCAATCAAAAACATGTGCTGTTAGATGAGATAAGTGAAATAATAGATGGAATATACTGAAAATAGGTGGGAATGTTTGTGCCCAAGGAAATGGTTGACGAAGAATTGTGTAAATAGATAAAACTATAATGGATAAGCTGAGGGTATATGTTAACTTGGAATAAGAAATTTGTCTAATAAAACGTGTCAACAAGTCTTTTTTTTTTTTGCTTTCTTTTTCTTTTCTTTTCTTTTTTACAATGTGCGATTGCTTTTTAATATAGGAATTTCAGATTCATGTGTTGAATGAGGAGACTCTTTATTGTTATTATTTGGTCTATCGTCTGTGTGGTAACCTTCATCGGTTGAGCAAGAATCAAATGAACGTTTTTCTGGTTTCCAAGTAATTTTTGGGAAATTATCGCGACGATTATCTGTCATTATTGTTGTTTACATGTAAAAAAAAAAAAAAAAAAGAAAGAAAAAAAAAAAATGAAGGAATACAAAAGCTTTTTTGACACGTGAATTTTAATGTTATATCTGAGCACATGAAATTCAACATCCTTCCATGGTAACACCATGGAAACCCATTTAGTTTTCTTTTTTTTCTTATGCGCCTCAAATCCAATCTAAACTGATCTTTAGTTTTCCATTTATTATTTTTGAAATGTGTACAAGATAAAAAGAAAAAAGCTATTTTATATTATTTGACAGCATTTTCCTCAGCCATTTTCCATTAAAAGAAACCCACAAAGAGATTAGAAGCGGAATAAAACTGGCATTTTCTGATAAAATACTTGTCTGTCGGTTGCCAGGCGACGCAGTTGGCATTACCAATCAATAAAAATAGTCTGTAATGTATCCTGCCTTTTTAAGCATGGGGATTATAAACTGATGATTTGGAAGGAAGAAGATATCTTTCTGGATTAAATTAATGACAATCTTACAAGCGGAAGTCAATAGACTTACTAAGTGAAGCCTTGTAGTTACAGCAAAGAAGTACTAGGTTGAGAACGTATCACGATAGTATATTATGTAGTACCTTGAATATGTAAGGGCAACGACGTCCTGAATAAGATTAACAAATATAAGGTGATACTTTTGAGAATTCTATTGAAAATGACAAAAAAAAACTTTTTTTAGGGGATAAAACCATATGCGAATATATTTATAAGCTGCAAATGTTTATTCGATTTAATAAAAATTATTAATTAAAGCGTGTTATTAATTCAACGTCCATATATTCGTATGCGTTTATAAGCAATAATTTGAGAAATCCTTACGAAGACAAAGGTTTCTTTTTAGGCTCCCTAACATTTGTTAGTACGGCGTTTGCTGATTGCGGAGCAAACTTTTTGATAGCTGCAATTAACTCGGGGAATCTCAAGGGTTTGGTCACATATTCATCCTATTGTGAATATAGAGTATATGAGTGTCATTGATCAATCATACTGTATTTATCATCATTTACCATTCCTGACTGTAAACATTTTTCACGATCACCAATCATCGCATGGGCAGTAAGGGCAATGATAGGAACACGAGTATGACAGCCTGATATATTCTCTATCTCTCGGATCTTTTGCGTTGCCTCAAATCCACCCATGATAGGCATCTGAACGTCCATCAAGATCATGTCGTAATTTCTATTTTCAAATGCTTCAACAGCCATCTTACCATTGGACACAATTTCTACTTTATGTCCAAACTTCTCCAAGATACGAACAGCCAGCTTTTGATTGACAATGTTGTCTTCTGCTAATAGGATATCAAGAGGCATAGGTATGGAAGAATCATTAGGTGCAGCTGCGTGGCTTTCAAGAGCAGGAAGCAAGGTATATGCAAGATCAGATACAGTAATTGTTGAATTGATATATCCTGTAATACCCAAGTCAATACACAGTTTCATGTTAAGACGAAGGACTTCGGGTGCAATCAAAATTATAGGAGTGTATCTCAAACGAAGGGCTTCTCGAAGCTTTTCAGCATAATCTATATCATCAACAATGACAGTATCAAAAATAAGTGGCTGGCCATTTTTCCCGACAAGTTTATCTGCCTCTAATATATCTGTGATTCGATAAGGTAAAAGCCCAAGTTGTTGAAGTTTAGGAGCGACATCAATCCTATCGCCTTGACTATCAAGAAATAAAATGTTTCTTCCTTTAAATTTCTTCATTTTTTCGAGTGCACCCTTTACTTCCATTGTATAGCGCTTAAAATTAAGAGTAAAGTAAAATTGCGATCCCTTTCCATAAGTTGACTTGACCCATAAATCGCCTCCCATTAGCTTGACAAGGCTTTTAGAGATACTCAATCCGAGGCCTGTTCCTCCATATTCTCGGCTGATGAAGAGAAGAAAGGTGTAAATAGAATTGTATAATACAAATGATATTAAATGAGCTTACGTGGTACTACCATCAGCCTGACAAAATGTTTCAAAAATCAAGTTTAGTTTTTCTTCCTGAATACCAATTCCAGTGTCCTTGACACACACCTCCAAAACTACATTGTCGCCTTTGAATTCAACAATATGTACCTCTAATGATACTTCTCCTTTGGTAGTAAACTTGATTGCATTACCAATCAAGTTAGTAATCACCTGTCTTAACCGAAGAGGATCGCCGACGAGCTGATCAGGGATAGCGCAATCAACATTATAGATTAAATCTAACTTCTTCTGATTTGCCTTTACAGCAAGTGTCTTGAGCACACTAAAGATGGCAGAACGAAGTGAGAAGGGAATTGTCTCAAAGGTCATACGGCCAGCCTCAATTTTAGAAATATCCAAGATATCATCAATAATACTAAGTAAGCTGTTGGCAAGACTAGATACTATCATCAAGTTTTCTCTCTGCTGACGATTAAGCTCTGTTTCCAAAGTTAATGAAGTCATACCAATAATACCATTCATAGGCGTCCTGATCTCGTGGCTCATATTTGCTAAAAACTCACTCTTTGAACGGTTTGCCAGTTCTGCAGCCTCTCTTGCTGACCTGTTCTTTTGAATAGCATCTCTTAAGGAATTAACCATTTGATTGATTTTAGTTTTAAGTGAATCCATTTCACCAGAGGCTTCAACTGTGATCAATCTTGAGAAATCATTTTCGGTAGCAGCAGCGGAAATTTGAGCAAATGCGCGGACTTGCGTAGTTAAATTGGAAGCCATCGTATTCACATTACTTGTAATGTCACGCCAAAGACCTTGAATGTCTTCTACTTGGGCTTGTACACCCAGTTTTCCTTCTGTACCAACTTCCATACATACACGTGTTACTTCAGATGCAAATGAGCTAAGTTGATCCACCATCGTATTAATCGTCGTCTTCAACTCAGCTATTTCCCCATGTACTTCAACCTCAATCTTTTTGGATAAGTCTCCTTGGGCTACGGCTTTACAGACCGCGGCAATGGATCTCAGTTGATCAGTTAAATTACTTGCCATCAAGTTCACATTGTCCGTCAAGTCCTTCCAGGTACCATCGACGCCAATGATCGTAGCCTGACCACCTAACTTGCCCTCAGTACCTACCTCACGAGCCACACGGGTGACTTCAGACGCAAACACACGAAGCTGGTCTACCATACTATTGACAGTAATCTTGAGCTCAAGGATTTCACCACGAGTTTCTACATCAATCTTTTTGGAAAGGTCACCTCTTGCCACAGCCTTTGTCACCTCAGCAATTGAACGTACTTGAGTTGTCAGATTTGCAGCCATGATATTTACGTTTTCTGTAAGCTCGTTCCATGTACCAGCTACATCTTTAACAACCGCTTGACCGCCCAGTCGGCCCTCAGTACCCACTTCTTTAGCCATACGCGTCACTTCAGATGCAAAAACGCGAAGCTGATCCACCATGGCATTTACAACATTTTTGAGCTCCAAGATTTCACCATCAGATTCAACCTCGATCTTCTTAGAAAGATCACCTAAAGCAACAGCTTTGGTCACTTCAGCAATCGAACGCACTTGACTAGTCAAGTTTGCAGCCATTTGATTTACGTTATCAGTTAGACCCTTCCAAGTACCGTCCACGTTTGGTACAAGAGCCTGACCACCCAGTTTTCCTTCAGTACCCACCTCTTTGGCCACACGCGTCACTTCTGAGGCAAATACATTGAGCTGACCCACCATGCTGTTGACGATATTTTTGAGCTCGAGGATTTCACCCCCGGATTCCACCTCGATCTTTTTGGACAAGTCACCTAAAGCCACAGCCTTTGTGACCTCAGCAATCGATCGGACCTGACTAGTTAAGTTGGCAGCCATCTGGTTCACATTGACCGTCAAATCCTTCCATGTGCCAGCAACATCTTTAACAACGGCCTGACCGCCCAATCGACCCTCGGTTCCTACTTCACGAGCCACACGGGTGACCTCAGATGCAAACACACGAAGCTGGTCGACCATAGCATTCACAACATTCTTGAGCTCCAAGATTTCGCCATCCGACTCTACCTCGATCTTTTTAGACAAGTCACCAAGGGCAACAGCCTTTGTGACCTCAGCAATGGACCGCACCTGGCTAGTTAAATTAGCAGCCATCTGGTTCACGTTATCCGTCAATCCTTTCCAGGTGCCATCCACATTAGGAACTAAGGCTTGACCGCCCAGCTTGCCTTCTGTACCCACTTCTTTGGCCACACGGGTCACTTCAGACGCAAATACCCGAAGCTGATCCACCATGTTATTCACCGTGTCCTTCAATTCACGAATTTCGCCTCCTGATTCGACATCAATCTTCTTGGACAAATCTCCCAAGGCCACAGCCTTGGTCACTTCAGCAATTGAACGCACTTGAGTTGTCAGATTGGCAGCCATCATGTTGACGTTGTCTGTGAGATCTTTCCATGTGCCTGCCACGTTAGGCACGTCGGCTTGTCCGCCCAGCTTGCCTTCTGTGCCCACTTCCTTGGAAACACGCGTCACTTCAGACGCAAACACGCGCAGCTGGTCCACCATGTTATTGACCACGTTCTTGAGCTCTAGGATCTCACCATCCGACTCTACCTCGATCTTTTTGGACAGGTCACCAAGGGCAACGGCTTTGGTCACTTCAGCAATCGAACGCACTTGGTCAGTGAGATTAGCAGCCATCTGGTTCACGTTATCCGTCAGACCTTTCCAGGTGCCCCCAATGTTGGGAACTAGGGCTTGTCCTCCCAGCTTACCCTCTGTGCCTACTTCTTTGGCCACACGGGTCACTTCAGACGCAAACACGTTCAACTGATCCACCATGCTGTTTACCGTGTTCTTCAAGTCCAAGATTTCACCACTGGTCTCGACGTGAATCTTTTTGGACAGGTCACCTGTTGCGACCGCCTTGGTGACTTCAGCAATCGATCTGACCTGGGTGGTTAAGTTTGCGGCCATGGTGTTCACATTGTCCGTCAGTCCTTTCCAGGTACCGCTCACGTTGGGCACAAAGGCTTCACCGCCCAATTTGCCTTCGGTGCCCACCTCACGAGCCACACGCGTCACCTCGGATGCAAACACACGAAGTTGATCAACCATGCTGTTGACGATATTTTTGAGCTCGAGGATTTCACCTCCGGATTCCACCTCGATCTTTTTGGACAGGTCGCCCAAGGCCACAGCTTGGGTGACGACCTTGATCGAGCGCACCTGGGTGGTGAGATTCGATGCCATGGTGTTCACATTGTCCGTCAGGTCCTTCCATGTACCGTCCACGTTGGGCACCCTTGCCTGTCCACCCAGCTTGCCTTCTGTGCCCACCTCTTTGGCCACCCGGGTGACTTCAGCAGCAAACACACGGAGTTGGCTGACCATGTCATTCACCGTGTTCTTCAAGTCCAAGATTTCGCCACGGGTCTCTACATCGATCTTTTTGGACAGGTCACCGAGAGCCACGGCCTTGGTGACTTCAGCAATCGAACGGACTTGCGTTGTCAAATTGGCAGCCATGATGTTCACATTGTCCGTCAGGTCCTTCCACGCACCGCCCACGTCTTTCACAACCGCCTGGCCACCCAGTTTTCCTTCGACACCCACCTCTAAGGAAACTCTTCTGACTTCTGCCGAAAAGTTTGTCAGTTGATCTACCTAGAAATAGAGAACAAAAAGGAGATAGGTCGATGTGGTTGACGTTTTCATATTCAATTTACCATTTGATTCATTGTGTTTTTTAATTCCAAGATTTCTCCTTGCGCGTTTGCTGTTACTTTTCTAGACAGATCCCCTTCAGCCACCGCTTTAGCCACGGCAGCAATATCGCGTACTTGACTGGTAATCTTTAGGGCCATCATGTTCACATTGTCCGTCAGATCCTTCCATGTGCCGCCCACGTCTTTCACAACCGCCTGGCCGCCCAGTTTTCCTTCGGTACCGACTTCCAGCGATACCCTGGTGACTTCAGTGGCAAAGATAGAAAGCTGATGGAGAGATGAGTACAAGAAAGAGGAAGGTGAACGCGTGCTTACCTGATCTACCATCGTGTTGATCGTGTTCTTTAAATCGAGCATTTCACCTTTGACTTCCACCTTTACTTTCTTTGTCAGGTCACCACGAACGACGGCCTTTGAGACATGAGCAATATCACGTACTTGATTGGTCAAGTTGTCTGCCATTGTGTTCACATTGTCTGTCAGCTCTTTCCAGATACCACTGACACCAGCCACCTTGGCTTGAGCACCCAGCTTTCCTTCGGTGCCCACTTCATGAGCCACACGAGTGACTTCAGAAGCAAACAGGTTCAGATGGTTGACTGTAGAAAACAGAGTTTAGAAGCAGACACGCGTGTGCTATTTTGTTTAGTTTACCCATCGTGTTGAATGTGTTTTTCAACATCAGCGTCTCACCGCGTACGGGGACCGTCATGGCCTTGCTGAGATCACCTCGGGCAATAGCTGTCGAGACATCAGTGATGTCACGCACTTGTTCTAAATGGTTTCTTGTCATGCTATTCAAATTTAAAATAAAATCTCGCCAGACGCCCTTGATGGATTCACAGCATTCGGCTTGAACGCCCAGTTTGCCTTCGATCGCTGTCTCATGAGCGACCTTGGAGACATTGGTTGTGACCAGCTGAAGTTGATCGGCCATGGTGTTGATAGCATATTTTAATGAATTGATATGTGAATCCTTGATGATGCCGCTGTTTGAATCCGAGTGATGGTCACATGTGATGCGTCGGTTCAATTCACCACTGTTGATGGCCAAAGCAACATCGACCGCTTGACTCACACAATCATGGCAGATGAGCAAACAGGCTGAGGTTGATTCTTGATGAATCGGTGTTAATAAAGAAGGGTGTGAGTTCTTTTTCTGTTTACCGTTGATGATGGATAAGGAGGGCGTGCTTTCTGAACGGTTTCGGAAATGATCAAGGTCTTGCTGACTGTTTCTGGTAAGAATGGTATCAGCCGTTGGTAGGCACTGTGTCTTATTTGATAGGTTGCATCTTTCTTTTTCAGGTATTAATTGACGCGATGCGATGCTCTTTATCGCATCCTGTATAATTACAAATGTATCACTGCTTCCTTCGGGTTGTTGAAAGGATAGACAATAATCATAGTTTCCTCGATCAAGGTTCAATATCAATCTCTTAACTTGTTCCAATGTATCATCCATTTCTAATACTTGATCAGAATTAAAAAAAGAAGGAATCTTTATTTCTTTTTATAAATCGTTAAATTCGCTCTCTTTCTCAAAAGTAGATTGAGGCTGCTTTAATCTTTTGTATAATGAAAAAGAAAAAGGGGGAAAGGGGAAGGAAGAATAAAAAGAATAAAAAAAAAAAAAAAAAAATGAACAATCTTTAGAAAAAAAAGAATAAAATAGAACCCCGAGGAACTGGTAAAAGGGGAGAAAGAGTGAGTGAGCGAAAGAGTGAGTGAGTGAGAGAGTGTGTGTGAGGGGGGGGGGAGAGTGAAGAAAGAGTGGAGCAAGACCCAAGAAAAAAAAAAAAGGTCCAGATTTGTAGATTTTGTGAAAGCAGTGCCTGTTGAGTGGGACACGAATTGATTGGTTCAAAAGAAATGTTATGATTTACTTTTTTAATACTGTGGCGGAGCCAAACTAGTTTGCTCCTTTCTTTATAAACCATCGCTCTCTTCCTCTTTTCTCCTTTATTATTAAGTATTCATTAAGGACTACAGAAGATATGTAAATAATAAGAAATAAAAGAATAATTTTTCAGTTCCATCAATGATTTGTTTTTTATTTGTGTAACTTTATTTTTGTATCACAAATAAATCGATTTTTTTTTTTATTTTTTTATTTTATTTTTTTTATTATTTTATTTATTTTTGCTGATCATTTTAATAGCCAATACTCTCAAAGGTTTCATATAAACGAGACTTGATAAATAAATCTTGATCTATTCCCTACTTTTATCATCAAAGTTTTTTTTTTTTTTCGTATTATTTATAATTCGTGCCAAGCAAGTGTAAATAAAAATTTCAATTTGATCTACATTCAGTGCTTAAAGATGTAAAAGTGAGTGTGAGAATAAAAGGACTTGTTATGCAAGTTTGTTCATTTCGGCAACTTTGTATAGTCTCCTTAATGGTTATTATGTTTATAATAAAACATATGTTTTATTAAAGGAATTTTTTAATAAGAGGAGCAAGAGGGGGAGGGATTATTAAAAGAATTCCTTGCATCCAAAATGAGAGAGATTAGATGTTGTATGCAGCATTGGCATTAGCAAAGGCAGCATTCACCTTTGAAACGTACTCATTAGCGACAGTAGTAAAGTCAGAGGGAGTGACAGCAACGATGCAGTTGTCCAAAGCAGTCACTTGAGTTTGTAAATTCTTGATGTCACTCTTTACAATGTTAGCAGCAAGAACAACAGCGTTAAAAGCATCCTTCTTGGAAACGATGGCACCCAAGGCAGATTCGATATCTGGTACAAGGGTCTTGACAACGTCAATGACAGCATTGGCCTCTTCAGTACTGACAACGGTAGTGACTGCACAGCAGTCGGACTTGGCTGTCTTGACAAGTGCCTCAAGTGCTTGTTCCTTGTTGTGAACACCAAGGGCACCAGCATAGCCAGAAGCAGCCGTGAATCCATTGACGGCAGTGGTGACAACCTCAATTTGGGCTTGAGCAGCAGTCAAATCTTTGACACATGTTTGAACAGCAGAAGAGATGGCACGCTTGTTGAAAGAGGCAGCGTTGGCTATAAAAAAAAATTGTGAGCAACATGAAGGGATCAAAAGCGATCAAGACAAGTTACCAGAGGCAGCAAGGGCAAGAACAAGGGCGAAGAAAGTAGTACGCATATTGATTTAAAAGAAGTAGTTGTTGATGATGATGAAAAAAAAAAAGAAAAAGAAAACTCTCTGGCCTATTTATAACAAGTGGATTCAATCTACTTGTTTCTCAAAGTGGTTCATCTTGTTACCAATACACAGATATACATCGTACTTTGTATATAAGCTGGACACAGTGGGTTAATATCTGTACATGAGAAAAAAAAATACATTTTACTTGTAGACATCTCTGTGTGTCTTTCATGTGGTGACTCCAGATGGGAAGTAGTTGAAAGAAGATGCTGTAGAGTTGCACACATTAAGCTTATATTATGCGCATTGGAACACGGGAAATGAAGAATGGTACAAGCAGCATGATTCGTTTAGTTTATAAAGTGATGAAAACAGTCATTACTTGTTCAAACGAACGAAAGCCATCCATCACACCCTGCCTTCTTCCATCTCCAAAGCCAAACGTGCTTCAATAAAGAGCGCGTCTTGATGAATCCTGTGATTGAATTGAGCAAGGATGAAAAGGCCTGAATTTCTCACTGAGATCATTTGTTGCGATAAAAAGCACAGAGCGGGTGTTGGATGAGGAATAATCTAGTTTTGATTTGTTCATGCAATAGACACAAGTAAATGTTTGGTAAACCATACACTTGTGTATTCTAATGTTTACCAAATTTATTGCTTAATTGTACCCATTCATTGGGTTTTGGGAGAATAGTCTTTTTTTTTTTTCCTGCTGTACTTGTGTACACCATTCAAGGTTTAAATTGGAAAAGGAATAAAGTAGAGCTCATTCTCTTATTCTCTATAGAATTGAGGGATTGAATACTTTTTTTGTAGCCATTATTGTTCTGAATGAAGAGAATCTGTTTACACATGTTCATATCAAGTGACAACCTTGCCCTTTATTTCACCCAAAGCACATAATCCCATATTTAAATAAAACGTTTGTACAGCCCTATTGGAGGAAAGGATAAATGTGGTCCGTGACAATAGGTTTGTGTAATATTCTCAGTTACAATCCTGCACACAATATTACACAAAACTAGGACCACCATCAATGGAGAACGTAATGCAAAAGAGGAGACACTTGTACACTTTTATACTCGAATCAATCATGAATCACTCTTTTATTGGTCCACACCATCTCAATCACCCGTAACCCTACAAAAAAAAATAAAGCAAAGACAACTCAATTGTTTTCAGCATTTGGGGTTTTTTCTTTCTTTTTTTTTTCTTTCTCTTTCTTTCTTTCTTTTTTTATTTTCATTGCTTGTCTTACCATCTTTAAAGAACCCTCTATTGCAATATGACTTTATTCATTCCAGGAAATTGGAAAAAGAAAAAAAAGGGGGGGGGCAATAAGCAATTGATAAATTTTAGGTATTAGATAGTCTCTCAACAATAAGATTTGTTTTATTCAAAGTCTTGTAGATTCTAACAAGGTTTTTGTAGCCTTGTACATTTCACTTGTAGAAAAGTATACATGCTGTTGAATACATTATACACTTGAAATGAATTTTTAGAGAAAAAAAAATTTTTTTTTTGTTTAATACTTTTAATATGAAATGATTTAAGAGCTTTATTATAAATAAATAAAAAGTGCTCATGATTTGTGGTATAACCAACAAAATGTTAATGATAAGAATCACTAGACACAAATCCATTCTTGGTTGAAAATACTTGAGCAAAATGATTGAAAAGAAATGGTACAAGACACATGTTCTTGTTTGAAAAGCTTTATTGGGCAAGTGAAGGGAATCAGACAGAGGATACTATCCTATGGCGGTCCTTGATTGATATTTATTTCCTTTTTGGCATGGATACATTCATCCACTGTTTAATAAACTTTTGAAATCAATCGATTTGTTTTCTCAAAAAGAGGGATTTGTATTGATTGTAGATGTCTTTTTGAATTCATTTAACTAAACAATCGAATGGTTGTTCTCTCTTTGGTGTAATGAATATCATTTTGTGACAAGTTTAGATGAAAAAGAAATCCCAGTGAGCAATATCCTTTTGGTTGATTTATTTCAATTTTTAAATTCAACTTGTTCATTTCTTTGATTGTTGGAAGGTAAATCAAATTTATAAACAATGGGGTTTATAATAACTATCGTTTTTTAAAAATAAGTGTGCATGACTCTAACAAATAAAAGGTAATTAGAATCTATTTCTTGTAAGCACAGTCCACTTGCTCCATTCTTCTTTCTGTTACATCATAAAATGATGAACGGACTGTTTCTTTGGATACACAAATACAGTTGTCCGGTTCCGAGAATAAGAATAATAAAGAGAATGGATGATATGCTGATATGAGTCTAGAAGAAAGCATTGCAAAATGTTTTATTATTATTGTTGTAATACAAATCAAAATAAAAAATTTATCAAATCAGAAAAGAAGAAAAAAAAATTTTTTTAAAGAGGTTTCTTTATCAATAAAGACATGTGAGAATGATGTTTTATTGTTTCATATAATTGTTTTTATACAACTTTTTTTTTTTTTTTTCTTAATCTTTCGGAAACATCTATCCGACTTTTGAATTTTATTTTGACTCTCCTCCCCCCCTTTTTTTTTTCTCTCTCTCATTTTTTATTAATTTCATTTAATTTTATATCATTTTTTTTTTTTCCTTTCTTTTTTATTAAATTTTTTTTAAGCTATGAATTATACAAATCAATCTAAACTTCGAATCAAATCTCATGAAGGTAATAAGGTTGAAATAAAAAAAACCCTTCTTTATTCATCATTGCCTTTTTAGCTTCTATTAGACCTAAAAGAAAGAGAATTACACCAAATCAACTTGAAGTATTAACAAGCATATTTGAACGTACAAAGACACCCAATTATCAATTGAGAGAACATACAGCAAAAGAATTAAATATGACAAATCGTGAAGTACAAGTAAGTGATGAGAAGGAATGAAGAGAAGATGATATTAAAAATAAATAAGGTTTGGTTTCAAAATAGACGAGCTAAATTGAATCGTAAAAGAGCTCAAGAAAAGAACACTGGACAATTCTATCACTGGCCATCTTATAATAAAGAACATGAACATAGCAGTAGTGCCAGTAGCAGTAGTCAATCAAGTGTCACCTCTTCACCAACCACTTTATATTCTCAAATATCACCACAAATGAGACCCATTGATATATTAGCACTCGCAGCAGAATATGTTCAACGTTGCGATGAAGAAGAAAAAAGATCAGAAGGAAAGCTGTGGAGACCCTGGGACTAATCCATTCTATAAAAACAAGTCCTTTTTTTTTTGTAAATAATTTTATTATAAATAATAATCATCGGTATTATCCTCACCCTCCCTCCCTCCCTCTTCCTTCTCTCTTTCTTTCTCTTTTTTCAAGAAATGATGTATAAAACATGTTGTATTCACAGTTTAATAAACAAAAAAAAAAAATTATATATTTTAGAACAAAACCTTTTTTTTTTTTTTTTTACGCGCCAACGCAAGAGCTTCTTTTTTCGTCACACAAACAAAGGGAAGGTGATACAATAAAGTTTTTATTCTGAATCAAAAAGGATAATCCCTTTTTATTGACAATTTTGGACATCTTTTTATTTCCTAGTCTATTCACAATGACCTTCTTTTTTGTTCACTTTAGGGTGGGTGTCATTACGTAATTAGTTCCATGAATGGAAGGAAAGAAAGGGAGATCGCTATTGTGTAGTACATTGGGTGTACGAGACTATTTGTGTTCATGTATTTTTTAGTTTGGCCATCTGGGAAAATAAGTAAAGATCTAATATGGACATCAACAAACAAGGACTCACTTCTATCCATCCTTATTGACATTCATAAAACACATTCCTTCCCAAACAGATAAGACTCAACAAGTCTAGTGATCATTTCCTATTCATTTCTCTTTCTCTCTTTTCTTTTCTTTTTTTTTTCAATTCACTACCCACTTTTTTGTACTCTTTACAAACATGAACTATGGCTGAGGTTGATTCTTTTAATAAACTGAATGATTGTATCTTCATTCTATAACAAACATCCAGTTGACTCAAGTTATCTCCGTGGCTTTTTTTTTAATAGATGATTCATATTAAAAACCAAGCCCTCTTTTTTTTTTTTTTCTTGTGCTACAAAAATACAACGTAATTCATGTGGTCAAGCTTTCCTTTCTTTTCTTTTCTATTCAACATGAACAATATGAAGCCTGTCCTAAAGAAAACACTCGATCTTTCTGTAATTAACAAATCAAGGCCATTCGCTTTTTATTCTCTAACAGATGAATAGCTAAAACGATTTTTAGAATCAAAATACACCATTGTTTATTGTAGTCTATTGTTGATAACCACTTTGGTATGTATCATACTGGAAGCCCTTATTGTAGACGCAGACATAAAGATATACAGCGATTTACAACTCGTCGATCCAAACATCACAGCCTATACATCCACATCCATTCACGTATCCAAGACAGGTTCGGATGGTGTGGCTCTCGGCTTAAGAAGATTGAAAAATGAAAATGTCTTTTTCATCCTACTCTCTTTATTTCAGCTTCTCTTGGGATTAGATGCAGTAAGTGAATCGAGAGGGAAAAGATGAATGATGATTTAGAATTCATTAGATGTTGAGACAAAGTGTGATTCAAATCATGGCCCACGTAACCAATCAGTACTTGTCAATTATATTTGTTGCTATGCAAATTGTAGAAACAAGAGAAAAGTAAATGATTTTAATGATAGTAACCATGACTAATGGTATCTAGAGATGAAGACGTAAATCAAAAAATACTCAATCTAATCCAGTCCACATCTCCCGCAAAATCTACTATTCAAACTTACTTTTTGGTTGCACTACGGAACGGAATTGGATTGGTTGTTGTCATGAGCCTGTTGTCACTTATCTTTACTTATTTATGTTATCAACTCTATAAACAAGTAATAACCATCCTTATCATCCACCTCTCTCACTCATTCCTTCTTCTTTTTCTAGTTTGGTTGGAATATTTATAAAAGAATTGGTGCAGACATTCAGCAGCAACATCGATTCAAACTGACCCAAATATTTTTCTTGTTATTAAAATTGGATGCATTCTTTCAGCTTGTGCTCTGTATATTCTATACAGTCGTCATGTCGCAAGAGGCTTATTATGCAATGTGGTCTGTGGATAAAAAGAAATTCGTTGGCTATGTTGTACACTTTGTCGTGACGGCATTATTGATACCTGCTTTACTGTTAGCAAGACACAGTGTCATCACTGAGAATAAAGCCATCATGGGCTTATTTCAAGCAAGTCAAATCATCATGATCGTGGACTTTATTGTTGTCTTGGTCGATAGTGCAGGCTCATGGGTATTTTGGATACTTGCAGGTAAAACCGAATAGAATGAGATAGGTGTGTTATTGAATAAATCATATAGTTTGTGTTGCTATCTTTCTATGCTTTGTGAGTTCAAATGTTATTATTATTATTGCAATCGATTGATGATCATCTCTAGGTTACTGTTGTCGTTGGTGTCCTTGTATCTCAAAACTTTGATAAAGGATTAAAGCCTTACAGTAAGAATAAAATAGATATAGATACACTATATTAACATCAAAACAAGTGCAAAGATTATTTGAATCTTATGAAGATAAAGATCTATTAAACAGCAGAGATCATGTCAAGAATGAAGAGTGGTTAATTGATGAAGACTATTCAATACCTCAAGAGCATAAATAAACGGACATTTAATAATCACACCCTAGTCTCTCACTTTTTTTTTTTTTTTTTTCTTTTTTTCTTCTTCTTTCTTCACTTACATTATTATTATACATTATGGCTAATGAACTTAAAGTAATTGTTTACATGACAGCTATTCTTGGCACTGGTTATGGTCTTATGAAATACACTGTGCCTGACGAAGAACAAATTAAAAAACGCCTCGATCCTGCATTAAGAAAAGAATATGATCAAATCAAGGCAGCCAATCGTGAAAAAGGTCAAAAGATGATGGATTTAATTCGTGAAGCAGCAGAATCAGACAGACCTGCTTGGGAAGTTGCCAACCAAAAGAGACAATAAATACCCCCCCTCCCCATTTTTTATTTAAACCTTCTTTTTCTTTTGTTGTTTCTTTAATTGACGTAAACGTTCTTTTTCTTCATATTTACGTTGTTCGCTTGGACTCATCTTTTTGATTTTCTCTGCTTCTGCCTTCTTAGCCTCAGCCTTCTTCTTGGCTAATTCTTCTGCACGTTCGGCAGCAATGATCTTTGCATATTCTTTACGCAACTGATCACGATTCTTGCTGACTTGATTTCTAATCTATTCATAACCTAGTTTACCTTCCTTTTCTCTTTCTTGTTTTATACATCACTTACATCGGCCGTCAATTTTAACTCACTGATCACATCAGGAAGTTCACAAGCAAGTTCAACAAGAGGATCCAATGTCTTGTCACTTGACATTAAGAACGAGAGTGAAACGGTCAGTGGTCCATCATTTTCATATTTACTCGGTTCTTCTGAAGGTAAACTAGAAACCACCAAGGATTCAAGACGATCGGCCGCACTCGTAATGATTTCGCCAATACGAGTGGTTGATAAGATCAAATCGGCCAATTTTTGTGATTCGGTATAAACTGTCAGTGAATTAGGGATAGCCTTACTTGATCCTAATTTAGCAACACGATTCTATACACCACAGAACTTTATTTAATCATTTCTTTCTCTTTGTGTCATTTTCCTTACCAAATCAAATCGTTTCTTTACCAACTCACTTGATTCACTCTTGTTCATGACTGCAAATACAAATTTCTCGGGTAAAGCTCTATCAAGTACTAATTTCAAAGTCTATAGGCGTATAAACCATAAGATAAACAGCATCACACACACACACAACCATCTCTTCTCTTCTTACCACTCTATCAGCAGCAGGCTTTACTTGACCCAGCATGGCGAGCACTTGAGTTGTAAAATAAGTCAACAAGTCGTTTCTAGGCTTTAACTATACACAACATTAGCTTTCCCCCCACTCTCTATTCCTGTCTTTCACTACTACCTTGAGCCACCAGTGACCAAATTGAACATGTCTTCTTCCAGACACATATAAAAGATAATCAGCCGGACCGTCCTTGATCAACAGTGACTTTCCATCACCCACAAGCGTAAACTGGGAATGAAGGTACTCGATTTGCGTACCTAACCAGCTTTTGGCTTTTTTCATATTGTTGGACTTTCCTTGATACCAAACAAGTGTAAATAAAAGAAAGGTGATTGAAAGAACAATCTCCATTTGGAAATCTTGTATAGTGAATGCTATACCATTCAATTAGTTCAAAAAATTCCTTTTTTATTTTTTGATTACTTACCTCTGACCATTATATTATCAGAAGATACTTGTTTATAAAGTAAGTCATCTTGTTGATCATCGCAAGACTCTCCTTTTTTTTTTTTTTCTTACCTTCAATTGGCTTTTTTTCTACCACTGTCTCTTCTTCTGCAGACACAAAAGACAAACAATGTGCCAAAACTAGAGATGAAATAAACTTTGACATGGTTAACAAGAAGAAGAGAAAAAAAAAAGTCGCGTGCAGTAGCGAATTTTCCCTTTTTACTTTCCCAGTAATATCGGTAATTCAAAATAAAAAAAAATAAACCCTGTTCTTTTTTAATGTAGTAAAGTTTATATATGGTGCAAGGCAAAAAAAAACAAAAAACTATATAAATAGAGATGTAGGAGAGTAGATAGTGTTGATTTAAGCAAAAGTGACATCAATGTTGGCTTCCTTGGCCATTGTGACAATCTTGGAGAACTTGACAGCCTTTTGAGCAGCAGTATCCAAATCTTCAACAGCAAAGATACGAAGACCAGATTCAGCAATCAACTTCTTGGCTTCATCCACCTTTGTACCACGAAGACGAACAATCAAGGGGATATTGAGGTCCAAGTCTTTAGCGGCAGCAATGATACCTTCAGCAATCACATCACAACGCATGATACCACCAAAGATGTTGACAAAGGCAGAAGTGACGTTGGGATCAGAGGTAATGATTTCAAAAGCAGCCTTGACAGCTTCAGGAGTAGCAGCACCACCAACATCCAAGAAGTTAGCAGGCTTACCACCGTGAAGTTGGATGATATCCATAGTAGCCATGGCAAGACCAGCACCGTTGACTATCAACACATGTCAAATCAACGCCTCTTTTCCCTTACTTCAATCTTACCTAAACAACCAATGCTACCATCCAAACCAATGTAGTTCAAGTGGTGCTTGGCAGCAGCAATTTCACGAGAATCTTCTTGGGTGAAATCACGGAGTTCAAAGACATCCTTTTGTCTGAAATCAGCATTGTCATCAAAGTTCAACTTGGCATCCATACAGAGAACTACAGATCACGCATGTTAAAGCCAGTCCCTCCTTTTTTTTCGTATGACTTACCTTGGTTGTCGCTGGATTCTGACAAGGGGTTGATTTCAACTTGAGTGGCATCCTTTTCGTTAAAGAGCTTGTAAAGGTTGATGAAAGTATCAGCAGCTTGCTCTTGACCCTTGGGGGTGAAACCCATCTTTTGAGCGAGTTCCAAAGCACCTTCCTTGGTAAGACCGACCTTGTTATCAACAGGCATGGTGATGATAGCCTCAGGGTTTTGAGCAGCAACGGTTTCGATATCAACACCACCTTGAGAAGAGGCAACAATGACGGGACCAGCAGACTTACGATCCAAGAGGATGGCAAAATAGTATTCGTTACGAGCATATTTACGTTCACAGATGTAAACAGCATTACAGGGCTTTCCGTCAGCACCCGTTTGCTTCGTAACCAACTTGTGACCGAGCATCTTTTCAGCAAGTTCTCTGGCTTCTTCGGGTCTACAAATTGTAAATCAGTTCTTCCGCACACGTTTTGCGATAGATCAAAAAAATTTTCAACTCACGTATTGAAAGTCTTTACACCACCCTTGTAACCGTTATCAAAGGTACCCTTACCACGACCACCAGCAAGCACTTGAGCCTTGATGACGAGGTCATCAGAACCTATATATAGAAAGATGAGCAAACCGTGTTACATACACCTCTTTTATCTTACCAAGCTTCTTTGCAATATCAAAAGCTTCTTCGGGAGACTTGGCAACTTCACCCTTGGGAGCATTGATACCATATTCTCTCAAGAGCTTAACAGACAAGTATTCGTGAATGTTAAGGAAACGCTTTTGTTGTTGTTGAACGGGTTTACGAGCAACCTATTCGACCCTGTTATTATGTGGCTCTCCAAGACCTGTTCGAATACATTACCAAAGAAGCACGTTGAGCGAGAGCACCAGCGGTACGTAAGGATTTGAACATGTTGTAAAGATTAAACTGGGAAAAAAAGGGTTTTTTTGAAAAAAAAATTATTTGCACACTACTCTCTCACTCTCACTCTCACACACCCCTCCCCTTTTTTGCCCCTAAAAGCACCACCTTTCCGATCCAGTGTGTCAAGAAACACTATAAAATTTATGACGTAAAATGGTGGCTTAGTCGGACTTTTCTTAACGCTTGTCTTCTTCCTTGGTAAGTGTGACAGTGATCATGACAACCTAATAAATAAACTTATTTGTGTAATTCAATTACGTGATAGAACAAGGGTATGATTGTTGTGTTTGTATCATGAATGCAAAGGAGAAAAGAGATGTGAATGATGTCGCTTTTTAAAATAATAAACTCCCTTCCTCGGTTGTTTTCTTATCTCGGAAAAGAACGCGTGGAAGATCAGACAAACGGGATCCACGTTTGATAATTAGCCTATGGGAGGAGTCGAAGATGATTCTTTAAAATCTAAAGTCTA
Source organism: Rhizopus delemar RA 99-880 (assembly GCF_000149305.1). Taxonomy (NCBI): domain Eukaryota; kingdom Fungi; phylum Mucoromycota; class Mucoromycetes; order Mucorales; family Rhizopodaceae; genus Rhizopus; species Rhizopus delemar. The sequence goes on from NW_027137828.1 coordinate 209,768, forward strand.
TTGCTTCACATCTCTTGAAGAAAAAAAAAAAAAATCGTTTAGGTGTGACCTCACACTGCCATTTTTGTAAAAATAAAAGAAAGAATTCGTTGGATTGCTTTATCATTGAACCAGATCAGTCAAGGAAGAGAAGAGGAAGTTTATTAAACGAATTATGAATTATTCATATTATTTCCCAGAGCGTTTTTTTTTTTTTTTTGTGCATGTTAAATACTCACATGCTAATTCGGAACACTTTAATAATTGTGTTCCTGTGTTTATTTGACTGAAATGATGACACTAATAAAGAGGGAAGCATAAGGCTACAATACATTATTTTTGTATGGAAAGCATAAAAACATAAAACCATTTTATACTTTTCATTTGAGGCTTGCTCCCATTCCTATCTTGATCTCACTCATATAAATCTCTTAAAAATTAACTCTGTAGTCACATTCTATTTGTGTTCTTAAAAATGAACACAAATAGACTCCAAATATTGGAATATATTGTTTTCTTTTATTGAAACAAACATTTCTTTGACAAACCTTCCCTTTGAGAATGTATTCAAACATATGAAAATAGACAGATAACATAAGATACTTTGTTGTATATTCACTATGTTCGCTTATACACTCCATCTTATTTTATTGTAAACATTATTATTATTATTTTTAAATCCGCAAGAGAGAACATCAGCAGTGAATGTATACAAAGAATGTCCAAGTCGTAGCTCAAACAGATCATCCTTTCCCCCCACCTTTTTCTTTTTGCAGCATGCAAATAGGTGAAATAAATAAAAAATGCAAATTGAAGGCCTCGATCATTTCTGGGAAGCTTTTTTTTTTCTAGAGTATGCCTCTCCCAATCTTTATTTTTTTTATACTCACAATGAACTTGACTTTCTCTTGTTGATCGCCTCTTTCGTCTGGGTTTCAGTGTATTGTTTTTCTGAAGGTATAAAACGCAGATAATGGATCAAGGTAGATGATAAGATGATGTGTGAACCATTTTATGTTTCTTAATTAGTCAACAGCTGTCATGACACTGATTGTATTCCTTTGATGCTCTATCACATTCTCCTTTTGTCATTAGATCTCACTCTAGCCTTACCATAGTTCCTCAAGACATCGTTCTTCAAAAAGCGGCTGCAACCTCTGCTGTTGTGCCTCTTGATAGCTCTCAGCATGAAATGATGAAAACCGAGTTCAAATTCTAGACGATATTTGCTGCTATTTGTGCTATCAGCCTCGGTGGTTTGACGACTGGCATTGTAGTGATCTTGCGACCTCCCCATTCGAATTTGGCACAAGATGTGGAAAAGCAAGGGTTTGAAGCAAAAAGAGCACCAAGCTCTGCTGAAGCTTGTTTATCTAGAGCAGCGAGTTTTGCTCTTGATCTCGAGTTGAAGCAGTTGATGACTGCTGTCTATAAATTGGGTTGGTAAGAAAGCAGAAATTTAGGTCAAGATAAAACAAAAAAACCAAGCGAGTCTGCTGATGATACTACTGAAGCTCATTTTTTTTTTTTTCTCTTTTGATGACTTCCCTGCTGTTATTTCCGTTCCTACATATTTGATAATTTGCTACCTTTCATGGATCGCCTCTCGGTGGCTCTTTCTTTCTTAGAGCTTCCTCTATCTGTAAACCATCTACAGATTCGCTTCTTGCTGTCACTTTCTCTTTGAATCCGAATTCTGATAGTCTGGTTTTTGTGGAGTAACTGTCTGACGAGCTGCCTTTTGTGAATTTACCTTCCACTGATTCTCTCTTTTTACATTCTACTTCACCTAGCCATTCATTATCATCCTCTCTGTCTTTATGTTCTTTGGCTGAACTTTTCATGAATCAGCCTCCTAGAGATCCAATCACTAGGACCCCTGTGAGCTCATTGTTTTTTACAGACTCGTCTTTTTCGGATTCATCAACACAATTGTCTTCTTCATTTAACCTCTTTTTTAGATAAAAAAAACTTCATTTGTAAACCTGCTTTCCAAGCGTTTACCAAAGGCTCCTCTGAACAGACCAACCTCAATATCAAAACTAAGGAAGGTATCATCGGATTTGAAACAAATCAATGTACGCAAACTTAATGATAAAAGTGATGTTGGAATTATCCCACCTTTTCTGATTCAGATGCGTGAAACAAAGAGTGGATGTCTTCAATGTCTTAAATTTATTGTATTTCTATTAAATATCATTCTTTTTCAACTACATATATTTTTAATTTAAAAAATACATAACCTTCCTATATTTAAAGGCAATACCTTTTTAAAAAAAAACCTTCCCTTTAAAGTTTCACAGATCATAACGTTCAATAAAATAATATAAAAAATCTTTAATTTGAAGATACATATTCTTAAAAGCATTTTAAGATAAACAGAATTATGACCGTAAGCTAGCCAGAATACTTTGCATTTCTGATGAGGAAACACAGGCTTATGGAATTTAGAAAGTGCCAACAATCAAATTTATAAGCTAGAAATACATTGAATCGCTTGTAATTTGTGGCTGTTGGTAACTAAATGAAACACATAAGAAACAAATTTTACTTACTAATCACCACTTCTGTTTATCCCTACTTGCTATTAAAAGATGGGTTACTATAAAGGTAAAGAAGAGCTTATTTGATTTTTATAGACATGCAGGAGCGTTGTTTTGAGTTTATAAACAGCTTATTAAATCTATTAATTCGTTGTCTGTGGCCGACTAAGATTGAGCTCTGTTTATGTTCTTTCTAACATCCAAAATAAGGGTTGTCCTCTTTTCTTATTTCATTACCATATCCTTTTATTTTATACATCCGCTCCAGATTTATTAATTCACTTTGAAAAAAATCTTTAGGAATGACTTTTGATACGAAGAGAATCTCTTCCGTTTTGGCATGCGATTTATTGGTCGTTTATGTCAAGAATATACTAAGCTCCAGTATGAATATACACCTTACCAAAAGCATAAAGGATTTGACCAATCTTCGTTGGACAAAGAATTCATACATCAACTTCATCCTTGCAGTATATCGACATGCACGCTTTTCAAAGCTGACAATGCCAATCTCTTGAAACTTGACTCTTATTTTTCTTCTGCCGCTGATAATGCCTTTTTATGTGTTTGAGTGTATGCTATATTCAAGCCTCTAACTCCTGTCAAGTTCCTTCAAAATGTGCATGATGAAGCATCTCTCGCTAACTTTACGATGCATTATTCATCGAGAGTTTGAAGTCATCAAAGGCGTCGAGATCTCTTTCATTTGTCACCCTTTCATGAAAGGCTACGGTCATGCCTGCGACAACTTTCTCATTTCTATTTCTCCATCATCATTATGTCCGTGCTACTAGTTCTTAAGAAGCAGATCAGAAGCGTTTCATCAACGAAAAGTGGAAAGCCACTTTCATGTTGTTCCTTATTCGCCTGATCGTGTTTTTTTTATTTTAAACAAGTGCTCTAAAAAAGGCAAAAAAAAAGAAAGTGACGACTTGCTCCTTCAAAGCTTCCTTCATTTTTTAGGAGAAAGATTAATTATTAACAAAGCCTAGTTTGTTTAACCTCCTTTAATGAAAGGAACTACCCAATTTTCTAGCTCTCTTGAAGAATTTGAAAATTTTAAAATTATGAAAAATCTCTTTTTTTGCATGTTGTAAAATGAGACATACCGGAACGAATAACCTTCATCCAAGAAAGAAGACTTGCTTTGCTGCGTATTAGAAAATCAACTGCATGGCCAAACTATATCATCCTTTGATTTTAAAGAATTCAGCAAAAGCCAATTGTGAAAATTAATTTGCTTGGAAATAACAATCTGTGTCGGCTCAAACACTTTAACAAGAGACATGATAACAAAACTATCAACATGATTGATTGTATAAGCAACAAAGTGTACAGTATGGCTGTTGATGAGCCCTTTGAGATCTTTTCAGAATCAATCAGCTGAAAAAGCCACGCTAAATACTTGGAAGCCATTCTAAGCTTGAAGATCAAACTAAGCCTATTATTTCGTAAGCTGATCAACCGTTCAATTGTATCTATTTCTTATCTTTGGGGGATGTCAGCCTTCAGAAAACACCGCCATGAGTTTTTTTTTTTCTTTGTTTCAATTCACAGCCAATCGCTCTTTGTTGATGATAAACTGATGGCAGGAGCTCCCCCTTCATGAAAGGCGGCCGATCAGAGACCTGATGACATTGGCAATTTGCCATCTAAATGCTCCCTAACGAATGCATCATGGACTTTTTTAGATCCTAAGCATAGATTGATAGAATGTGTACTGGTTACTCTTTCAGTCTTTTAATTGGGAGTAAACTACCACCAAAATCTATTTTTCATTTTTCTAAAGGAAACTTTTTGTGTATTAAGATTCACCCAATTGTTATTTTAGTGTGTTCATTTTGATCTTGTTAGGAAAAACTTGTCTATAGTTTAGTACATTTTATCTTTTCAAAGATGATTGTGATTTGTATTTATGTGTTGACCTCTTATTGACTAATCATCTTCAATTAAGATCATTCTTATCATTCATTTGCTTAAAAATGGTTCTTTATTTTCCATATGAAGTATCCAAGCAGTAAGCCACTTTATTGACAACATTGCTCATAAGCAATATATATTAATGTTCTGCTTTTTTATCCCCTTGTCATTCATCATGGAAAACAAATTATCAAGTAAAATCCAATTTTGTCCTGGACCTCCTGGACCTAGTAAAGCGTACAGTGACAAATGTAAACAACGAAATAGCTCTCACTCACAATGTGTTTATTTCATATAGGGTTCGTGGATTAATTTGTTGCTCTATTTCTTAAAAAAAAGGGGGCTTAATATCATCTGCTTTGATAGTATATCGAACAATAAATAAAAATATTTTACTATAAAGATGTCTAGGTTATTTTTCATCAAAGCAGCTTGGTATTTGAGATAGAAACAGTGGAAGTATCAAGACTTATACGCGTGCTCAAGTTGTTTTACAAGGATCAAAGCGCCCATGAACATCAATAGGACACAGCGTTCATTTCACCAGATGTCTCTTTGTTCTCCATTCATTTTTTGTACTTTAAAAATGCATGCTACAAGATCAAACACTTTAAAAAGAAGCAACATTTCTTTTGTGTGCGTTATTGAATAGAAAATGACACACTAGCAACCCAGCTACGAAATGTACAGGAAAGAAACAGTCTAATCAATCGAATCATTTGCATGGTCCAATCGATCCTAATTCAAGGCCGATAACGCGCTAAGAGCAGGATAGACTCCCTTCATCCTTGTCCTGTCAAAGACCGGATTGAGAACCGTGCTTTTTTTTTTTCGATCTGGTTCAGTCAAGTGAAAGTCGGGTGATTAAAAATAGCTCCCACGGACATTCAACACAGGTTTCCAAGATCGCAAGGTAACGTTACACGATTCAAAAGAATTAAGTAATCATTTAAAATTTTTTTTTTGTGAAAAAAGCAGGGTCCTTTTGTTTATGAAAGGGTCACTAAAATAAATGTTGGATGCTGATGACAGTAAAGGATAGATGTCGTCTGTGCGTCAATATGTAGAAAAGTAAAGTAGTATTGTACTAGCGTGTAATGAAGGGGATTACACAGACGTCATGAATGTCTACCTGTGTGCTTGTTCCTGAGCAATCAAGTAGAAGCTTTAAATCAACATACGTAGTATTTACGTGTTTGTATTTGAGCAGTGATAATAACAAAATGCCTCATATTGATTTCTAAATAGATGACATCATTGAATCAAGCTTTATTACACAAACAAGCAAAAAAAAAAGGAAGGGGGGGGATTAAAATTCTTCAAATGAATCAGTTTCCTCAATGTATTGCCACTTTTTTAATTCGGTACCATAAGGTTTAGGTCTCAGTTCATAAACACTGCAAGAGGATGAATATCTTTTTGTTAATAATATGTGACTTACGTATGAATAGGAACCATCATATGAGGCATCTCTTCTCTTGTCCAGTCCAATAGATAACCCAAAAGAATACGCATGACTACTCTGTGTGTGATGATAAGACAGGATTGAGTCATTCTTTCTAATTCGACAATCATCGGTTGAAGACGATGAATGACATCTAAAGAAGAGTAAGCAAGGGATGGTTATTTGTTGAATAGAAACCAACCAATATAGGATTCACCACCCATGCCAGGATATCTGTAGAATAACTTGTTTGCTTGTCTTGCCTTGTATTCATCAGGATATTTCTCTTGTATTTCTTCATATGTCATGCCTTCACACATCTAATAAGAAAGGGATGTTATTAAATCATCTATTGTTCTTTATGTCTTACTCCAGAGTTAATCTCATTTAAAAATCGAATGTGCTTTATATCATAGTCTTCAGGATCAAACTTTTCTACTGTCTGCATTGATCTCTTCAACATACTTGTCCAAATCATGAACTGAGAATTACAAAATTCAGCTGTCTTTGCTAATGCTTTCGCGCTGTCATATTTATCTTCTTCGGGTTCCAGCTCATTTGACTTTGCGGCTAATTCACATCCAAATTTAATACGTTGTGCTTGAACAAATTTAGCTAATGCTTTAGCAAACTTTTGACCCTTGGGTGATAGTGAAGCATCACCACCGATTCGACCTGTCACGTTATCTTCACTTTCACCATGACGAGTCAAGAAGATTTGCCGTTCTGTTTGGGGATGATTAGTACTTGAGTAGAGTGATGAGTCAGTTTACCATTGAGATTAAAGTTCATGAGGTAAAATATACACTGGCCAGAAAGATAACCCGAGATATGATGAGCAATCACCTTCTTGCCCACATTAATCAGCTTACAAAATTGAATATCGTGTTCTTCTTCCCATTCACCCACAGGTTCATATGCTTTTTCATAATTGGCTACTCTTGATCTAAAATCAGCTAATGCTTCTGTAGGATCCTTGTTTTTATAATCAGGACCTGATAGCTTTAAGCGAAAATTACGTTCCAACATCTAATGTATGGATTAATAAGTGTATAAAGAAAGATGAAATAACTTACGGCTTGATCTGTGCAAACAGATTCAATGAGTAGAATTCTAATCTCTGGCTCCTTTTCAAGCCTATCAATCAACATTCTTCTTCTTGCTAAGGTTGAATTTGTAGCATCATGAATAGCTACCCTTCCACCTTGCTTTAACCAATCAATCAATTGTTCCAATACACCCAGAGCAATTTCATCACGTACTCTTTTCATATCCTGATTGTGAGGATCAAAGAAATTGGCAGTCTGGTCCTTTGTTTCGCACACACGACGAAAATTGCCTACGTTGAATACCTTTGTCTCATATTGTAACCAATTTAAATAACGTCGAAGTTTCTTGACAAGATAACTCTTTCCACGGGCAGGTAAACCAACTGATAAACGTGTAAGTTTTGTTTCTTTAAAGAAAAAAAAAGAAAAGTTACCCATGATGACAACCAGTTTACTATCTAATTGCTTTTCTGGTTTTAATTCTAATGCATAAAAAATCTTGTAAGTTTTTGCATAATTACGAAAAAATAATCTTCTTACTTGGTGTTCTAATTGTATGTACAGCACCTGGTACATCTAAACCGATAGAGTGTCTAATTCTATTCGTCTCTAGCTTTAACCAACTGGGTACTGCAGAAGCATTTTGCCCATTTTCTTGTTCTTGCCTTTTATCTTCTTTTTCTTCTTCACCCACAGATAACAAAGGTAGAACATGTCTTGGGATATTTTCTTCTTCTAAATCTTGTTCTCTATTCACAACTGGTAAAGTTTTTCTGTGCATTTTATTGCAATCAATAACACACGCTTTTAATATTCCCGTCAAAAAAAAAAAAAAATAAAAATAAAAAAAAAAAAATAAAAATAAAAAAAAAAAAATTGCGTCTCTCTTTTTCTCTCTCTCTCGTCTGTCTCTCTTTCTCTCTTTTTTTTTTTCTCTCTCTCACTCGCTCGCTCGTTCTCTGACTTCACAAAAAAAAAAAATGAAAGAGCGATATGACATTTTTTTTTTTTTTTTTCTTAAGGTTTCTTTTTCTCTTCTTCTTCTTCTCTTTCTGTTTCTCTTGAAAGATGATTTGGTTTCAAGAAGCATGTTGTTTAAGAAAGATTATAGCACTTTATTCATGTAATTTCTTTTGTTGTTTCTGTTTAAAAACCTTTTGAAGACTTCCTGATTTGTCTTGATTATACTTGGAGTACCCCCAAAACTTATTCCGAAAAATACTGCAAATTCCAGTAACAACAAATATGGTTTAGTCAAGTTGTAAAGGAAAAATAAATAAGCTCATCTGTTGAATTAGCATCATCTGTTATTAAGCTTTCTCCTCTCCCCCTTTTCTTCTTTTAGCTGTTTTTACTTGAAATAAATCAAAGCGATCATAGATCATCTTGTAAAAAGAAAAGATGCCTTGTTTAGTAAATATCCAATGTTTATCAAATTCGTAACACAAAGCTCAGACTCCCTTTTTTTGTTTAGTCAAAATCAAGGGTTGCTCGTTTTTCTCTCCGCTCATTCTTTTTTTCTTATTTTTTAAAAGAGTGCATTTTGAAAATCTTTAAGGGGGAAAGGAAGCATCTTTGATGAAGCCTATCAACATCCTTACATGATTCATTTCTTTAAATAACTTTCACTGGCCTATTTTAATCTCTCTTTTTTTTTTATAGTGGATGATCACAAGTAAATAAAAGTGATAAGCCACGGGAAACGGAAAAGGTTTTTTTTTTTTTTTTTTTTTTTTTTTTTTTTTTTTATTACTAACGAAAGGATTATTGCAGAAAACAAGTTTCACTACCAATATTTTTTTTTTATTATTTGAAACCGATTGAATGATAGATTCAATTGAAGTTTACATGTACTTTTTACCATAAAAGAAGGTTTCATAACCCTATTGAGATCCATTCTCTTTCACATACACTATGTTTGTTCCATAATTGAGTTTTAAAAGGAATATTCATCTCTTTTTTAGGCATAAAGTACATTTTATATAAAAACATTTTTATCCCTTTTAATGAAAATCGTATTGTATGTCATCTCTTTATTCCATCTTTATTCACTTTTTATATTTTATGACGTGTATCCGATCCAATGAGATATGTTCCCAGATTGTTCCCAGTTTATATTCCTGGTTAGTACAATTTATAGAAACTCAGAAAATATTCACCACTTTATGACGCTCATTATGGACAAATAAAGCTTAAATAAAAAAAGGTACATCTCAAACAAAACTCCGAAATGCGGGTGCAATCACTTGTACTTCATCAAATGCATGTAAAAAAAAAAAAAAAAAAAAAAAAGATATAAATACCCTTCCACTTTTTTTTTGTTTTTGTAAAAAAAATCGAAACTCTTTTTTTTTTCTGTGTGTGTGTTTAGATAGAGTGAATAAGAAGACTCTATTTTTTCTTTTTTGAATTATAATTTTTTGATCCGACACAATCTAAACTATGGGTTTCGTATTAAAAGGTGCTGCTCTCTTTAGGGCTTCAACATTATTAGCTGCTGTTGGTTTCTTGCTCTTTGGTTATGATCAAGTAAATATCAAATCAAGCTCACGTTTTCATTTACTTACTTTATTATTTAGGGTGTCATGTCTGGTGTTGTAGCCAATGATTTATTTAAAGAAACAATGGGTAATCCCAACTCTGCTTTATTAGGTGCTATTGTTGCACTTTATGAGATCGGTTGTATGTTTGGTGCTTTGTCTACAGGTCGTGTGGGTGATTGGCTAGGTCGTAGAAAGACGATTCGATTAGGTTGTTTAATTCTCTGTATTGGCGCCATCTTGCAAACAGCCGCTGTGGATGCACCAATGATGATTGTCGCCCGTATTATTACTGGTGTAGGAAACGGTATGAATACGGCTACCATTCCTGTCTATCAAGCTGAACTGTCACCTCCTCAATCCAGAGGTGCTCATGTTGCCTTTGAAGCTTCTCTTTTGACAGTAGGTGTTGCGGTTGCTTACTGGCTTGAATATGGTCTTTATTTTGTCCAAGGTGATTTTGCCTGGAGATTCCCTTTGGCTTTCCAAATGGTCTTTGCTATCATCTTGGGTATCGCTTCATTCATCTTGCCTGAATCTCCTCGTTGGTTACAAGCTCATGGACAAGAAGATGACTGTAAGGAAGTCTTGGCTCGTCTCTGGTCTGATTGTGATACGACCCATCCTCGTTGTATTGCTGAATGGGAAGAAATTCGTGATGGTATCGAACTCGAACGTCGTGAGGGTGTTTCATCCTATGCTGAACTCTTCAAGAAGGGAAAGATGAACAATCGTTATCGTGTTTTGCTTGGCATGGGTGGTCAATTGATTCAACAATTTGGTGGTATTAACGTCATTAGTTATTATTTGACGGATGTGTTTATGCAAGCTGGTATGACAACTGAAAAAGCCATGTTGATGGCCGGTGTGGATTCTATCATTTACTTTATCGGTGCTGTCACTCCTATTTATACAATCGAACGTTTAGGTCGTCGTTGGCTGATGTATGCCGGTTTGATCGGTCAAGCGATTACATTATTGATCGTTGGTGGTTGTGAATACATTATTCAACGTGATGAACCTGCTCTCAATCAAACTGCTTCTAATACTTGTATTGCTTTCGTGATGCTCTATAACTTTGTCTTTGGTGCTGCCTGGTTAGGTTTAGCTTGGCTTTATCCTTCAGAAATCTTCTCTACTGGTCTTAGAGCAAAGGGTAACTCAATGTCTACAGCTGCCAACTGGATCGGTAACTTTGTGGTTGCCATGATTGCTCCCGTCTTATTTCAATATGCCAGATACTGGACTTTCCTCATGTTTGGTATTCTCAACGTCATCTTTTTGGTTCCCATCTACTTCTTTTATCCTGAAACCATGGGTAAATCTTTGGAAGAAATTGAAGTCTTATTTGCTACAGCTGATCTTCAAGAAGATGCTAAATCTATCGCTTCTCACATTGGTTCTGTTTCCTTGTATGAAAAAACACACGGTGATGCTGAATCCGGCCGTGGCTCTCGACCTGCTTCCCGTCGTTTCCCATCCAATTTCTCTGGTCGTCAAAGTGTCGTAAGTTCCACCAAGGAAAAACCTGCTGTTGACTCCGAAGCTGCCCATGTGAAGAATGATTATGACGAAAAGGGACCCAACTACAAATAATGTTGAAGCAGTGCTTCCTTTCTCGTATTTATTTATTTCTTTTAAAAAATCATATAGTTGTCCTTTTTGTATATATATTATATGTATTATTCTCTCTCTCTCTCAATCCCTTTTCTGTTTCAAAAGGGAGATTTAATAATAATAATAAAAAAAAATTTTTTTTTTATAAAAAATAGACTCTTTCAGATAGATTAGTTTCACATGATAAACAATTGTTTCAGTGTTGTACAAATAGTGTATCCTAACAAAGGTTGATTTCCTTTTTAGAAGTATTTGTACAAAGAGAGTGAAAATAGAATATAAAGTGGGAAATGGGTGTATATTTTGTTGGGGGATGTGATTGGCATGTATTTCTAATTTTGATTATTAAACATCTTTGTCTTACTTTGATCTCATAAGAATCCCCACAAAATGAACATGTAAAATACCGTCGTCTAATCTTGTACTCTTAAGAATCTAGTGTATATTAATTGATGAACAGAGACTAAAATCAGGGTAAAGGTAACCCTTATTGTAAAAAAAAGTGGTCTCATTTTTAAACTGTTGTTTCATAAGCAATCATCTAAAAAATATTGTATCACTCAATGTAATTTGAATTTCCCCGCAATTTTTTATTTTTCTCCCTCAGACAAAAAAGTGGGGAAAAAAAAAAATAACGGATGGAGCCTAAACATGTCAACTGGATGTTTTACAAATCAATGATATCATCCACATACACACACCTATCTCCTTCTAGAAACACACATCTGATTCCACACACACACACACACAGTTGGAAAATCTTGTAGATATTTTAGTCTTGTTTTTTAGTCTAATCTTTATTTTAATATCCGAATATTTCCTTCTCTTTCTCTGTCAACAAAAAAAAAAGAGTTCCAACTGCGGAAAATTTTATTTGGTATCGCATCTCCTCTTGAATAATGAAAAACCAATGTCCTTCAATGTAACGATTACCCTTTGTGTAATGCATAGCATTCATCTAGATTTCAAAATACAGGGTTACATCCTTCTCGTTTCTTGTCTTTCCATCGTCTTTAGTTTGGCGCTAAAAAAGCTCAAATCATTTGTATTCATTCCTCCCATTGTTTTCCCTTTTCCTCTTGGATGATCAACTCGGGCCCTTTTCTTACTGCCAAATGTTCTCAATTGAACTTTTTTCTTTCGTAATCATTCTATAATCACATTCACTCTTTGCTATTTTCCTTTTTGTGTGTGGGTTGAAAACTAAAGACTCAAATCACAATCAAATGGATTGGCTTTGTCCAACATTAGACATATTTTCATTTCAATGTCTGACATTCAAATCATCCACTAAATTCAACTGCCATTTAGAATTCAGCTTGCTTCCTCCTTTCATGAGCAATCAAAGGCCGTTTCTTTTTGTCTTGAATCTGGTTGGCAGATACATAAAACGTGTAGAGAGCAAGAAAAGATTACAAATGTGTGTATTTCTACAGATGAGCATGTGGAAAAGGCAAAAGAGGGATACTAGAGATAGTGTCGGCTGAGAAGAATAAGATCAAAGTTAAAAAAAAAATGGGCAGTGATCAACCCGGAAAGTCTAACGATGCAATCAGCTTACTTAGCAAGAGCATTTCAAAGAAGAAGACATAATGAAACCAAGATATCTTTTGTGAAAACTGAAAAAGTGCAAGACGGACCAAGGCTCTAAACCTCGTCTGTTGAATTCAAATATGAAAATGTCGCCGATGACCTGGAGGCTATCCAGCGAAAACATGATGATCATGAAAGGTATTACCCCAAGTCAGACAATTGCCACTGGTAACACGGACACTTTTGTGATCAGGGATGGACAGAAAAGGTAAGGTTCTCCTTTTCTCAGTTTCTTATGGTTTCCTTTGTCTACATACTCATTAAACAAAAGACTATACAATTCAACATTTAGATAAAAACACCTCTTAATGAATCATTTCTGTGGATTGGGAATAGGAAGAGTTTGAAAAGAGGATCTTTTCCTTCAACTAATTTTATTTTCAGTGTATTTCTATTGAAAACATATTAAAATGACTCGTACTGAATAAAGTTGGTCAAACATCCTACACTATTTTGATCGTGTCTTTTCTTTTTCATAATGTCCATCAACTTCCAAAGAGCCTTCAATCAATTGCTCTTGGATCATCTACCTATATCCGCTGCTGTTCTTAAACCCATTTAACCTTGAACTTGTTCCATTCCCTTGCTCATTCTCTAAGTCTTTTATATTTCCAAAACAAAACAACCAAGCGAATTCAACCATCCTATCATCCAAGGAATTTAACCTGTTCACATTGACTTGGTATAACAGCACATAATGATAAGGTTCTGTCGCCTGTTTCCTTCCTCCTTCTTATTTATGCTCACCTTGATCTATATCCTTTTGTACATTATCCAAGATCAATTTTTATTACCAAACCAATTCAAATGGTATTTCTTTTCATAACTTCAAGACATACGGTAACTGGGATTTTGATCCTTTTCGTTTTCTGATCAAGTCTTTAAATATAATTTACAAGGTATAAGCTTGAATGGAAGGTTACCTGCAAACCGACTAGAAAGGATTACAAAGCAACGGACCAACCTGGCTAAGAAGTTTGGCAATTTGCTGATTTAGCTGGTTTCAGTCTACAATAGATTGAAAACCATGTCTTTGTTCATAATAAATATGGTTTTTTTATGATTATTATTGAAATATCTGACAAAATAGTGCGATTCGTCATTTAAAAGATGCAGGCAGATAAACGGACAATCGCCTGTTTCAACTAAAGCAAGCCCTTCATGAAAAGAATGGTCATCGCAGAACAATTAAAATCAAACTCTGACACCTTTGACTTTTAAGGCTATTCATCCAAGCATGACTTACAACTCTACCCTAAACACCTTAAAAACCTAGAAGCCAAAGCCCACAAAAGATACCTTTTTAGTTGGTAGTACACAGAAGAGCACGCGCGGGTTGCGTTCTTACCCACAGATACTGGATTATTGACGATAGGATAAAGGGTATCTTTTCTGGTGGGTCGAATGATACTGGAGTCTACCTGGAAGCTCATACTGGTCTTATCATTTGCTTTCAGACGTAAAACATAGGGTAAAACATTTTGGTGTGGGGCTTGGATGACTCTCCAAGAAGTTGGGTATATATGCGAGAGATGCAATAGTAGGATGACTATGCCAGATTATACGCGTGCCTAAAAAGCAGGGCTTGATATGCTTGATCACCTACAATTGGGGGATGGGCATTTCCTTTTTCAGCGTGATAATGATCCAAAGCACGCTGTCAACACGACAGCCATCTATCTCAAAAAAAAGTATCCAGTGCTGACTTGAGCCTCTCAACTGCCAGGCTTCAACCGAGCACAGGCGGAGACGTTGAAAGCTGAAATTGGCTTTACGTGAATAAAGGACAAGAGGTATCTACCATTGTAGAAAAGAATCAGAGTTGAGTGAGAGATATTTGACAGTATATTGATAGCTTGTCTGCTAGAATTCAAACAGTAAAAAAAAAATGGAGAGTAGAAATACTACAGACCAGTATTCTTTTCAAAGCCATTCCAGCCATCTTATTTTTAAGATGATTGTTTGAGATATAGTTTATTGAATGATATGGGTCTTGTGTTTTCTTGTTGCGAAAAAGTTGAGTAGTAACACAGCAAAAAAGATCACATACATCATACATGTGTCTTTTAAAAAGAAGGTAAACTTATAGACTTCAATGTACAGAAATGTTTTTTAAATCCACAGCATAAGAGATCAACATGGATCAAGTCTTCAACGTTTGATCATATTTTAAAGGATACTCGTCATGGTTGAAAGTATTCTATGCTATTTGTAATATTTAATTGATTGCTTGAGCTCTAATAACTCTTGCTGTTTGCATACAGGCCTTTTCGTTACTGGCTATAGACATATGTGATACTAAAGAATGAGTAATGCTTTGCTCTCAAAATAATTAAAATAAAGGCTCAGTAAGATCTAATGATGAATAATTTTATATACTTTCTACAGTGTAAGCCTCAATGTATTATGGGAACAAGCGAATCACCATATATTTTTATGCAGTTCAATTCATAATTTAATATAAGCATTTTTCAATTGTTAATCTGCTTTGACAAGTTGCACGTGCTAAATACTGATCTGTAAACATAATACTTATTATCCTACGCTTAGTTTTGGAGCACAACCAATGGATTTATGAATCATTCTAAGCTGTCATTTCAAGAAAATAAAAATCCTTTTCAAGTTTATATTTATTAATGAGTGCCTCATATGTCCAAAAAGTATAAATATCCCGGTTCTTTTTATTAAATAAAAACATCAAACATGTTCTTATTCTCACTGCCGCATCCTCTATCTTTATGTCTATCCTTCTTAATCCTTAAGTATCAGTGGACTTGCACTATTCTTGTGAGTAATGTAGACCGAACAATACAGCTACAATAATTAGCAGCAATAGTGATTATATAAAACTTCCTTAAATAGATGCAACAAAGATTGATGCTTGTAAAGCCAAGACAGATTCATATATTACTCATATATCTTTAGAAAACGCATAAATAATACACTTTTCTCTTTTATTGTGAAGTTAAAAAAGAGATCATTTATCTTCGCTGCTTGCCAAAGAGAAATAAGGCACTCTCAATATCGTACTTTAAACTTGTAACGATGATAACAAAACAAAAGCGGATTTTTAACCAAGAGATGGAACGATGAAACAAATGAGTAAACAAACTGATATCTAAATTATGAATGAATCAAGATTAAAAATACATGAGCAAAGGTCCATGTTCAATAGACAAATCATTTCGAAAAAAGCCAGTATTCAGGATTTACTTGCCAAGGCACCATTCGGACCATGAATTATTCACCTCATATTTTTCGCCAAGAGAATGGCTTAAATTCTTTACTCTTTTCTCTTCTTAAATGTCCAAACCACTTTTATCTCATAACTCCATCGGCATCTCCTCTGAAGCAGCTTCCACAGCAGCTGCAGCAGCAACCTCTATAGCCGAAGAAGCGCGTCGTTCTTTTTTGCAAAAATTTCGTGAAGAGCGTTTATCAAATCTTCGACCTTTGAGTGATTTTTTTGATAAAAATAGAATCAACTTTACAACATCCTTTCACACCATCAGTCAACGTTGGAAGTAAAGTAGTAGTACTCTATAGGAAATGGCTTATTGTTGCTTACATTTTGTCTTGTAGTTATAATTTGCAATATTTCTCTGCCAACTATTTATTGATCCTTATTACTTTGGGCGTGTATGCGCTGTAAGTGATATATAGTATAGTGCTTAGCTTTATTTTAACTCTTTATAGCGCTACCAACGCATGGCTATTTCTTACTGTGCTTTTCATCATTGGTGGATTTTATGGAATTTCTCGAATGGAAGGACCCGTCAATTTTGGAGGAAGTAGTTTTACACCTTCATCGCTTTATGCCATCTATGCATTTGTCTCTCTCATCTTGTTATTTATTTCAGGTGCAACAGGTGCTTTATTTTGGGTTATAGGCGCAGCAGCTCTTGTTATCTTGGGACATGCTGCTATTATTGAACCAGGTATTGAGGAAGAATTTGCAGCAGACGGACAAGTATAGAATGCGTTTATTGTATTCGAACAGAATAAAAAAAAAAGGGATTTATATTTACATGTTTTGTTGTCTTAATTCTTCTTCTTCCTCAGTCTATGCATAATATTAATCACTTGTAGAAATACGATCATGTATACTTACAAGCATCTTTTGTTGATGAATAAACCATGGAGGTAAATGTAAAGGCAATGTAACCAAGTCTAAATCAAATAATTCAATGAACTGTTCATTCACATATCTTGCTTTTGATCCTGCATAAGCTCGATACTGAAATTCATCGTTAATACTTGATATGTTTATTACAGTTATCTTTATTACTTCTGTCACAATCGAACTAAAGTTCCAACCCTCCAGCTTTCGAAGACAGCCCACCAAAGTACCTGTTTCATGAATTCCCGACCTAACAATAATTCAATATACATTTATAACCATGACTGTACATGATTCTTACGTGCACATGATCAAAATGGGATGTGTTTTTTTTTTAAAATCAGCTCAAGTCCTTCCTTGATTAACTCTTCTTAAACAGGTCTCCAAGTAGAAGGTTGTGTTGGTTTCCAAGTAGCCATACCTACGTGAACCAACTTGATATTCCCTTCTTCTATAAAATTATTTGTCACTCGATTTGGTAATTCTGGACTTAACATGATGAGTGTTTTGATGCCAAATTGTTTTAAAAATGAAAAATGAGGTTGCTGAATCATATCTGAGCGATATATTCCGGGCTCAACTATGCCAAACTGCTCAGGTGGACAAAGTATGTTTAATGTATTCGAGCCCATTTTATAATTAAGTGAAGAGAAATGCTCTTTTTTTTCTGTGTTTCAAACCTACTCTCAAATAAAAAAAAAAAGAGTGGACACTTTTTTTTTTTTGTAATGTCAACTCGAAGGGTAATCAAGTCAGCAGCCGCGAGTGGATTAAAGTATAAGCCCATTCATGCACCTCCACCACCACCTCGACCTAAACCCAAGTTGGGACCTATATTGATCGGCGGCACGTTACTTTATGTCACGGCTACTTTTGTAAGCATGAGTGTTTTCAAAAGTAAGTCAGATACAACAGAAGGCATCAATGAGAAAGAGAAAAGCTCTAGTGTGACTCCAGATAATTTTGATACTTCAGGTGTTTGGGATAATGTAGCTAAAAAATACGATAAAGAAATTGGCTGGGATGAAGTTGTCATGGGAATGGGTTTGTTAAGACGCTGGTTAATTGGAAAAGCAAAGGTATGAAGATACGCCTACAATCTTTTTTACAGGATGTTTGATGTTGTTTAGGGAGATGTTTTAGAAGTGTCAACTGGAACAGGTCGTAACTATGACTATTATAAACCAGATCAGATTACAAGCATCACATTTACTGATCGGCACCCATCCATGTTGAATGAAGCGAAAAAAAAATTTGACAATTATCATGACAAGTTTCACAAAGTATTTTTTGAAACTGCAAATGTAGAAGAGCAACACAGCAAAAAGTATGATACAATCATTGACACATTTGGACTCTGCTCTTGTCATGACCCTGTAGAGGCTCTTGTTCAACTAGCAGACCAGTGCAAGTCGAGCGAATCAAGAGTACTCTTGTTGGAACACGGACGATCCCACTATGACTGGTTAAATAGATTGCTAGATACCAACGTGGATAAACACGTCAAGCAGTGGGGATGTTGGTGGAATAGGGATATTGCTGGATTATTTGAAAATGAAAGAGTTAAGGAAAAATTAGAAATTGTTCAAATGTCTCGTTGGCATTTCGGAACCACTTGTTTCATTGTCGTCAAGCCTAAATAAAACAAAGATTCATTAAAAAAAAAGCACGCTTTGTTGTCTAATTTCTCTTCATAATCATTGATTCCCTCTGAAGAATATAACACAAGTTTTATTATCTTCTCATCTATTGTTATCAAACAAAAACAAGATGACTCAACATACAAGTGAAAATCTGATTGCGATATATTCTTTATGCTCTAATTTGATTTGCTTGGGTATCTTTAGATTTTAATTCCATTGAAATCTATGGCTGCCGCTCAGTGAGAGTAACTGCTTCAAAATTTTTTAGTATTTGCAAACATTCTATTTAACATCTTTGCTTTCTCATTCAATGAATGATACAGTGGTTTCGTAAAAACACTAGTCTATGCCTACATCGTGCTTTACTACAGTATCAAAGTCTATGTGTGAATTGTAATACTTTTATACCAAAACTGGGCAATGTGCTCAAGCGTTGTGTTCATGGAAGAGAAAAAGATTTATTTCAAGTGTATAATAAATCAAATTTGATTTGATCACTTTGAGCATCTTTTATCCAATATTAATTTTACAATAATTTCTATTTGAAATAGATCGTTAAGGTATTTAAGAACAATATACTTTGTTTAAGGGATCATAGGGAATATATGATGTAAGACAAATAAGGTTTATCAACGGCAAGCTTCGGATAGACATCATATGAACAGTGAGCGAAAAGCTTTTTGCAATCTGAGCGAATCAATTTCTGCAAAGCAACCTTTTCAATCTCAGTACATCGAGCGCTAATTCAAATGAGCGAACTGTTTAGAAAAAACCAGTACTGCGAGGGCTTATTGAAAAAAAAAAAAAATTTTGAACCTATTTTTTTTTTTTTTTCCTTCTCTTTAACTTTACATTTTAAAAATGAGGTAAACTTTTATTGTTTTTAAAAAAGAAATAACAAGAAAAATTAAGCAAAATTATTTTTATTTAGTAACGAACCTTTGCAAGAAATTCAAGACAACGAGATTGTGGTAAATACTTTATAGAATTCGAATTGAAAAAATTTTTAATCTTGAAAAATTTTTTTCTAGTCCAACTGGGATGAAGTTGTCGATAACTTTGATAACATGAACTTGAAGGCTGAACTTCTTCGTGGTGTCTATGCTTATGGGTAAGGACAATAAAATATTTTTTTAGAATAAACTAACAAATTTAATAGTTTCGAAAGACCCTCTGCTATTCAACAACGTGCTATTATGCCCGTTATTAAGGGTCACGATGTGATTGCTCAAGCCCAATCTGGTACTGGTAAAACTGCCACTTTCTCCATCTCTGTCCTTCAATCTATTGATGTCAGCCTCAAGGAACCCCAAGCTTTGATCCTTGCTCCTACCAGAGAATTGGCCCTTCAAATCCAAAAGGTTGTTTTGGCTCTTGGTGACTTTATGGGTATCAAGACCCACGCCTGTATTGGTGGTACCAACATTCGTGA
This sequence comes from Rhizopus delemar RA 99-880, assembly GCF_000149305.1. Lineage (NCBI taxonomy): Eukaryota > Fungi > Mucoromycota > Mucoromycetes > Mucorales > Rhizopodaceae > Rhizopus > Rhizopus delemar. The sequence goes on from NW_027137828.1 coordinate 229,648, forward strand.
AGATATTGAAACTCTTCAATCTGGTGTCCATGTTGTCGTCGGTACTCCTGGTCGTGTTTTCGATATGATTAACAACAGACGTGCCTTCAACACCAAGAGTATGAAGATGTTTGTTTTGGATGAAGCTGATGAAATGTTGTCTCGTGGTTTCAAGGACCAAATCTATGACGTCTTCCAATTGATGCCTGAAACTACCCAAGTTGTTTTGCTTTCTGCTACTATGCCTGCTGATGTCTTGGAAGTCACCAAGAAGTTCATGAGAGACCCTATTAGAATTTTGGTTAAGCGTGATGAATTGACCTTGGAAGGTATCAAGCAATTCTATATCGCTGTTGATAAAGAAGAATGGAAGTTGGATACTTTGTGTGATTTGTATGAAACTGTCACTATCACTCAAGCTGTTATTTTCTGTAACACTCGTAGAAAGGTTGACTGGTTGACTGATAAACTTCAAGCTCGTGACTTCACTGTCTCTGCCATGCACGGTGATATGGACCAAGCTCAACGTGATGTGATTATGAAGGAATTCCGTTCTGGTTCATCTCGTGTTCTTATTACCACTGATTTGTTGGCTCGTGGTATTGATGTCCAACAAGTTTCTTTGGTTATCAACTATGACTTACCCTCTAACCGTGAAAACTACATCCACAGAATTGGTCGTGGTGGTCGTTTCGGTCGTAAGGGTGTTGCTATTAACTTTGTTGCCGCTGATGATGTTCGTACAATGAGAGAAATCGAACAATTCTACAATACTCAAATTGATGAAATGCCTCTTAACGTTGCTGACCTCATCTAAGGTTAAAACCTTTTCTTTTTTGTTACTCTTTATTACTATTTTTTTAACAGGTTGAAAAAAAATAAAAAAATGTGTAGTTTTACTCTAGATACTTTAGAAATTGCATGCTTTGAATATTTTAAAACAATTCATTTTAAATTTAGTTCAAGAATTGTAGTTTTATACTTTTATAAAAAAGGAGATGGTTTGGGGGACATATTTTTACGTGTTAAAGATGTTGGATGAGTTTATTATAAAATAAAAGGCATTCATGCTGTCATTTATATTGACTTGTGTTTTATAGTTTACTATACATCATCGTATATCACAATGACAAACAATATCTATCAAGTTGAGTACGTATGTGTTGTAAAAGGCAAGGTGGACCTGAGATAAAAGTGATTTTATGAGTTTTTCTATATGATGAGTCGTCTTTCTCGTTTGGGCTTGTTCAACTTCAAATTAAATCTTTAGCTATACTTGCCTTAACTCTGTTCTAGTGTTTGCTGTATAACTTTGTGAAAGGTAAAATACTACTTTCTAGTTTTGCTAAAGAAGCACATAGTCATTTTAATTATATTGATATCAAGGTTGAAAAGAAATACTTTTTATGTTAATGATTAATACAAATAATCTTAAAGTGGTATAGGATTATTTAATGATAAAAAGATAAATAAAAAAAATATATACAAAGGTCAACTAAACAATGGTAGCAAAAGTTACTCGTATACAGTTGCGAGCAATCTATACATATCCATCATTGAACCAGTGATTTCTATTAAAGTTATCTACTGATACCATTCAACTACTCTATATAATATCATTACTTACCAGGAATAAGATGACTGTATTCTTCAATTATTCTACCAAGCTCACTATCTGGATCAATTTCATATTCAACTTCACAACCACAAAAGGACATCATCAAGAGCACTGCTGCCATCAATTTATTACCGTACCATTGGCTAAAAGGAAGGCGATAGCTGGAAACAATGTAAGTATATTAAAATAACCAACTAGTCGTGTTTACCTATCATTCATCATAGCAACACAAGTGTTTAGAACCTCATCAGATACTAAGTAAATATATTATTAAGCTGTATAAATAATAATTATTCTACTCATACCTTCAACTTGTTCACAAAAGTCATGTAAATAATAATAAGGGTGATCCATATCAAGATCAAAACGTGTTGTGTCAACAACAGTAAGTTCATAATGCAATATATCATCTGCAAATTCACTCTAAACGCGTAAAATTTTAAATAAAAAGTTATATGAAAAAACAATTGCAATGATACTTACCACGTCTTCTTCATAGTAACTTTCTTCATTCTCAAAAGACCAAATCTTTGCAATATCAAGTGCCCTTCTCGCTGTTTCCTCACTTTTACAAGCCACGAATAAGCAGGTGGCAGCAATTTTCTATTTAAAGAATAAATTTAACAAAGGTTCATCTGGCTTTTTCTTTTACTTACATCATATGGATAATCATAAAGTGATACTACACTATAAAATCGATGAAATAAAGCAGAGGCAGTACCAACAACCTGTAAAGGTCTATATATATATTTCTATAAATGAGTGAGGAAGTTACTTAAGTTTTTTATATTTACAATTCTAAACGACTTCCTGCAATCTGAATAAAACAGACACCTCTCATTCTCCATACTAGTTCTTCTTCATAGTTCATTCCTGCTTCAACGGAAGGTGAAAACTGACTGTCTTCCTTTGTCATTCTCCACTATAAAGACAGAAAGTAAAGAACAGTATGAGTGAAAGCAAAAAAAAAAAAAAAAATGCATGTTTGACGTTTTGTTACCATGTCAACAGATTCAGTACTTAAAATATCCATGACTTTCTTTTTTTTAAACAATTAAAGGCTGAGAAGGAGAAGAAGAGAGAAAAAGGTACTTGCTTTTTTATTTTAATTGGGACTGAAGTACAATTGAGACTATCCAATCAAAATACATTGTTTGTTTGTGTGACGAAATACAATACTAGTTGCGTTGGGTTGGCATGAGACATCAGAACACTAATTTGTCAATAAAACCGAAAAACAAACAAGGGCCTTGTCATTACTGCTTATTTAAAAAGAACGAAAGAGGAAATGACGTTTATAAGCAAGGATACCCCAGAGCTTTAGGGTCAAAATCACTGATATGTCTGAAACTTGTAAACAAGTAACCCTTGTGTTTTTTGTATGTGTCAAACAAAAAGGACTTGACATATCAAAAGCATAATTTACCCTTTTTTTTTAATTCTTTGTTCAAAATGAAAATATCACTTTTGGCTATTTGCACTTTGTTCTTAACAGGTTCATCTTTGGCTACTTCGTTTCCAAATGATATGTTTTATCATCATCATCCTGAATATGCTGAAGAGCATGCTAAAAGTTTATATCAAGTAAACAATAACTATGCGCAGCCGCAAGGTAAGTACATCTTTTTTAATGTTTACTACGATATTAAATTTGAATGTTGCGTGTGTGTATTTCAGGTTATGGTTCCAGACCAGCTCCTCCTCCTCCTCGTAACGCGTATAGTGGAGGAAGAGAGCAAGGGTATGATCCTGGACAAAGATACCCTTATCGCGCTAATTATAACGGAAATGGTATTTCCAAGAGGAACATCAAGTATACTGAGGATGGTGCTATTGATTGGTCTTCAATGGCTGAAGGAGCAAAACAAAATAACAATAGGAATCTGTATGCAAATCAAGGAACACCTAATAATTACAATAATCTCGCATACAATCAGCCTCCTTATGGCTCTAACTATTATGATCAAGGCCCTCGTCAATTGTATAATGAAGGTGGCTATAATAATGGTGGCTATAATAATGGTGGCTACAATTATGGTGGCTACAATAACGATTATAATCAAGGAGGAGACCATGGTAATGGTTATTCTAATTACGTTAATAGTCCCAATGATGACTATAGCAACAATAACAACAATGGAGGATATAAGGGTCAATACTCCGATCAAAATTATCCTTACGCTAATGATAACAATTATGGAAACAGTGCTCGCACTGATCAACAAAGTGGCTCCTCTCAAAACCCTTCTACCTCAAAAAGTCAACAAGGAGCTTCTGGCAATAATATCAAGTTTGCTGCTGCTACATCATCTGACACTGAATATAATCATGGACAAGGGACTTTCTATGATTTGGAAACTCATGTTGGTCTTTGTGGAAAGCAAAGAAAGAACACAGAGTTTGTTGCTGCTCTCAACTCTGAACAAATGGGTTCTGCTAAACGTAATAATCCTAATTGTGGTAAAAACGTAGAAATCACTGGGCCCAATGGTAAGTCCGTTAAAGCAACTATTGTTGATGATTGTAAATCTTGCAAGTCGGGTGATCTTGATTTGAGTCCTGCTGGTAAGTTGGACTAAAAAGAAACACACTTATTATTCTTACGCGTCAAAAAATTATAGTTTTTGAACAGTTGGGTGACTTTAGCCATGGCTCTATTCCTATCAAATGGAAGTTCACATAATGCAATGTTTAATCAATAGGGAAATAAAAGGATGTTGTCATTTTTAATATAGTCTTTTTACCTCTAATTAGCATTAACCATCGAATACTACATTTGTCACCAGGGATGTATATTCTGCAGTTTTTATAAGCGTACAAAGCTTAAATAGCTTCTTTTCATTAATGGTAATAGCAAATAATCAAGGCTTAAAATGTAACACATGGTTCACTTCCGATACAAAAGCCTTGTATCAATTGAATGTATGAACAAAAAAAAGTCTAGAAATGTCTCAGGTTATACAAATCAAAACGTTTATATAGCTCAATCAAACTCATTTTTGGTATAATCTATTGCTTTTTCTTGACATTTTTTTGATAGTCGATGCTTATCACTCTCTATTTTGATGCCTATAAACCTATAAATAGGAACTCTATTCACTTCCTCTTTTCGCTTTTCTCGGCTCACGTCACCCATTTTATTTACTAGATCAAGCTTTTGTATAAAAACTAAATAGAAAATCAAAAAATAATAATCAAATTTTGACTACTGTACATAATAACAAGGGAAAAAAAGAACAGTAGACGAACATACAGGTAATAGAATAAGTATGAGTAGATAATCAACTAGTACAAAAAAATACTAAAGTAGCGGATTGGTGCATTGCGAATACACATGGTAGGGCCAAATGCAAGGTGATTGCTAACTACAAATCAGAACAATGGGAATAAGTCTATGGTTGACATAAAACATTTTGCAAAAGAATTAAGTCGATTCGAGCTGAGACATACAATAGAAACATCAGATCCATCTTGCTATTCATATAATTCTTGAGCTCTTTCTTGACTTCCTTTCCATTGTCTTGCTAAATACGCTCCTTGTTCAGCTGTTTTAGTAAACTGAAGAACAAAAAATGAACAGAATGTAGTAGCTTTAATAGCGTGTACAATTAAATAGATTCTAGTTTCATTTGTCGATCTTGAACTTTTTGATATTTTTATATAAAAAAAATACAACTTAAAAATATTATGTATATATTTGTATAGATATATGATCAGCATTTTTTTGAAGGGGTTTAAGGAAAGATGTCAGTGAGGTGAAACAATTTTTAGTGACACCTTTTTTTATTATTTACATATAAGTGAAAGCAGCCCAAGCCAATATACCTGTAATTACAATATCCACCATCTGTGCCACGATATAGAGCGTTACAAGTTTGCCTAAACTTCGAATGTTTTGCTTCATTTCATTCAATTGCAATCCCATGCCGATGCTGACAAAGGACAAGGTAGAAAACCATTCGGACACGTAAAAACAAAAGTTATTTACGAGTGAACGAGTATCTGAGTCGCTGTTGATAGTTGTATTAAACAGTACGGCCGTAACAATAAAGCCAAGCACAAACTTGGGAAAGCGTTTCCAGAGTAACACATATGCCTTTTCTTTTGGTTTTTGTGATCCGCAACTGTTATTAGGGCGCTTGACAGTAGGCGTTTGACTATCTTCTAGTGAAACATCGTCTAAATCTTCATTTCTTCGAAGTAATTCTTCTTCAAGTTTATAAGCTGCCTGTAATTCATATCGAGACCATGCCCAGGCCATCAGGACAGAAAGTGGGCCTATCAAGATGTTTTGCATCATCTTTACGACAGCAGATGTGTCGATTGCTTCCTTTTGCCCATAAATACTAGCAGCAGCAATCACAGCACCAGTAGAATCAACACAACCACCAAACCAGGCGCCACTGACCATAGCTGAAAATGCCAATCTTTTAGCCACATAAGGTAACGCAATAATACTAGGAATAGTGAAAATGGAGATAATAGCGATAGGCATCTCTGTTTTGTGAGGCACACCCATGCTTGAGCCCAAAGCAATAGCAGCTGATGAACCACAAATAAAAGTGGCTCCAGACATGATAATTGCTGTTTGATTATCAATCTTGAGTACTTTCCATCCAAAATAAGCAATAACCATAAATAAAGTAGGGGTATCAATCCAGCTTACAAACAAAGCACGAGGTGCAAGTGGTCTCAAAACACTAATATCAATACAAAGAAGGACCAAGCTGATGGCGATATATAACTCAGTTTGTTGGGCTACCTTGAGCCAGGGAGGTAAAGCGTTTGATTTGGTATAAAAAGGTAAACAGTTTCGAAGAAAACAGCCAAATATGATGGCCCAAATAGAGTCACCAATACTAGCTTTGTGAAGTGTTACTACAAGTAATGTTATTAGCGTTGAAAAAAGGTGCATGTGAATCGATTTTTTTGTTACCATTGTTAGCAAGCACTTTGCTGATAAGTGCTATGAAGAAAATAGCTGTATATCCAATAGGAAATCTTTTCCAATTATTTACATTTGTAAAAGCCATGGATAACCACAATAAGGTGCCCATCATTACGCTGATCACTATGAGCCCATAATTTTCGGGTGCGGCAAAAGTAGAAAAAGGGTTTTTTTCCCAGGATAAAAAATGAGGAGAGGGTATGTTATGTTTCACTGCGGAAGTAATACATCCAAAGAAAATGAGGCCTATCCAACAAGACCACCATTCTTCAGAATTCCACCAAAGCAGCCATGATTTATAATTGATTTTTTTCTCATTAGCAGAGTTCTCTTTTGTTAATGATCCACTATCTGATACAGTAATTGATTGAGAGTGAATAGAACAATCATTCTGTTGGGCCTTTGTCTGTTGAGTACGGGTGCTTATATAATCTGAATAACTATGCAGTTCTATTTCTAAGTTAGGCATTTCAACAGTGTTGACTTTTTTTTTAAAAAAAAGACTGAAAGAAAGCAAGAAAAAGAAAAGAAGGAACAGCACAAAAATAGAATAAACGGAGGTCGAATTGTGGACACTAACATTTGGTAATTGTTTGTCTTTTGATGTGTGCAACTTACACCATGTTGCGTAATTTGTAAGTGTAACATAGCAGCTAGTTGTTTTCACACGCACATTTTACATTAACACTTTTTCTAAAGAAGTTATTTGAGTGTGCTTTGTATGCTTTTCTCTTCGTTTAAAGAAAGACAGGTTCACATGTAAAAGGCACGTGTAAACAATATTTATATAATATGCCTGGAATTGAGCATGAAATCTAACGAGCCAGAGGTAGATAACTTGTTTTGAAGGATTTGATAAGGATAGCAGTGAATCAGTTGATAGGAACTTAATATATTTAATAGATAGAAACATGAAAATAAGAGTTACTCATTAGTACAGCTTTATATGAAGAATACAGATGCAGTGAATTACGATGGAAGAGTAAACTTTTCTTCCTTTCTTATCTATTTTTCGTTTTCGTTGAAGCTCATTAGATACTTTATTTTTTTGATACGATATAATGATATTGTGTTTATTATTTTATTTACAAAATAGTACATAACGGATAATAGACTGTAATAGTCATCATAAGTCATCACTATAGACTGTTCAGTTTGATCTTTATTAGTCTTACTCGCAAATAAATAAAGCTTTTCCAAATCGTATCTTTAAGTTAATAGTTTTTTGCTTGGTGTTCTTATCTTGTGGTACCTTTGCATTACGAGAATAAATACTAAATAGCAGCAAAACACAACTACAGCGTACAAAAATGAAGCGAGTGAATTTACCAGGACTTGTGAATAGAACTGGTAGCAAAGCATTAACGTAGTCATATAGTCAAAAATACATCGAGATAAATATATAATATGAGAAATAATATGGATATTATCTCAGCTTATAATATATGATTTTGGAACCTACAACTCAACAAGACTCACATGAAAAGCTCAGAATAATCACTTGTGATCAAAGAATTACAAGCAGCAGAACTCCTTATTTAAAGTTGGTTTGCTTTCGGCATTACTCTTTACCGGTAATCTGCCGTAGGGGTTTTTAAAATTTATCAGCCGCTATTTCGACCCGGACATTTGACGAGCTACTGACTGTCTCTTGGAAAGGTCTTATATACCAAAAATTGGCCAAAGCAAGAGATCCTTCCTTTTGTGCTTAACATGGTATGATGATATGATGGTTGGGAAAAGTTTGAACTATAAAAGAGGAGGAACTCGATAATAGATTGAAGGAAAAAGAAAATGGATGGATTGATGCTTTTTAAAGGATGGAAAAGGATCTATAAAATAATACATGTATAAATATATAGTGGATACACCAAACTCAACTTGACAATTTCAACTTTTCCTTTAATTTGCTATTATTGAACGCCTAAACTCTTAAACTTTTCCCTTCCAAACTATTTAAGTATTCCAAAAAGGTACTAAGTATGCTTTTAAATAGGCTGACGAACAAACCGCCCCCAGAAAGAGAACTTTCCGTAAGTTTACCTACCGTGGTGTTGAACTTGACCAACTCTTGGATATGTCTTCTGAACAGGTAAAGAAAGGGAGAGAAAAATAAAAAGACATATTTTACTAATATTTCGAAGTTCATGGAACTCGTTCACTGTCGTGCTCGTAGAAGATTCCAACGTGGTCTCAAGCGTAAGCCTATGGGTCTTATCAAGAAGCTCCGTGCTGCCAAGAAGGCTGCCACCCCCGGTGAAAGACCCGACGTTGTCAAGACTCATCTCCGTGACATGATCATTGTCCCTGAAATGATTGGTTCCGTTGTTGGTATCTATAACGGTAAGACTTTCAACCAAGTTGAAATCAAGCCTGAAATGACTGGTCACTACCTTGGTGAATTCTCCATCACCTACAAGCCCGTTAAGCACGGTCGTCCCGGTATTGGTGCCACTCACTCTTCCAAGTTTGTTCCTCTTAAATAAACATATTGCTTATATGTTTTGCAATTTAAATACTATATTTTATTGTTTATATATTTATATGTAAGCAAAGTGCGATAGAGAGTAGTAAATGAAGTTTCAATTTTACAGTATTTGCAAATGTATTTTTTGCTTAGCTCTCTCGTCGTCGTCAATCCAGCCTTTAATCACATCATAAATTTGATCTTGAGTACTTTTAATTGAATCAGAGACCATAGCAGAGGGGAAAAAGTCCTGAAAAGAAAAAATTATTATTTTTTTTAAAATTTTTTTTTTGCTAAAATGTATGGCTTACCCAGTGATGTACTGACTGTGGTAAAATGGCATAACGAGCATCTTCTTTCCAATCATTTCGATCAGGGGCATCATCGCTTTGGACACTCAAAGTTCTCCAGGGATCCCATTCACCATCGACCCAAAAGACACGATCCATACTTGCGTACCAACCTTCATATTCATGATTGATTTGATGCCACTTTGGGATCTTTGGCACGTCGTGTTCACCAAACGTAAGGGGACATTGATGCTGATACCAGTTTGGGTTGAGTTTGCGAGAAACAATAGTAGGACGCCAAATGGGAGCTCCTGTTTGCCAGTAAGCATATTCAGTACATACTTGCCAGAGCCAGACTCGGGATTCATCTCCTATTTCGGTAAACATTTCATTTCGAGGATCGTGGGTATCAAAGCATTGATTTATGGTTTCATCTTCTCTACATGCAGCTTTGGTAAGATTCTTGATATAACCTCCATAAGCATCAACATATTCTTGAACCGTCGTCAATCCTTCAAATACAGAGCAAAAATTTTCTTCAAAAGGGTTGGATTTAGGTGTCATAGCTTGCCAATAGCCTAAAGGAGAGGACAATACTACGAGATCATACTTGTCAATAAACTCTTACTTTTTCCTAAAAAGACTTACATTCTGCAAAGTCGTCATCGTGCTTGAGATCTTCAACACCAAATCTTTTTTTCAAATTGATTTTTGCTCGTTCGAATGGGCTGAATAAAATGTGATCAACAAAGAGAACAACAGACTGGATAGCATCAACACAGTGTTTGGGTGCAAATTTACGAATAGGTTCAAAGTACTCATAGAAATTATACTTCATTTGTACTGGAGCAGAAGAAGGAACAGCAGCAAATACGATATCAGGATATTTCAAACGCATCCAAGCAGCCAAATTGCCACTATAACTTCCTCCATACACAATGTATCTTGTTTCAGGTGCAGGTGGAAGGTCAACTTCAAAGTTGGGAATCTAACAACCTTTTTGAGATTTTTTTTTTTTTTTTTTTTTTTTTTTTTTTTTTTTAAGGAATTTTTACCTTTACATAGCGAATAAAAGAAGCAATATCCTCAAGTGCTTGTGCTGTATTAAGCGTAGCAAGCTCTTTCGCAGTAAAGTTCTGTAAACAATAAAAAGTTGAACAAATTGATCATAATTTTCCTTTTTAGTTATGTTTTACCGAACTGGGTAGAGATAAACCATAGAATCGATGTTCCATCACAATAATAATACCATTAAGACTTTTTGTAAGTTCAGCCATAAATGAATCGATGACCAAGAACGATCTTTGATCAGCAGCAGTTTCTCCAGCGTTATAGACTTTTATATAAAAAAGTTATTAGATACATAAACGAGATAACAAAGCACTTACTTAAGACAGGACCACCGGGTTGGTACCATTCTGTATTAGCCCAATAGCGATGTTTAAAAGTAGTGGAATTTTCCAAAAAGTGGTCAACAGGTTGATCATAAAAAAATGGACCATATTTCTCTGGAAGGGTACTGTTATTACTGCTGACAGCCATTGACTTAGACGCTATCTTTCTTCTAATACGTTCACCAGGAGCAAAGAAGCAAGAAGCCAGGTTAATCACACTGCCTAAAAGTAGCAGTATGAGTATGTATTGTTTCATTCAAGTTTTGAGTGTTAAAGAAGTGAAAGAAAGGAAGAAAGAGAGGATGTTGCTAAAGTTTTTTTTATAAGTGTTACACGCTTTGATAGCACAATGTTGTTCATTTTTGAGACACGAAAAAATTAAAATTCAGACGCATCTGTTTTCTCTGAACCATCTCATTCCGTTATCGTAACCTTTTATTTCTCCAGACTGATTTCCTTTATCGCCATCTAATTCAAAAAGCGCTTTTTACATTGAGTTTACCCAAATCATCTTCATTTTCAAAAAAAAATTTCTTTTACCTATTTTGCTGTGATCTCCATAGTTGTCTCTCAGTTTTTCCTAAAATTTTCCCTGTGTTAGCCGATTAATATTCTTTGATTTGTCAACAAAGTGTCATTTGCTTTCCTTATTTTTTATTTTATTCGTCGTCTTTGATATTCTTCAATAAATGTCTTTTGTAAATAGCGTCTCTCTACAGAGCCTACATGCCTCTACGGTGCGTTTATTATCACAAAATTTTGCTTCGTACTTGGCTCTACAAGTGTTTCTACTCCATATTGTCCTTCTTTTTTTTTATTTGTTTTCTTTGCGTCATATTTTTTATGTGACAATAAACAGTATTTGTTCTTTCTACTCCTTTCAACCGATCTATTCGACGAAATTTAAATTCTCTATACCGTGCATCGCTTACAACCTTATGCTTTAATGTTTTAAACAGTTTACTCACATTCACACGCCTACAGTCGCTGCAACTGTATCTTCTTTTATGACCAGCTCGTATCTTCAATATATTTAACAGAAGGACAACAAGTAAAAATAAAAGATGTCTATGAGCTTGCTGATTGGTAATATTATAACGTAAGACGAGTAGAGAGAATTTACTGTTGTTCCTTACAACACAAAATGAGCCTATTTAGTATACACATAAAAAATACATAGAGCAGATGATATAGTACGTTCTTGCCCTTCCCATCATGTCTTTAAAGTTTTTCTTTAGTTTACTCTGATGGCCTAAGTTCTGGTAAATGCAATATAGAAAGAATACGTGATTGCATACACCATTAAAAATAACAGTCCTTCTTCAAACATGAATCAAAGATCTCTTAAACACCAAAGGTGTACAAAAAGTAACATATAATGAACCATGTGGTTTCTTTTCTGTTTTAAAATACAAACTGGGGATTTATTGTACAGCTTTTTATCAATCGTCTAATTGAAAGCAGCATTCATAAATGACAAATATTGCTTGCTGGGTATTTGATTAGACCATATTTCAGCTTCTAGAATTCGCAGCAAGTCATATATAATCCTCTCTACCATGTAATATTGTGTTAAAAAGATGCTGGCGATTATATTAAAAGGACATTTGAACAAACACAACTTTATTCAATACTTTGCTACTCTTTTGAAGTATATATTTTTTGACAGGATTGTCAAAGTGTGCTAATTTTGAGTACGCTAAAGTATTGAGAAAATCAATGATTTCGCTCATCTTTCATTTATTCGTGTAAGAAATGTTTATTAATATATAATACAAGCGTTGGAGGACTATGTTACTATGCTTGTAATATAAAGTCTACATAATGTCTGTCTCGCTACATTCTAAGTTTCCGCCATCATTCTGATATTGCCTCAATTAAACCTTCTAAAATATCCATCATAACATAGCCATATTTTTAAAGAGAAAAGAACATATTGTTTTAAAGATAACAAGTATCTAAATTCAGGGATAATTGAACGCATCTTATTCAAAATAAGAAGCGTTTCCCAGTTTTAGATTATTGACAAAAACGCAAAATTTGAATAATATTGCCAATTCAAGTATTGTAAAAAGTAACAGCACAGAAACATTTAAAATAAAAGAAATACTTAATTTATTTGCTATAGAAATACATGTTAAAGTGTATTATTGCTGATCACATAAAAAAAGAAAAATGAACGTGATTTAGGCAGCTGTATTTTAAACTATTATTACTCAATAAAGCAAGATTATTATAGGCCTTGTTATTATCAATTCGAAAAAAATAAAAATAAAAGAGAAACATCATGTTATTTGTAGTCTTTTTTTTTAAAAAAAAAATGAAACTCTAATTATTTTTAAACTATTGCATAGTAATACCTAATTCTTCTGACAAGCGGCGATCAAAAGCAAGATATGATCTGCTTGTACCCCTAAACCCATTGTTCTTATTTTTGATATTACAGACAAAAGTGAATGAGAAAGGCACGTTAACACCAGTTTTGATGTCAGTCGTTGCATATGCAAAATTAACCCAGGCTATGAGGTCATTCTGTTCTTTTTTTTCTTTATTATCTTTTTTTTTCTGTCTCTCTTTAAAATGAGCTTATGGAGAAGAAAAGTACCCGTGCAATGTGAAGTTCAATTATCAGAAAGGGATGCAGAGATATTAGAAATATATACACGCCGAGCGAAGAAGTTTGATGAAATGTTTAAAGTTTGCTGTTGTTGGATCGGATATGATGTGCTACTAGAGTTCATACCTGTTGTTGGTAAAGTCATTTCATTAATGTTTGCTTTATCTCTATACAATTTAGCATGTAAAGCTGAATTACCAAGGATAATCAAGAAAAGAATGTTGTATCATATTACTGTTGATTTTCTGGTATAAATTTAGAGTGTATACAAATATATGCATATTTAACCGAATATATATCAGCTTGGACTGATACCTATTTTAGGCATATTATTAGATATGCTTTATGGAGCTCACAGTAAAAATGCAAGAATACTACGAAAATTCTTGTATGAACGAGAAAGACAAAATAATCTTAAAGAAGCTCAAGAAATGGCATTAAACGTGACAAAAAATGTCAAACCCACATTATCAGAGCCTACAAGCGCCCTTTTCCAGCGGAACCAAGCACGGTAATCAAAAAGAAAAGCTCGTATACAGTAGATCAAGTATCTATATCAGGTTAAACACCTTTTTATTTTCACTTCTTGTAATAAATTAATGCTGACCGGCAAACAAAGAAAACTAAATTTGTCCTACTTTCATTAATTTCGGAGCAAAAGCCACGCTCAAGTGCATGAGGTATATCACTTTTTCTTTTCTCTTTCAACTTTTTTTTTTTTCACAAAAATGCTCTGTAAGTTCATATCTCAAAACAAAAGAAGAAGTCTATAACAATAACATCCCTCAATATTAGCCAATTCAGAGAAGGAGATTAACGGCGCAATTGCAACTAATCAGCAGCAAGTTAATAACACTGGAAATGAAGATGAGCCAAACAAAGCAAATACTCCAACCACTCCTGTAAATGTTAACGACAATAAGGAAATCTCTGAGGAAAATGCAACAACGGCAGCTACAGCTACAACAATACCAACAGAGCCTTCATCAGTCGACACCCTAAACCCTTTAAATCAGCAACTTGCTGCAACCCCTATAAATCAATCACCTACCGTAACTGAAGTTCCTACAAGTCAACAATCAACTGTAATTCCAGAGCAACAACAACAACAACAACAACAACAACAGCAGCAGCAACAACAGCCTCCTAGAAATGAGGCACTACTTTCAAAAATAGCACAAAAGAAAGATATTCTTAAACGTTTGAATGAAGAATTATATTACTTGAGACATTATAATAATGAGCTTGCAGAAAAAGAGAAAGTGACACAGGAAAGGATGATATCACGACAAAAGGACCAGCAGCAATTATTGAATAACTATAATGAACACATTCAATCCAGAAGAGCTACAGAGGACGATACGACAACGATTCGCGCCAAGCTCTTGGAACTTAAAGCGATGATTAAAAATCTTAGCGTCGAATTAACTAATCAGTGTGACGCGAAAATAGCTACGGGCGCCATCAGTTCTTTCTGGATTAACCTGAACGAAGCGATCGCCAAGCTTGGTAATCCTATCCCCAAGAAACGGTTGACGATGCTGACTGAAAAATTCCTCATGGACGTTTTGGTTCAAAGTATGAACTATAATACCTTTCCTGGATTGAAAATAGCTCAGCCTTATACCCAGCTGCAAATGTGGTTTGATAAATATGATCCAGAATTTTGTACTCGATTAAGACAGGAAGTGGCTAAGGTTGTTGTGGCTGGAAATACGTCAAGTCCAGATATACATGCTGAGACAACCAAGTTTAGCAAGAGAATGTATAATTCATTATATTCGTCTTTACTTAAAGCATATCCATTCATGGAAAAGCATGATACTCAAGAGCAGGATCCTAACAAGAGATATTCCACTATGATTAGTCGCATGGTCGAACAGGCCACCTATATTGGCTATGCAATACGAGGACAAGAGGTTGAAATTGCAGCAGCAGCTGTAGGTGAAGGCACAGAACCGCTTGACTTGAAAACAATGAATGATGATGATGGACAAACCTCTGGAATTATCCAATTTTGTGTTTGTCCTCCTTTTGTTGTCTATGGTTCTCGCATAGAAATACTAGAGAAAGCCCGTGTTTTATGTTCTCCTTTACCTCATAAGTCATAAAAAAAATCATGTTTTAAATGAATTTTTGTTTTCTTTATTTATTTGTACGTTCTCCTGATCCATAAAACTTTCTAATAGACCCTTTAAACTCATAAGGCAAAAGAGGTGGATCGCGAATTGTAAAAACCTTGTGAGCGTCAAGCTCTTTGGGTATCCATATTCTAAATTTCGCATTTTCAAATAAGCCAGTCAGGGCAAGCCACCCAGCACCTGCAAAACTAAAATCAACAGAAGCATGTGATGAATGAATGCCATTGACTCTTACAATCTCGTCCATGGCTTTCAGCGAATCAACACGCAAGACTTTATCGTCTTTCACAAGTCGACTATGCCCCTTATATTCGAGAGCATAAGCAGGGGGTAATTTTTCTGTTCGAGTAATGTGTGGAGATAAAGGACTAAAGACAGTAAATAATACTGGATGACTTGATTCCAAGAGATCAATTCGAATAATAGGTTTCAGCAACAAGGATTTTCCTATAATTATTCGTCATTTAGTCCTTTTTTTTATAGAATTTTCCATTCTTTGTATTACCTGGCTCTAATTTAAAAGTAATAGGTAAGATCTCTTTCTGATTCACTACTTTCTTTTGGTCATCAAATGATAGCTGGTGTATTAATTGCTGCTCATTAATTACACCTGGGGTATCAATCAAATATCGTTCGCGTACTACAAAGCGTCGTTTTTCCCAAGCTTCTCTATTTTTGTCTGCTGACATACCCAAGACGTGTAGGGGTATCTTGATTGTACCCATTGTTGTTCCAGGAATAGCAGAGCTTGTAATCATATATTTTGCTTTTAGTTGTTCCTTCAACCGACGTCCTTCTTCATCCAAAGAACCTCTGATTTGTGTCATAAACTTGTTGACCAGAGCGGATTTACCTACATTGGTACATCCAACTAAATATATATCATCTGTTGGGCGTCTCTCCCTGTCTAATCGATGCATTAAACTTGTCACTCCCCATCCCTTTTTCGCGCTTATTAAAGTCACAGAAGCAACCTGCTTAGTGGGTAAGCCCAGGTTCTTGACATGTTGTACTATCCAGTCTCTAATACGTTGTTCGTGCCGTCTAGAAGATTTGGGTAAAAGGTCAAACTTGTTGGCAGCCAAATGGACTCGGGCACCAAGGTTTTGAGCGAGCAACTGAGGCAAGTGACCCAGCGAGCCAGGCAAATCAGTTATATCACACACAGCCACCACGAGAGGGTCCTGTTTGGTCTTTAAGAACTCAAGAGATCCATATTGTTGACTAGCCCTCAGAAACTCTGGTGAGCTTTCAGTCGTGCTTTTATGATAATGATGTAATTCATGACAGCGCTGACAAATGATACGTTTACTTAACGTCTGCTGCTTTACTTGTTCTTCCTCTCGCTCCTTCTCTTTCATATCAATTTCCGTGACAGCGCTACCCTCAAGCAAGGCACGACTGTCTTCGTCCAAATTGGCCATGATTTCCTCATACTCTTTGTCTGACAGTGTCTTTTTCTGCAGCTTTTTTTGTGGTTTCTTTTTATTCTGCTTTTCTTCCTTCTTTCCAACCAAGTAGCCAGGCTGTGTGGGATCATTGATTTGAAAAGGAGCACCGCATCCAGGACAGTCACCTGATGGTATTGTTGTTTCTGTTGTGTAGGTTCGAATGTTTTGTTGATGATAAAATGATCGATTTTGGATCGAGATGTAAGGTCTAATTAAGGCAACAGAAAGTGCAGATTTGCATGTTCTTGAAGCTGCTATCTTTATTGTATTTACGCCCTGAACCCTGAAGTATAGGCGTGATAATGTTGTTCGAAATAGTAACTTAGACATTTTGTTAAGAGATCTAAGAGATCTGGAAATTTTTTTTTTTCTTTTTCGTCAAGTGAATGTTCAGCGGAGGTTATAAAACATGGAGAGAAAGGATTTTCCGAGACTTGCTTTTTATGCTTCAAGCGAGAAAATTGTTTACTTTTTATTTTCTAATAAAGATTTTTGCTTTTAATCAAGTGAACTCAAATGATTATTTTGCTATAGAATAATTTTAACAAACGCTTTGATTCAAAATTTTCGATTACTTACCATATTGAAGTTTCCAGCCACCCAAGATCTGATGGCTTCGTACTTCATCCAAGGACATTGGCAAACCATAAGTTAGAGGAGCCAAGAAAACGAACATTCCGATTTGGAACAGTAATGTGACTAAAACAATAGCATACACCTTCTTGGGTATCTCAGCCTTCATGGTCATGAATCTCAAAGTTCTTGATTGCCGGGTGACAAAGGATACGGGCGAGTCAATGCCATCAATGAAGATGAATTGATACATGGCACCCAACAGCAAATAATTGAGGGTAGCTGCAGGTAAGTAGTGATGAAGGAATAAGGATCTTCCCATGAAAAAGAAAGGAAGGTAATGAAGTGCCCAGGCGGTAAAGAAGAAACCAGCGGATTGAAGTAATCTGTGACGCACAGGCTCATCAATGGGTTCAATACCTCTTCTGCGCGCCAGTACATCTGCAAACATAATACCTGCAAACACAGCGATACCACCGACAGATAAGTACCAGCCAAACAAATTTCCGGTCAGGTAAATTTGAGAGCGTGTGTCCTCCTTTGGACCAGTAAGATACGCCGCGGATCATAAAGGGCCAAGTAATGGGTGTGGATTGGTAAGGATGAGGTTTGGTTAGGCCTGCATTATGACTAATCATCTTACTTTGAAGTTCAATAAACTTTTTGATGAATGGCATATGGCCCAGTTGTTTTTCATTCTTTTTAGAGTTGATCTCAGTCGCATTCTTGCCTTTAATCTCTTGGGCAACCCAATAATTGGTGCTGTCAATCGCGTTTTTGTTACCATTTACTTCTAAATGTCCCAATCCCCATTCAGGTAGCTTTTTGTTATGTGCCCAAACAGCGACTTTTGTATCTTCATGGATTAATCGGAAGGGAGTCATATGTGTCTCGAGAATGTTGTCATCTTCATCTTCAAAAACAATCTTGAAAAGAGTTTCTTCATAGCGTGTGTTCAGAGGAACTGTAGTAATCTCTTCATTTGTAGGCATCCAAGGTGAAGCAACATCATGAGTTAACAAATTGGTACCAGTCACTACATGTTCGAGTTGAACAATATCACCGTTTCTTACTGGCACTGGCTCACCATTGTTTTCGATTGGAATGGTAGGCTTGATACGCCAGAAGCAGTTATCGCTGGATTCCATCACACCTGTGACCTGTTGACCTGTACTACTAACACGTCCATCTTCATATCTTAAGGGGTAATGAAGATCATGAGAATGCAAAAATGCATTGGTGTCTTTATGTTTCATAGTAATTTCGTCTCCATAATTGATTTCTGTTCGTAAGTCCTAGTTAACTTATATAATGTTCTAATCTATTTCGATTTTATATACTTGCCTAAAGCTGCCATTTTTAAAGGACTAAATTTAAGCGTGTCTTGGAATCGGGTGGACATGAAGGAGTCACCAGGGCCAGACTCGTTAAGGATTGCAAAATGAACATAAAACCAGAAAAGATAGACAAAGATAGGAACAATAATCAAACTAAATGCGCGTGCATAAAAGTGATTCATGAATTGTTTCTATAAAAATATCTTTAGTTTCAATGCCTTTCTGGAATAGGGCTGAGTCTACCATTGTTAATCCGTAATTGATATCAAGCAAATTCCACAAGTCATAAATTACAGAAAATCCAATCAACGCAACCAAAAAAAGGCCAACCATTTTTACACTGTGAATAATTAAATATTAGTTTCTTATAAAAAGAAAGCAAAAGGTATGATACACAGAATTACCTTACAGTCATGGACATCGCAAAGCCTGTAAGAAGAAGCCAAAGCCACCATTGAAAGGAGAATGATTTATGTCTAAGCTTACGGAATCTTATATAGGCATAGATGGTTGAAAGCATGTAAAACACCAACATACTGTCTAACAAAATCAATCTGTTCTGCGTCACCATAGCATTATCAAAAATATACATGGCTGTACTCAAGACACATATAATGAGTGAATAGCCTGATTCTTTCATAATTAAATAAATTAATGCTGTACAGAACACGTTAAGAGTAGCAGGTAAAGATCGAAGACCAATATAAGGTACGTCATGATCATGATAATCGTCTCCAATATTGGCGAAATCGTATTTTCCATCAAATCCCAACATATATCCAACGGCAGCAATCATCAATTTTGCCAAAGGAGGGTGTACATCAAAGTAATATGTTCTTTGTAAATAATAACCAGCAAACTTTCCAAAATGAACTTCATCAAACCTGGTGGAAAAAAAAAAAGTAAGTACCAAAAAGTCCATTAGATTCCATAGAATCAATACTCTACACAACTTCCGCGGGATTCCAAATTTTATAAAAAGTGACAAAGGTTGCAATGATTGCAAGAAGTGAAAGAGCTAATTTATGTGCTCTACGATTGTTCTGGACAGGTACATAGCTATTTCCGTACTACAAATATAAAAGAGTTATAAAAAGAACAGCTCATCTGATATGTTTATAAAAAGAAACCTTTTTAGAATCATCAAAGTCAACGTCTGGATGTTTTGTTGAAGCGCCATCGGCTTCGACGCGTCTTTGTCGAAGGTTATTGGACATTCAAAGTAAAGAAGAAATAAAGTAAAAATAGATTTGTACACTTAAAATGATTAAAATTTTTGAGAATGCTCGTGTTGTTTGAACAACATCAAATTCAGAGCCAGCACAGATGAGAAGCTTACCCTTTCCCCATTTGTATTTGGTCTTGGTATGCTTATTAAAAAGACATGTAATCATGGTTCTTTCCGACAAAATATCTAACCAGTCGGTCAATGCCATCACGTAGCGAGCATAGACACCAAAGCTTCCTACTAAATTGAAAAACACGCCTGGTCCCAAGCAGTGGCCAGGAAGCGAATATCACTTATGTATGCTACTTTTGAATACAACAACCACAACAGTCAACAAGACAAAATTATTCATTCCAAAGTGTAGAGAGCAAGACGTTCTCCAGGTAGTGTCCTTCTGGACATGACCAGTAGATCTGAATCGCTCGTGTAGCTCATGTCTTTGATTGCGAAGCAATATCCATCACCAATCGCAGTCGAAAGATCGCTGAAATCAAATTTGATCCACTAGATTCTGCCATCGATCACATTTTCAAAGATGGTATTACCTTTGAAAATGATGCAATTAGGCTTTTATCTTGTTGAACCTTAGGTCCAACTGTTCCTTTAGTTCGACTTCGATTATCTAGCCTTCCCTTTCTTAAAGAGGACACTCTTAACCCCGTAATAGCTACAGAGCAATCACTTGAAGAAATTTTATCTGTAGCAGCAGAATTGCCAACAGAAAAGTAAGATGTCAAAAACATTAATTCATTCTGTAAGATTACTAATTACATTGTATAAAGAGTTGACTGCTTAGGAGTTCTAGATCTCGGTTCAGACACTGTTGTATCAATGCTTCAAGAATATCTTTCTCAAGAATATTATTCTGAAATCATTGAATATGCTGTACTACTAAATATTGAACTGACAGCGTATACTCAAGAGCTGATAACTACCCTCTGTCTTTCAAAGCTTGTAACTGTCTTTATAAAAAGCATCTTATATCAAGTTGGCTTTAAACAATCTTTCAATTTAATTTTAAATCATGATGCCAGCTTCATAGAAACAACTGTTCGCCATTTGTAAGTATGGTATTCTTTGACCAAAACTATAAAAACCCATTTTTAATCTTCATTATTATAGACTTGATTTGATGGACAGTCCAAATAACCCATTGAAGTAAACGACTGGAGAACGAACTGCGTGCATCCATACAATCATCAACATCATGAGCCAACTATTCTTAGCAAAACAATGACTTGGTTGCAGTTGGATGGATTGAGAGCAAGTATTGTCAAATTAGTAGATGCAAGTAGGATGTTGTCCTTTTAAAAGTTGATAACAAGAAGATGTCCCCGGTCTTGATCGATTTCTCTGATGGAACCAAGGTCAACAATACAATTAACAAGGAATCTTCAGATATAAACAAATTGTATTTAAATATGATGAATGTTATTGCTGGTTTGCCTGCAAATGTTTTCAAGAAAACATTCTGCGCCTGCTTTTATGGTAATCAAATAATAATATCGATCACTCATTAACACAATGAGGTAACAATGTTTATATTTAATTGGCTTAGATGACAAGATCTATTTTGAAGAGCTATTTATTCATAAGCAAAAGTATTATAGGAAAACTCATACATCTTTTCGCTGCCCGACTACACCAAGATTGCTTATCGAATACATTAAGCAAATTGTCAAAATACTTCAATGGAAAGAGGCAATCGTCAACTTGACGTTAGAATTTGAAGAATAGGCATTCTTTTTCCCTCTTTTCTTTTTCTTCTTTCTTATTCACCTTTTTTTTATTACTGATTATTTAATGTTAAACGTCCAGAAAAGACACTTCAACATTCACTCTTTACTACTTTAGAAAATGCACAAGAACATGTAGCCAATATCTATTTAGAATACCCATATGCCATTATCTGGGCACATGAGGATAAGAAAAATAAAAAAAGAGCTTGATAGAAGAAGCTCATCATAAAAAGTTGAGACACCTTGAGTTTTTTTGTGTCGTGATTGAGAGATCCAATAATCCGCAGGAATCACAGCAAATATAGCAGACAGAGGCAAGCGGAAAAGTGTAGCAGGAGTACACTTTACTTGTTTAGTCTTGTGAATATTAACCTTAGCATTGGATACAGACCCATAGCGGTCTAAATGGTGGCGTAAGCGTCCATAACGGATCTCATCCGTTGGTTAATAATGCGCGTGTGGATCTTTGCATCACAGTTGATCAAGGAGATTGGCCGCCAGTTTTTTAGGGTAGAGAGATCCCCTTTCTTTGGCAATAATCGTACACGTAAGTCTTGACGCAATGATGGAAAGGAATCAACAGATAAAGCAGTGTTGTGTATCCGGAGAATAAGATTATTTAATGGTGAGAACTGGTAAATAAGATGCATGAAGACATAACCTAAACCATCTGATCCAGGACTACTTTGCTTCCCAATGACTTTTTTTTACTGTTCAATTATGTCTTCAATCGTAATTGGCGAGATGAGGTAACGACGATCATCTTCAGTTAATTGCGGTAAGTCTGTTATATCTTGCAGGTAGCAATCAATATCATGCTCAGCCACAGGATCCTCTGAATAGAGTTCTTGGTAGAATGCTTGACTAACTTCTATGAGTAATGTACGAGAGGATACAGTCAATTCAAATGTAGGGTTTTGTAAACAGTTTATGGTCTGTTTTATGGTTCGTACCCGGTGTATTCGCTTGAGATAACCGGCCGATTTTTCTCCATGTTCTCTCCAACGTATTCCCACCTTTAATGATGCAATATCCACCAACTCTTGCTGAAGAGATTCAATTTGTTGGTCCATAACAGGAAGGCGCTGTAGCCGGATGGCTATGGATGGTTGACTTCGGAGGAAAGCATTGCGCTTTCGTTGTAAGGCCTTGATTGATTTTTTACATCAGTTGGTGTAGTCAATTGCATAGCGTTGAGTAAATCGCCGTATCTCGGATTTGATGTAGCCTATTGTTCTTGTGCTATCATCTGACTAGGCAAAGAACAAAAAAGTTGAAAACTCAACTCCATTAACTGAGTTTTAATATATACTCATCCTTTTTTTTAAGCCGCCCAATCTGTTATTTTAAAAATGATCATCCATCCATTCATCCATCCATCCATCTCTTTTATATAACCAACATGGCTAAGTCTACTCCTCAAAAGCGTTCTACTCTTGCTGATGTTGTTACTCGTGAATACACCATTCACTTGCATAAGCACGTCTTTGGTCGCTCCTTGAGAAAGCGTACTCCCCATGCCGTCAAGGCCGTCAAGGCTTTTGCCGAAAAGGCCATGGGTACCAAGGATGTTCGTGTGGACCCCGCTTTGAACAAGGCTCTCTGGTCTCGTGGTGTTAAGCACATTAACCACCGTATTCGTGTTCGTATTGCTCGTAAGCGTAACGACGATGAAAATGCTAAGGAAAAGCTCTTTTCTTATGTTACCTACGTTCCTGTTGCTAGCTTCAAGGGTAAGTTGTTTTTTATTTCTATACGTTCTTAAACTATTTGGGCAAAACACTGTCTTGTGTAGTCCCCTCTTCAGAGGAGGATTTCCGGCAGTTTGTGAGCGCAAGAGGTTGGAGAATAATGATACCAAGTGAAGAAAACTTTTTCCTCTTGGTCCTCCTATCTGTGAAGCGACGAATCTAACTTCAAATTTTGTACATAGGCTTAGAAACTGCTGTTGTTGATGACAATGAATAAACAAAAAAAATGTTATAAAAATAAAGCAATGTTATATAAAAGATTTACATCCATTATTTATTCTGATGAAGGGGTACTACTTAATGCACTAATACGTTGAATCAAATCTGTCATTCGTGTATCAATAATCTTGATATTGGTATCAACAGCTTCTTCATTAACCTTCAAGCTCTCATTCAGCTATTCAAAAAGAATAAGTTTCTGTGAAAATTCGGAATTTTTTACCTGTGCGCATGTATCAGTCAAACTCTTGAGTTCGTCAGTCATTCGAGTTTGTTCTTCGGAAATAACCTTAACAGACTGTCCAAATGTAGCAGCTTCAGCGTGCAAGGTTTGCAATGCTTTAAGACGAGTCAATAAAGCAGGTGTAAGGTTTAAAAGTGGATCTACTTTTTCTAGTGTTGCAAATAATTGGTTGATCTATAACTAGATTTAAAACATCAAATATTGCATGATGTCGTTGTGATTTACCTTAGCTTCAGTATCATTCGAATCATCCTTATTATCATTTCCTGGTGCATTAGCTGGATTGTTTAAAGTGGAGGATAAACTGAACCCAAGGGTATTAGAAATATCTTTACGACCTGCTTTCAATTCATTCAATCGATCTAAATCGCTGTTTAAAACTTTTACTCTTCTAGCAACCATTTCCAACTGTCTAGGTTGAGCTAATAATACGATTTGCTGTTCTAATTTAGATAAAGAATTGATGAGAGATGAAGAGCTGAGACTTGCAGGCTATAAAATATTAGATTAAGAATTTTGTTTTTCATTTTTTCTTTTTACCAAATCCTCTACAGTTTGGCCTGCGCTTGAGCCAATCAATTTCTCTATTCTTGCAATACGTTCGTCAATGTCAGACAATTTGCTTTCTTTTTGCATTTTGGACATTTCAGGGGTATAATAAAGTTCATATGTTACCATCTAATTATAAAGTTAAGAACTTGTATAGCCTACAAATTTATAAACCCACATCTGCTTTACTTTCAGGCACCACCGCGGCGTCTGAAGTAGGAGGTGCTTCTGGCTTTATAGGCTTGTTCTTGTAAGCTTCCAATTGTTTAATTAATGACTTGGCTTCATCTATTGATCTTGTATAGTTGGATCGTTGGTCTTCATCTGCATCACCTATCTGCTGATTCATTCTTACTAAATCAGACTGAAGGTAAACTATTTGTGACAAAATATCCGATTGAGAAATAGCTTCTTTTTCATCCACTGGTTCCTGTTTGTCCTTGTAAATAAATCAGAAAAAATGTTGTTCTTATTTTCTTGCCTTTGATTTTTCAATGTCATCATTCAATTCTTGAACTTCAAACATAAGACGACGCAATTTTTGTAAAGGCGTTTCTTCAAGTGTCATATCTTTGGGCAGCATTTCATATTCATTGGTTTCCATGGCTGGAGGGCGTCGAACAAAAGTACGATACATAGCTTTTTTTCTTCGGGTTAAACGGTCCGAAAAATCTAGACAAAATGTTAACGCATATAAATTTGAAGTAAAAACTTTTTTTTTTCATTACCAATGTCAGTTGCATCCACAACACTTTCTTTAAACTTGTTTGCAGCATCTTTAACTGAGACATGAGACTTGATAACATTCTCATCTTCATCACTTGACTGTTTCTAAAGATGAGTTGCCAAGTTTCATTTTTAATAAAAAATTAAAAATTAGGTACCTGATTTTCGTAAGAGATGACAGGAGCATTTTCATCTGCATCAGGTGTTTCATATACGTCAGGTTGATCGTCCTATTTTTTAAAAAGAAGTTTAAAAAGGATTTAAAAAGTAATGCTAAAAGTAAACTTACGATATCAGGTAGACTTGAATACTTTGATGTCATTTTGTAAAGAAGAGAAAAAAGAAAAAAGAAAAAAGAAAAAAAATGTACCTGTTACATGGAAGTGGCGGTCTCCTAAAAAAGACAGAGTGCAGCACTATATTTAATAGATTGAAATCAGACTTGGAACAGACCACTTGTACAGGACTTTAACAACATAACAAGTATAAAAGGCTATACACTGATGTTTATAGATATGTAGTATCGGTGCAAGTATTATTGACTTAAACATACAGAGTATAAAAAAGGTTCATGCAAGCAAATTAAAGGGGTTCCCATTAAGTTTACTTGTACACAATGTATGCCCTGAATCATCATATATTGAAGCAAACTATAGCATCAGCCTTTAAAACTAAGAAATTACTGTTCTATGTTAGTAGAGCAGTGGCTATAAATATGGATTTGCTTATTCTGAGCGCCACGTTATTTTATTTTTATTACTTTATAAAATCAATCCATTTAACGTCATGCGCTTATTCGGATTCATCTATTGAATAGGTACAAGTAGAACAATCAGAGAAAGATGAAGATGTTTGAGACTATGGATATTTTGCGATTTAGGAAATTAATAAGGCATATTCTGTTCAAATTTACTGAATCATTATTAATTGAGTTGCGCATGCTTGAAGATAGCTGTTGTTTTAATTGCTCATTCTCTTGTTGCAAGTAATGGAGTTGCCTGACGCATACATAAGTAAACAACATATATTTATCAATTAGATTATTTACCACTTTAAATCCTTTGTATCTTTTAGTTCGTCCTTTGCTTGATCTAATAACTTTTTTTGCTTGTTGTTTTTTTCTTTTAAATAGCTAATTAATCTTAATAAA
Organism: Rhizopus delemar RA 99-880; assembly: GCF_000149305.1. Taxonomy (NCBI): domain Eukaryota; kingdom Fungi; phylum Mucoromycota; class Mucoromycetes; order Mucorales; family Rhizopodaceae; genus Rhizopus; species Rhizopus delemar. The sequence continues at coordinate 256,069 of NW_027137828.1, forward strand.
GAAGATACTTGAAACTACTACTTTTTTATATTGAATCCTATTAGAAACTTTCTTGTTGTACCTTACATTAATGACATTTTCTGCATCATTAAAGAGTCTTTTGGGAGATTTGAGAAATCCACTTGTGGTCGAAGGTATCTGGAAATTTCAATTATTGTTATGTCCCACACACACATTGAAAAACGCATTTACTGGGTCACCTATTTTAATGAACCGAGTAGACTTTTTACACAAAGGACATAAATTGTTATTTTGAAAGCATATTGATCCACAAATAATATGACCACATTCAGTCATATAATCTAAATCACTCAGTTGTTTTCCACAATAATCGCAGCAATTCATTGCTATTATTTATATTTTATTTTATTTTTTGATGTCTATACAAAAAGAAAGAGAGAGGAAATAAAAATGTGTGTGTATATATGTGTTTTTTAGTTGTTGACAGAGTATTTGTAACTACAAATATGTGTATATTAACAACAAGTTATAATAAAAGCAGACGCATTTTTCCACTTACCCGCATTTTTTACAATTATAAAATACTGTTTGACCTTCATCAGCAGAACGTAATTGCATTGTATGATATTCCATTTCAGGATGTCCACAACTAGGACATTTCTCTTTAATCTAAAAAAATATGTCAGTTTATGTATTTGATATATTAGCTGTATAATTACAATAGCTCTAGCTTGTTGCGCTTCTTTGCTTTGTTGAACCAAGTGACGTTTGGCTTTTAATGAAGATTGAAAAGAACGTTCTGAAGAAGTAGTAACAACCTCTGTGCCCTCAATACCTTTATTTATTTATTAGTTCTTGTAAAATATACATTGATGTCTTTCTATTGCTCTAACCTGCTGTTCTAAATGCACAACTACATTGATTACAAAGCAAAATGTCATCATCGCCACCTGCCATGTCTAAAAGATTTCCACATTCTGGGCAGAAAGTAAGTGAACCAATAATGTTTGAAGGCGTTGACATTGTTTGTTACAGAGAGAAAAGAAAGAAAATGACAAGAGGGGCAACTTGCCTGAAAGGTAAATTCAGTCACAGCAAGCCACTTTCTACATTTAACCCTTTTCCTGCAACAATAGACCAACTGTTTCATTAGACAAACATCTGTTATCTGACTGCTGCTTTAGTATGTACATAGATCATATCTTAAGGCAGTTTCTAGAAAACACATTTACACAATGAACTTTTTTTGCAATAAAAATATGATATTTCATGTTTGATTGCTTCTGTGCAACGACATTCAAGAATTTTAGGCATATAAAGTAATTTTCATTTATTTAACTTCTTATTCATCATCATCGCTATCTTCTTCTTCTGCTTCATCTAACCATTCGATAAGTTTGGTTGCTTTTTCTCTTAATTTTGATTCTGTAGGATTAGATTTTGAAGATTCAGAATTATACCAGATTCTAATAGCATCTTCTTCCACAAAATCATTGTTATAAAGTATTTGAATAGAACTCAAAAAGATCTTTGAAAGATGTTCTTGAGTTGCACAATGTCGTTGAAGTACTTGTAAAACATGCAATTGATCTTCTGGGGAATGTGTCATTTTTCCAATCAAGCTTGACCATTTGCCAAAAACAGTCTTCACGCTTTGAACTGGACTATTGACATCAATATGGTCCAAAATAATTGGAATAATTACTTCTCTAACATCTGTGTAAGATCCATTGCTTGACATACGTAACCCAGTTACTTCCAATGCCGCCGTATCTACAGTATGACCTTCGTTGATCGATCTTTCAACAGTCTGTGCAATTTCTTTTTTGAATTCCTCAGTCTTCTTGGCCATACTGGGTTCTAATCCCCAAGCTCCACTCATAGCATCAATATCAGAGTCACTGTCATCTGATTCCCCAACTTCACTAGCACTCTCTGTAAGGTCTTCGTCTTTAATGGAAATGTCTGCCATGTTGTAAGCTAAAGATCCAAGTTTTAAGTTGCGAATATCAACCTCTTCGTCATCATCGGCCCGAAGTGTCCACAAATAAACGTATTCACCGTTTGGCCCTGTAAGGGTATGTTGATGCTCTACATTTGCATGTAAGTAATAGAACTCCTAAGTTTAATAAAATACTCTTCATTTACCTTCATCCTCCTCTTCCTCTTCGCTGCTTTCTTCAAACATTGTGTTCTTCGGTTGAGGTAATAAACTGAGTCTTGAGTATTTCTCAATTTTCATATCAGGGCCAATCTTTACCTAATTTATATATAATTAGTATATAAAAAAAATATAAAATGAAGTAAACTTACATTGATAGATATCAAGCAACCTTGTTGAATACTGGTGTTTTCCAATATGGAAGAGTTGTGACCAACAATACTTTGTTTGACATAACAATTACTCTCAACAGTCACATTATCCCAAAGGAAGGCACCTTCTAATACAACATTGTCTCCAATGATACAATTTTTGCCAATAATCGAGTTTGCAATGCGACTGTTCTCACCAATAACTGTACCAGAACCAATTTGGACATTTTCATCAATAATACAAGACCTTGATAAAACAACATTCTTTGCCTTGTATATATTTCCTCTACTAAATTCATAGTCGTCTCCTGCTTTTAAATTGGTTTCAGGCGCAATAGGAAAAGCCCATCGGTTCAAGATGTGGTGACTATGTCTATTGAGTTCATATTGCTCATCTAATTCCATTATTTCCCTTACCTTATTGTGTTATAAAGTGCTTCGTTTTGAACACGAGCCAAATAAGGCTCAGCAACAATCTTCGTATAGATTGTCTTACCCAAAATGTCTGATGTAAGGATACCATGCACAAAGTCACTACGTAATCGTTGCCAATCAAAGTTTTCAGTAAAAAGTGGTGGGACTTCAACAGAACAGACATCGAAATAAGGGTCTACTAAATCATTACGAAATTCAATTTGAGGTCTATTCTCAAAAATCTCGGGTGACATTTCAACGCGTCTTTTACGAGGAAGTGAGACAACAGATTCATAGTAAACACATTGGTCTGTTCGAGGATCAAGTACAAACACACTACTAGCATCTTTGGCTCTATATATATCAAATAGATAAGAAAACAGGCTTGTCAAGATCTAGTATCTTACCTTGCAGTATGGGATCGCGTTGCTTCCTTGAGTAGCATGGTCATAATAGAGTTCTTGTCTGTCTTTTTACGTGCTCTATGTTCTTCAAGTACTTGGTTTAAATTTACGTTGGAGACAAGTTCACCAGTTGTTAAAACAAAGTCTGTTGTAATTAACTGACGTGCATCCAATTCACGAAGAGCATCGCCTACAGAAAGACAATCAGGTGCTGCAATGACTTGAATGGATAGCTTTGAGTTTGGCTTTGTCCAATCCGAATGCCTATTATACCTATTTTAGTACACCGCATACTTTAAAAATTTTTCTGTTGCTTTACTCAAAGTATGACTTTATGGCATCAACATGGGAAGTACAAACAACAAAAACTTCAAAAATATCTGCTGCTGCCAGCACTTCTAATGTATACTCGATGACTGGGATGTTACAGACAGGCATAAGGCACTAATAGGTCGATGTAAGTACAAGACCAATTTCTTTACTGCTTTTTTTTTTTTTACTCTTGGCAATTCATGAGATAAAGGAAGGAATTGTTCTTCAAAAGAGTCAGTCAAAATGACAGCCTGGAAAGACTCCTCTTCTTCTTGGTTTGTATTTGTATTATTTTTCTTTTGCTTAGGTGGCATCGACTTACAAAAAAGAAAAAGAGTGTAAGGAAAATAAAGTTTTTTTGATTTTTTTTTTTTGCTCTGAATAAAATCAACAATTGGATAAAGACAGTCTCACATTTTCATAAAAATTACAGCCTGTAATTTACGTTTTTACCTGTAAAGCATCCAACATTCATTTATAAAACTACTCATATTACATGTAAAGTCAAAGAAATTAGGCTAGATATACTGCTCATAGTTAATCTAATAAAGAAGTTATACATCATTAATCTATGCTGTAAACAAAAGATTATATTTTCTTTCAGATATATTATTTCTATCAAAACAATACAAAAGAAAAATACAGGGATTCACATAAACTATGACATATATTGATTCATATTTAATATTGGCCTTTATGTTTTGTATTCTTAATGTGAGCAAACAAGCCAACACATAGTTCATTAAAATTGAACAAAAGTGCAATGTAATTTAAACTACCGAATTTGACAGTTTTTTTTTTTCTTTTTCTTTTTCTACAAAGGAACTTTTTTGTAAATATGCCAAGTGAAAAGAAGAAAGTGGTAATGCCCGGAAAAAAATCAAATATTTTCTATGGAAATTGGAAAGTATATTCTCGGCATCATAAGTTAATGTTTCGCTGCAACGAGTAAGAAATATTGAATTTATGAAAAAAGAAATTAAAATAGGAACTTTAGAAAAAAGGTACAATGGTACTTGCAGAGAAAGCTTGCAACTACATTAGAAAGTGAGCCTAATGCAATTAAATTGAACTTTGAAGCAAAAGGGGATGGGCATAAGGCTGGCGATTATATGATAGAAGAAAGAACAAATGTTTGTGTCTCTTGCGGGAAAATGGACCACTTGACGCTTCATCATGTTGGTAAGATATTGATTATTCAAGTTATGCTATATTTTTTTAATGAAACAGTTCCTGATATGTATAGACAGTGGATGCCATTAGTCATTAAATCTAAATCAGTAAGTTATATACTGCACCATTTTAATCACCAACAAACTCGATAAAAATAGAGTAGAGATCTATTACTGTTATGCAAGCAGTGTCATACGGATTATGAAGTACATGCAACGACATTAAAAAAACAGCTTGCAAAACGATTTGATATACCACTAGAAGGAAAAGGATGGGTAGATTTACCAGAGCATCGAAAAGCCAGAAAAGCAGCATCGGCTCTTTTAAAAGCTAGTGATAAAATACCTAAAGATCGGCAGCTCGTTTTGGAGATGGTTATTAAAAACTTTTGGAAAGAAAACTATGAAAATGAAACTGATGATTGGCAGACAGTACTGAAAGAATGTAGTGAAATCAAAGATCATTTTAAAGGCCCTGACTTTATAGAGCACGGGAACAGCGCAATACAACAATTAACTCAAAACCATGTAGTCGATGAGAATGGTTTGGATTTTTGGCCAGATTTGGAAAGATTTATCAAAGAATGGCGAAAGCATTTTTTGGATCACATGAAACCAAAATATCTAAGCAAACTATGGTCTGTGGAAGGGGAAATTTATAGTAGATAAAGCAAAGATCCGGAGCACTACTTAACTTATAAAGTACAGTATCTTTGGTACTAACTAGCATTAGCATTGAAAAAGGTTAATTAAGGCCTATATACACAAGTAAATAAAGAACGCAGGTCTTTCTCTCTATCTGTTCTTGTGAGCTTTAAATCCGTAATGATAATACTTTCTCTTTGTTGCCAAAAGATGTGCATTTTTTTACTCTCAACATTTGATCATTGTAATTTTCTATGGCATCTCTTTCTCTAAAAGTGAATAGAAAGTAATCAAGGATAATCTTAAATACTATATTTTGTTTCATTGATTATACCTGTTTAACTATAGATTAAATGTTTTTAATTATCATCAAAAAAGAGCATGTCTATTCCCTTTCTTTAGAGAATTTATTACTTTTTCAAACATACCTCAATGATAGTATATTTATCCTTTTTGTTGCTCAGCAAGTGCTCGTTGAATAAGCCAAATAACAAAATGGTGCTGACGTCCATATCATGTCAAGTTATGAAAAATGATCAGTCTAAAGAACAAAAATTGTGTATTACTGAGGCCATGTAGACAAGGCCATAAATGAGCTTGGCAAGCATGATAAGAAGGCTTTATTTAGTGACAAACAAACTCCATTTACCTTGTTAACAACTTGAAAGACTATGTGAAACAACGTAGATAGGCTTACCTGTCTGTTCCTCCTTATTTACCTTTCATGGGCCTAACTAAATTGATTTTTCGTCGTCAGCGCCTTACATAAGATGACGATCTTCAGAACAAGGCAATAGAGAATAGCCGAAATAATGGCTATTAATGATCTAGCTGGCTAGAGAAAGCTCTTTCCTGAATTGACTCGGCCTTGTTTTAATAAAAAAGGCTGATCTTTAGATGATGCACGGATACTGATATGCTAGATGAGTAATGAAAACTATCGAATGTACATATTTGTTGATTTTGCGCACAAAGCTTTTAAGCTTATATTTAATATTCATAAATGAAATCAAATTTTATAAATCCGATTGTCGAAATAATCCAATTTTAGGAAGAGATCCGCCCTTCTTTTTATTTTATCTGCTAATACCTCTAATGGTTCCAACTTTACCTTTACATCATCAGCATAAAAAGAGTAAAGGCTATTTGGGATTAACGCATAATTCAAAAAGAGTCATTGCTCTTTTTGCATTTGTATGCATATTCTATTATATGTTTAGTTCATCGGCACAGACATCATCAAACCAAATAGATTATAATGTCAATCCTTTATTTTGGGCTCCAAGAATTTCTTTTCAAGATACAGACAGTAGTGCATACCCATCGAGTTATTTTTCGAGTGAAGCGCTATGGAAATATGAATATAAGCCTGTATCAGCAGTGTTGTTGAGAGTGACAGACGACGATGATAGTATTGTAAATACGGTTCAACATTTACTGAAATATCCTTTTATAAATGAAATTTATATACACAACTTTGTACCTAATAGGCCTCTTACTGTTGATGTAAGGAGTCGCAAAAAGAGAAAATCAAAAGCTAATTAATTGTGTGTAGAAATTAAAAATAGATGACCAAGTATCAACTCCTATAGAAATATTAGAAGTAAAGGAGGAAGAACTCAAAAGTCTGGCACGATTCACCAGTTGCGCCACTGCTGCTCGACTTTATTGCTACTTTCAGGATGATACATTTATCAATAATTATATGGATTCATTGTATACCAACTTTCTGCGTTTTCCTTCCATCATTCATGCCAACTCAAAGCCTTCTCACTATGAAAAAGAAATGACTTGGAGATTCTATAATAAAGGTAGATTTGTAAAGTAGAGGTTATGAAAACTGATTCTGACAGTTCATTAGATATTAGACTGCATACAGGCTATGCTGATTTTAGATATGGTGCATTTGTTCCTCGTTGGAAAGTGCAAACCTTCTTGACACAATTAGGTAAATCTGGTCTTTTGAAAGAAAATATGCGTGAAGCAGAACATTATTTTTCTATTTGGATGAACCAGTACCCTTGGCTGTTGAGTAATCCTCCTCATCTTGCAAATGGTGTAAAAGCTACAGACTATGATGTTGCTTATCCTTCCGCCTTGGATACGTATACAGTTCAGTAGATATATGTATTTTATTGAATTTAATAATAACATTTTATATTTAGTACGATGCAATCCGCCACCTGCAAAGATCTTTAGAAAATGATCAATCTGAAGCACCTCAAGATTACTTTGATCGTCAAGAGGAAGAGCCTCTGCTTTCCCACAGAGATGTTCGATCTTCATGCGCAAATGACAAATGTCTATTGTTTACCAACTTGGAGTCTTATGTTCGTCCTGAAGACATTCATTTTGATTATAGAAAAACTACATCTATCGAAAAATTGGAAGGTTTATACGAACAAGCTTCATCACGCACTGAATGGGGACAACATTCGTATCATAATGCAGTTGATTCAGATCCAAGTACATGCTGGGATACCCTCAAAGGTAAAATAAAGAATTGATTATGTGAAAAATTAAATAATGCATGTTTTAGCACCAAGAAAGGGAGATTATTTTGGTTTAATGCTGGTCGGATCCTTAAATGCCAATACACTGTCGCTGTACACAGCAAACGAATTTAGTAAACCAGAAAAACAACTATTGGTCTCAGTGTTAGAAGAAAGTGAAAATGGCTGGATACAATGTAAAGCTACCAGTACAGAAAATAATTACAGTGATAGAATCCAGTTAGCAATTGATTGCCCTGTCAGACATTATCGTCTTGTCAAGGTTACGTTCAAACAGGATCTTCCTACACCGTTCAAGTTGTGCAGTTTATCTTTGGAAAACTTTTCTGTTTAAAAATAAAAAAAAATAAAATGTGTATATGTGTGACTTTAGCACCCTTTTCTTTTTTATGATTTAGAATGAGCACAAATGGAAAAAGAGATGTATTAAGGTCAATAGATTATCTGCTCTTTTGCCATATGGCATACAGCTATCTTCTCGACAGAAGTTTATTGGTATTACTATTTAGATTGTTATTACAACTGGTAGATGACCATCTATATTAAATATGTACAAACTAAAGATAACTATTAATATAGCAATTATTATCACCAAAAGCATTAACAAGATCAATGCGCACAGCATTACTCATAGTTTCTGCTGGTTGGCTTGTCTGCATGCTTTTACATGTTACTATTGATCCAGAACAACCAGGCATAATCATTGACTTTATTGACAATCGTAAGAAACAATCTTTATACAAAAACCCATAACCAACACAACTTAGAACAACCACCGAGTACGTTTAGACTTTTATTATTGGACTTTATTATTTTAATTCTTCAGGTGATTCGTGTTTTGGTCACCTCCAGTCTTTCATCTCAGCTATTACTTCACGGCACAGTCGTCACCACTTTAGCCGTTCCGCCCGCTTTGGCAACAGCATTTGGAGCCGACACTGTCACTGTGATGCTGCCGTCTCGGGAACGACGAACGGCTAGTGGAGAAGACTTGAATTCAGCAGAAGAACTATTATACCATAATGACTTGGTAGTTGATATTGGTCTCAGAAGCTGTTTAAGAAATATAATGTATGCAGAAGTGGAAGATGGTAATGCTGCAAGGGATGGCTCAGACAGTTTACCGGTGTGAATAATAATAAAAAAAGAAATTTTGGAGTTGCATTGAGAATGAATGTGTTATTTTATTTTATAAATGATAATTATATACAAAGAACAATAGGGAGAAAATATATGTACAGTATAAAAGATATCAAAGGAAAATCAAGCCAACAATTCGGCAACAGATGCCGTTACTTTTTCGGGAAACTCGCGTTGGACCATCATATCAAAGATTTCTTTGGCTTCACTCATCTTCTTGTTGTCAACGTAGGCACGTACCATGGCTTCATATGTACTCGGCTCACGAATCACAACAGTATCAGCGTCGTTTTCCTTATCATCATCCATAGCGTTAAACATGGACTTTGCCTTTTCCAACAGGCCCTTTTCACCATAACCGCGAATGAAGATGTTTTCGATGTAAGGAGAGGAGCTTCTTTGAATAGTTTGCTGCATTGTAGCATAGAGTGCTTCAGCTTCTTCTAATTGATCGTTGCTTACCAATGTGTCCAGCATGGCTTGATAAACAACTTCATCCTTCACAATACGCTTGTTTTCCATATCTTCAAAAAGACGAGAAGCGCTTTGGACATCACGCTGCAAGGCACCGTAAGAGTAGATCAAGGCAGCATAGTGAGTGGCTTGAGGATGAATACTATCACGACGTTCCATCTCACTGAGCATACGATGGGCTGTAGGCATATCGTAGGGAGCAATGACACAATAGGCCTCGATCAAGAGCTTGTAAGTATGAGGAGAGGGCTTGATGTGGCGACGACGCAATTCTGCAAAGTATTCAAGAGCACGCTCACGATTAGGCTGTTGACGAACATAGAACTGGATCATGTTGTTGAAAGGGCCCACACGAGGTTGGAAAGAGGAAGAGGCAAGCATGTCATTAAAGAGCTTACAAGCCAATGTTTCAGAACCAGCACGGACACAAGCAGAGATGATGGCACCATAGGTGATGGAGTTGGGAGCAATATTGAACTGCTTCATTTCTTCAAAGAGCTTCATTGCGCTTTCCAACTTGCGAGCCTTGGCCAATTTGGAAATGACGACATTGTAAAAGAAGGTTGTAGGCTTGACGTCGTGGCGTTTGGCTTCATCATAAATTAAGAGAGCATCAGTGGCTTCATCCGTAGCACACTTGGCGCTGCCGAGTAAAAGACTAGCATAGCCATTGCCATCAGGATATCGGCCCATCAACTTGATTTGTTCATAATACTTTTTGGCATTCAACATGTCACCTTGTTGAGCATAACCAATGAGGATGCTGTTAGTCATGGAGTAGATGGCCTTGGAAAGTTGCTGGGATTCCATACTGCAAGCCTTGAGACATTTGATGCAAAGACGATACATGGTGACGGCAATATCGAGGTGACCTTGCTTGCCGATAAAAGCAATAGCATCGCGAATAGGTTCAACCACAGGTGTAAGACGGGGTTCGACAATGCGTGTGTTAAGAATATCAAGTGCGTCTTGAAGCTGGCCATGGACAGCGGCCTTCATGACGGCAGCAGAGGCTTCCTCAGCCTCAGTAGGAGCTTGTTGTTCGGCACGTTCAACGACAAAGAGAGAGTTCCATTTCTTTACGGCCTTTTTATCACCAAGGGTTTGTAACTGAGACAAGATGCGAGCCTTCATCACAGAAGAGATGTGAATACCTTTCTCTGTCATTTCAGAGTAGAAGCCAAAGACAAGAGATTGGAAGGAGGCCAAGTTGGAAGCTTCAGCAGGAGAAATGACCAAGGAAGCATCGAACAAGACGTTATAATCGCTTTGTTGCAAAAGCATGCTGTGATCATTATCAAACTCGTAGTTTTCGACCAAAGGTTTAGCAATAGAAAGAGGCAAGCCTTGAGGACAGTAAGGATATATGGTACGAGCGACTTCAAAGGTTTGAGCAAAGCTAGTCTTGGTAGCCAAAACAATTTCGGTAGCAGCATTCTGAATGTGATTAAATCCTTTGGAGAGCGAGCGAGCTTTCATGGATTCCAAAACGAGGCGAAGAGCACGGACGGCTTGAGCAACATCACCTGCATTTACAAAATGAGTCACGATACGAGAAGCCAAACTTGGGTCAGGCTCTAAACCTGAAGAGCGCATGTCATTCAAAACCTGGAAGACATAGAGAGGCTCATTCTTGAGACACAATAAAGCGTAGTTGGCCAAGTTACCGTAGGACTTGGAAATATCAGTCTTGATAAGATCTTGATATGATTTGGAAGCTTCCTTGAATGAACCAAGCTGGCAGTAAGTAGAAAGGATAGGACCATAACTGCTAGCATCAGGTTCGGGAGAAGAGATCTTCATTGATTCAATGAGTTCGTTAGCTTCATCCATTTTGTTATGAAGGCAATAGTAACGAATGATTGAATTGAAAGGAATAGTTGTCATCTTGATATTGCAGTTGACCATGTCTTCCTTCACAATCTTGATAGCACCTTCCAACTTGTTACACTTGAGGTGAGCATCTACCAATGCGTTGTAGATGTAAGAAGCATCATGGTGACCAAAAGAATCTTTTAATTCAGAATATTTTTCAAAGTATTTCAAAGCAGAAGATAAATCACCCACACGTCCAAAGAGATTGATCAAGGCAGCAAATGTAGCCGAAGTAGGACCGACGTGCAGATTGAGCTGTTCATAGATATAAATGGAAGCTTTTGTGTTACCATAGTGAGACAAGACACGCAACATTTGATTATAAAGCTCAGCATCAAAGAATTGGACAAGGCCTTGTTCAATAGCAGTATCAAAGATGGCCAAGGCACGTGTGATATTTCCTTCAGATTCAAGCTCAATCATATTGTTGTTGGAAGATTTGCTGTAAGAGCGAGCATTTTGACGTTTGAGCATAGCAATGACTTTTTGAACTTCCACGTCACGCTTACACAAGATACGAATGATGATTGAAAAAGTAGAGCTACTAGGTTGAATACCAGATTCAAGCATTTCATCATAAACTATAAAAAAAAAAGGTTAGAATACAAAAAGGGTGATGAACACAAGGGTATTTACTCTTTAACATAGGAGCAAGAGGAGTACCATCACGACGGAGATTAGCATAGCTTTCAAAAACAAGGTTATATGTGTGATCATGGAGCATAAGGCCTTCTTTTTTAAGTGAATTGTATTCAGCCATAAGATATTTGAGTTGACCATGACGTCTGGCGGTCAAGATGCGATCATTTGCAGTAAAGGAAGCAGCAGAAGGAGAAGATTTGGGAGAAGGTGGAGGAGTGATGATATCAGAAGGAGCAGAATAAACTATTTCAAGGACATCTAAAATAATGTTAGATGAATGAATTCTATTATACAAAGCTATTACCTTCATTATCAGATAGGGTGTGATATGTCTTATTTGTAGAGTGACGACGTGAATGTGAGTGTGTTGCATTAGCTTTGTGATTGCGGCGATTGTATGCTGATGATTTATTATTTTTATTTTGAATTAAAGAGGCAGTTGCTTTAGATGTAGGAGTAGCTGTCATGATTTGCATTTTTAATTATTATGATTGTTTATAGTAAAAAAAAAGATTAAAGGAAATGAGTAAAGAAAAAAAAAAAAAAAAAAAAAAAAGTGAAAAATGGTAGCCTTATTTATATTTAGAAAGCCTATAAAGTTACAGCCAATCAAATTATAAATATCTATCAGATCTTTCTTTGTTGGAGTTAAATTGAGGTTTAACAAGAGAATTATCAGATTCTAAAGTGACGGTACAACCCCTGTACTTCCTTGCACAGAGATGATGTGATTTAGAAAGATGGTTCAGGATTCATCCTTCAAGTCACCTTTATAATCTGTGTAAGTCGCTTTTCTTTGTTTATTCTATTTCCCCCCCATTCTTTGAGGGATTACAGTAGGAAAGATCTGATAAAAAAATTTTTTTTCTGCAGTGTAAATATCGGGGTTACATGAATTCAAAACAAAATATCTGATTAATTATCAGATCCTTGGCCAATAATAAAACCCAGGTGCACCTATGGAATGACTCATTTAGTGTGCGACCTCGTTGAAACAGTCTATAAATAAAGGCTGGGAATAAATGATTAGAATCTGATAAGTAAACAAAGGACGTTTGAGCCAACAAAGACACCAAGTTTGTCTTGCCCTCTTTCTCACTTGATTCTCTCGATCCTTGGTCGATTGAGTAACTAAAGAGCAGCTAATAAGTAAAATGATCAAAGTAAAGGGGTTAGATGCAGCATTGTTTAGAACATCTGACAAATCATTATTTATCTTCCGATTGTGTACAAAATGATTTTGCTGCCTTTTTTCCAGTCTAAACGATAATGTGAAGTGAATTGAAAAATAGACTGAACGGTGATTTTAGTCTAATGTTTTAGTGCTTTTGTGTTTTGAAAAATTAGGAAAATACATGTTTTGTAAAGAGGAAAATGAAAGGGACCAACAACTGTTCTTCTTGGAATTCTTTGGGGCAATTCTAAATAGGAAATAAAAACTTATCAGATCTTTTTTTGATATAATAAAGTTGTCTCGATCCAATTTATCTCGGCAGATTATCAGATTTTTTTTTATTTCAGCCATGGCTTGGGATAAAAATGATTTAAAATCTGATAAGAAATTAACGTTTTCTCTCACAACACACTAGTTTTGTGTAATCAATAAATTTTTTTTTCTATCTCATCCACTCCCCCTCTTTTTTGAATTTTTATCAGATTTTTTTTAATCATTGAATTATCAGATCCTTTTACTTTATTCACGAGATCTGCAGATTTCAATCATTACACAAAAGCATAATTGTGCTTATTTTTTTATAGAAAAAAAAATCTGATAACTTTCTTTCTTACGGGGTAAATCTTTCACGTGTTTATATTAAATCAATTCTGTTATTGAAGGTGCACTCTTTAGGCTATATCGTCTAAATAATAAAAGAAATCAACCCTTTTATCGTCTTATTTCTCCCATCGAGAACTTGTTTATTTTATGAATTAAATGAGATTAAATCTTTGAGCCTAATTTTTCAAAGTTTATTGTGCTTCAAATAATCATGTATACTTTTAAAAGATCTAAGCAAGATCAGACAAGTTGACTACAATTCAAAGGATATTCTCAGATGAATGCAAGTTGTAGATCAACTGAATTTTGCTGTATGAACCGTTAATCATGCCAATCTTGTATATTTTTAATAATAAAAGCTTGTTTCTATCATCAAGTGGTAAGGTTTATTAATCGTATGCTTAAAATTTTATAAACAAAAGATGTAAGTGTATTGTCAAGTTGGAGAAAGTCTTTGGTTACTATTTTGATTAAAATGATCATTTCCTATTCTTTTAAAGCCAAATTTATTTCTTGATTCTTGTTCTCATCTTTATTGGCTGAAAAGGATATCAGATAATCTATTCTCTTTTTTATCTGATTATCTTTTTCAGCAAATTGCTTTACATTAATCTCAGTGCTATCTTTAATAAAAAAAAAAAAAAACAATAACCCTTGTGAATTTTAAGAAACAACTAAAGATTCTGTTCTTTAAACATTTCAGGTAGTAAACAGTATACTCTTTGTGATTCGTTTTATTGAATCCTTGTTAAATAAGCCAGGATTAGATAGGATATAGAACTAGATGTGAACTGGTTTTTGCAGATTAAATTCACAAGACAATTTATAGCTACTACACTAGAATACCTTGGTTTAATATCAATTTGATCCATTCTCTTTCAAGGATATTAATCATAGATAATAGTCAATCTAAATTATCCAACTGGCTTTCTACATTAGCAATATTTAGAAAATGACAATCAATTGATTACAATTAACGCTTAGTGGTAATTCAATAAATAATGGATTGTCATTTAAATCAAAAATCGCAAAAAGATGCTGCGTATATCAAAGTGATCACAACTTGCCATAAAAGACAATTAGGCAACACAACAAAAGTTTTGTTATGGTAACAAGATAACTTAGGTTGCTAGGATATATTTGTTGTCTTTTCTTGCTTGAAAGATATGCGTTTGTTGCTACTCAATATTTAAATGATTAAATAAAGCGTGATAAGAATATAAATCATGATTTTATGATTTAAATAACATTATTCATTTTGTCTAATGTTTTTCATTGATCTTTACACTTCAAATATAATCTAGTTACATCCTTTTTAATATTATCTTGTGCTTGTAGTATGAAATTCACAATCAATAAAAGCATCGTGTAACATGTTTTGATCATGTCCATCTTCATCCATACCAGCATTTTTCATTGAATCACTTCTTGTTAAAGTTTTAAGTTTTATCGTTGTTGTACAGCGCCATTGTTTCATTTTCTTATTTTTTTTTTTTCAGTTAAATTTACTGTATTCAACACTAGTCTAATCTTTTTTTTTTTTGTCAATCGATTTCCATTCGTCACATGAAATAAGGCATGTGATATGAATAAAATGAGGGAAAAAAAAAACAAAAACAAACACTTTTTGCTCTCTCGTTCTTTTTCTCTTTTTCCTTTTATAAAACATGATAGACACTTCGAATCAATTGATTACTTATTCAGCAAGTTTGTATAATGCTTCACCTACATTATTACCAGAACAAATTGCAAATGTTATCACAGCCATCGCTTTAACTGCTCGACTGTCCATTCGATGTTCTTCTCTTTTAATTGAAGCTCTTTTAGAATCTGTTAAATACAGTACATCTTTTTCATTTGGTGTTTCTAGACATGTTATTATAAACGCATTATCTACAGCAAAGAAGTTTCATGAATTAGCTGCTTCTAATACATCAAATAATACATCCCTTTCAGTTGACAGGTACACGCATTAATTATATTCATACTAGTCATTCATCTTAAACGTTCACAAGAAATGGATTCTTACAAGTATTGGATAAATACACAAATTTGGGAATTTATGTAGTTCATCATTCATTAACACTAGTCGAATTATTTGCTTTATCAGGTTTACATTTCACTTCTCAAACCATCAAATCAGGATTTATGGTAAATTTATAAATAGAGAAAACAAGATTATACTAAAATAAGAAACTAAAATATAGGCTGCGGAAGAATCAGTTGCTATCATTGATGGAATATTTGGATCCAACGAATCATCTCGTGCAATTGCTTCTATCATCACTCTCGTACACAGAGAACTCGTAAGAGATCCAGATTTTAAACTAGCCAAGATTGGTAAAGTGGCCATCCTATCTGGTTTAACCAAGGCCATCACTTCCTTTGCCATCCTACAAAACTTTACTCACAGCAGAACTGCATTACAAATGGGAATCACTGACTTATGGCAAGGTTTGGTTGTTGAAGAAGAAAAGGATGAGGTGCTTCAGTATCAAAATAAGAAAGATAAAGATTCATCTCCAGAAGAATTACCTCATCCAGACATTATTCATGAACTAGAAGAAATTTTACTAAACAATCATTCCTCAACTCATTTACCTGAAAAAGAACAAGATGAAATGGCCTTACGCTACAATGAATGCGGTGAACCTTATAAGCTGTATGAGATCACAACCACCACCAAACGAACAACAACAAAGACGACGCAAATTAGACCTATCGATGTGCAAGGAACATCGACAGAGAAGATTTATACGAAGCAAATCATTGAGAAAACAAACGAAGAGCAAGATGAAGCCTTCATGGCCGTCATAGACTCCCAAAGCGATCTAAACTATGAGCAACCCATTCCTGGAGCATGGCCTGAAGCCACCGACAGTTGTAATCAATCTCAGAAAAGATCTGGGTTTCGAATTATGCTCGCATCTGTTTCAAAAATATTAGCAAAAAAGAAAAGTGAGCGACAGGAAAACTACGATGTTATCAAAGCTGGATACTTGGATACAACCATTGAAGGTCCCATATCGACTGTCACTAGTACTTCTACCACATTACGCTCCACATTTTCAACTAGCAGCAATATTCAACATCACGATCATCAAAAGCCACTTCCTGCGTTACCAGGCACCCAAACTAAACCTACATCGGAGCATGGATCAAGACAACCACCAAAAAGACAGAAATCATGGATATCAGTTGTCAGTCGAAAGAAGAGCATGTCAGATTTGATTCAAAAGAGCGCCGATATCTTTTTGAAAAAGAAGATTCGTTCTGATCCTCCACCTTTGCCTTCCTTGGATCATTCTGTAGATTACGACAATCACAAAAACAAAAGTAGCACTAGTATAAAAAGATCAAGTTCTACCAACAGTTCAACATCACTTTCAAGTATCGCAAGAACGTTCAAGACAACAACCTATCACCATACATCACAGCCTACCCCAAATTCCTCATCCAGGTCACTCATTCGCTCTCCGTCCGTCTCCTCTCGGCTGTGCCAGCAGCCTACATCATCTTTGGATGAAGAACCCCGTATTTGCAATTTCCCACGTAAACACATCATCACCAACATCTCTCACTTTATTCGATACGCGAGCGCCGCCTATGGAGAATCTTTTATGCGCATCTTGGGTATTGGGGATATTCCTAATGTGCTTCCGAACTCGCACCATCCAAACCACCATGCTTTTGCCCACCATACAGGCATTTCTGTCAGTGATATCCTACTTTCCAGTTATACGGACAGCAGCATCTTGAGTTCTATCAGTCATTCAAAATTGCATGCCTTGGTGCACTATGTCACCGTAGATCACTTTGCTGAGGCCATCGTGCTCACCTGTCGTGGAACGCTAGGCTTGAGCGATGTGCTGACGGACCTCACCTGTGACTACAAAGAGTTTGTGCTTCCGACGGATAATTTACTATATGAAGAGCAAAAAAAGAAACAGACCAAATCTGACTCTCCTCGACACTATATCGCTCACGGTGGCATGCTTGAGGCGGCCCAGTTGCTGGCTGTACAGAAAGGAAAGGTATTTGAGGCAATCAAAAGAGGCTTAGAGAGCTATCCAAACTATGGTCTTGTCCTCTGTGGTCATTCACTGGGTGCGGGTGTTGCTAGCCTGTTGAGTGTTCTTTGGAGTGAGGAAAGGTCACATTACGTCTCTCGAAAGCAGCTGTCGATGGTGAACAGGGGAGACAAGCTACTCAATGCGCTGAAGGTCTCAGACATGAAACGGGATGCGTCTCCATTCGTCACATCCGAATTATCAGGACTACCAGCCGGCCGGCCGATCCACTGTTATACTTTTGGTTCTCCTTGTGTCATGTCACTCGCATTGAGCGATTATTGTGGGCAGGGACTTGTCACCAGTGTCGTCCACGGGTTTGATATTGTTAGCAGCCTAAGCTTGGGATTACTCAAAGACTTTAAAAATATTGCCGTCAGTCTTCATGAAGAAAGCCATGTGGCAGATGAAATTCTCAGTCGAATGGTGAACCATTATCAAAAGAAGAAGGCCAATGAAATCACACCTGAAGAAGAGGAAAATGAACAGTGGTTTTGGGCACTGATCAAGACCATGCGAGCGGATATGAAGGCAGAAAAACTTTTCCCTCCGAGTACCATGTATCTGATTGAATCTGTGCCTCAGTTGGCCCAGCACACCCAATCACGGTCTTACAAAGATCAAGGGGACACACGGGAATCAAAACATAAAGTAGCACACCTGGTTCGGTTCAGTTTGTGTAAAGACATTCAAGTTAGGTTTTCGGAAATTGTGTTTTCAAGAACCATGTTTATGGATCATTCACCTAATATGTATGAAAAAGCCATAAAGTTATTACATAAAGGATACTTTGGTTAAATCATAATTTACTTGTTTGTATTTTTTGAAATATGCTGTGCTCTGTTTTAATATATGTGCACAGTTTTAAGTTAAATCATAAAATAAAGTTTCCTATTCTTTCCCTTCTTTCATTCCACCTTCTTTCTTTTTTATAATAAACATCATGACGATTGGCAAGGATCGGGAGTGGTAAGAAAAAAAAATAATAGCATTGATAAAAGAAGGAAGGAAAATGATGGTTCACTTAGGTTATCTGATCAAAGTAACATGAGATGGATACAAAGTTCATTCTAGCTTATGCATTATTTAGCAAAGGTTCCTATGAATAAAAACAGATTGGCAAGATCACTTGGAAATTTGGAGAGTGATATTACTGCATATAATGAGAGAAAGGTGAGTGCTATCGACACACTTTATAATATTTTCTTTTTGATTATACAATCCATAGGAAACAGATATTGCTTTGGCTGAAAAGAGCAAAGGTTTGATCATGTGCGTAGCGTTGAAAATGTACATGCTCAGCTTTTTATTTTCTGTCTAGTCGAAATCAGCAGTGAAGAGGAAGATGAACCTTTATGGAATGTGAATGAAAAAGATGTTTTAGGTTCGTTCGACAGCGAAGGTGTATTTCATCTGGACATAGAAACAAAAGACAATCATGCCCCTTCAGAACATCAATGGATGTACAGAGGTCCTTATGGAACAAAGCATGGCCCATTTTCAAGCGCGAATATGCAGGAATGGTTTGAAGCTGGCTATTTTGACCATTCACTGATGATTAAACGCACGAATGATGAGCAATATAAGCCACTGAGCGCGTTCATGCAGCACAATGGAGCATTCTCTTTTAGTGGGGAACCAAGCATGCTCAAGAACAGCTTTCTTCACCCGCCAGTTTGTCAACCTGCAGAGAACCATCAGGCCTGTGGCAGAATGTGGGGTTTCCCTCAACAAATGTTTCCGAGGCAACAAGACATGTACGATGAAAGCTATCACCAAAGCATAGTGAATCAGCAAGTAGGTCAGTACTATTATTATTTGCTACATCAGGCACAGCAGCACCATCAACAACAGTATCATCTCCAATCACATCAAAATGTGATACAACAGCATCAACGGCAACAGTATCTGCATGAATTACAACAGAGCATGATGCAACCCACTGGTAATTTATATCCAGACCAAGTTCCTCAAATTCAAAATGAGCAAGAGCAACCGCACATGAACGAGACTTTGGTCGATCAGTTGGAAAGGATAACGATTTCAAATGAATTGATAGAGCATTCTAAAGAAAATCAAATCTTTACAGAACAGAGTGAAATCGAAAAAAGCGTCAAAGATAAAGGATCAGAGGAACATTTGCCTAATAAGGTTGGGTTAAAAAGCTGACAAACGTACACCTTACCAGAAGCTAACTTTATATTATCCTCAAAGAACAGCGAAAAACAAATGTCTCCTGTTCTAAACCAACTGACTGGGATAGCTTCAGTTGAATATCCAAACGTAGAGAAAACATCTGTTTCAGTAACAGATAAGGCGTGTCCTAGCAAAGAATTTTTAAATTGGTGCAGATCTTCACTTCGCGGTTTAAACAAGGGAGTTGAAAGTAAGTTGTTTTTAATCTCTATGGTTACTATCATTAATATTTTGCAAGGCGAGGCGATATTAGGCATGATGCTCGAATTTCCAGTATGTGATGACAGTTCTTTGGATATAATTCAAGATATTGTTTATGTCAATTCTACATCAATGGATGGACGTCGTTTTGCGCGAGACTTTATCACACACAGAATAGCAGATCAACGAGGAGAATTCAACATGCACGTACCAACGCCTGCTGCTTCAGAAGATTTTAAAGTTGTTAGTTCAAAAAAGAGCTTAAAAAGAAACAAGAATTAGAATAAAAACAGTTTATTACAAAGCATAGCTTGCAGAGCTGAATGCATATTCATCGTTACTTTCGTCTTGTTGTGAATGTATTGAAGGATCGAGCATGCTAGAATCAGTTGAAGGTATTTCATATGGCACTAAATCCCATAATTGATTCAAATTATCTGAATACTTGCGATCATAAAGTAAAACCACTGTACCTGGTTTAGTCCAGTTACCCTAACAAAAAAAAAAAAAAAACAATTCGCGAAAATGTTATTTTTTTTTTTCATGCAAAATGGCTTGTATTTACTCTGATATCAAGTACAAGGTTAGGATTAACTTGAGGATAAATGAAGCCATCTTCTCGATAATACCATCGTTGGTTATGAGCGTCTTCAATCATTTTTCTTCTGTACTGAATTATTTGTTTATCACTTTCCAAAATTCCTCCTTGCACATCCAACACTGTAAAACTTGAGTCATCATTCAACACTTTCAATTATTTTGGTTACCCATTCCCGAGTTTTTATTGATAATGTATCCGTGGTCATGCATCCATAGCTGATCGTCGTTATCCTTTGTCTTTTTCGGTGAAACTACTATTTTTGCCGCTGCCTATAAAAGTCGTATCAAATTCTACTCAAACCAAAAAAATCTTTCTTTTGTTTTTACTAACCTTCAAAGAGTCTTGAGTCACGTCCAAAACCATTTTATGTGAACATTTCGATTGGATATAAAACCATCCTGAAGGGAAATTGCTCATTTCGTTAAATGAAGAAAGATTAAAAAGAAAAGAAAAGAAAAAAAAGTTTAAAAATAAAGCAAGTTAAAAAAAAATTGAATTAAAGCTATTCCGAATTAGCGGTTGTAGGTATATAATTACATCATAAACAAAAAAAAAGACTCTCTTTATTACCATCAAATATCGTGTTTTCAATATGCACATCCGTTTTTGGGACTACATGGTTTAATGTTACACGTATATGCACATTCATAAGACATTAGTCACAAATAGTAGAATTAGAGCTGCAGTGGTTTCGTATTCAGAACATTCTATAAATCAGTTTGTCCCTATCGTTTGCTTCTTGGGTTTATCATTATTTGTTTCGTTCTATGGCCCTTTTTTCCTCCTTTGACCTTCAATCAAGAAGAAGGTCCACTTTTTATCTGGGTGTTCTTAAAAGACAGTGACCAGTGTTCAGGAACAAGAGTTTTTCGCGTAATAGGAATTTTTTTTTTCCTGTAATAATTAAATATTATTTGCATATGGTTCTATTTGTTATCATATCATTTATTCGGAAATTGTATATATTATTTATTGTTATAATACATTTTTAATAAAGCTATTCACTGGATAAAAGCCGGCAGAGAAATGTTTCCGACTATTGATTGGCAGGAGACAGCACTTGAACAGTAATTTTTATTATTTTTTGATCTACTAGAAAGATAAGTAAGAGAATATACTGGGTATCTCTATTGAATTCCAGATTATACACTTCAAGCTTAGAATTGGCATCTATCTATTAGCTATCATCAATAAAGACAAGTATGATTTAAGAACATTAGATATTAATTCATGTCAAAAGTCATCATAGAAAATGCGGTATTTAAATAAAATATTCTTTATTTGGCATATTGTTTTGATTATGTTTCTTTGAATATAAGCAAAACATAAAAAGTTCACCTTTTTCTTTTACTTTTATTAAAAGATGATTTATGACAGCTTGAATTCTAATTCGACACTTAGAGGACCAAGACCATTCCAACAAGCAAGAAAATATATACCCACATGGCCTTCTCACCTTAAACGATCATCTAAACCTTCAACTTTAGAAGAGAAGACAGAAACCAAGTCTGAAAGCTACTTTTATCCTCCTCCAAGAAAAATGGTGGAAAGAAGGTGTTCAAAAACTGAATTTGATGTAAATGATATACCAATAACTGCTGTAAGCGATGATGATGACGAAGATGAAGAGAGCATAGAGGAAGAGATTGAATTATGTCTAGAGGATCTAAGTAGCTCTCATCGTGAAGCAGAGCTATCAAAGATTACAGCACAAGTAGACGATAGTACAGATAGTGAGGACGAGCAATCTTTCAATGGTATAGATCACGATAAAGCAAATCTACCGCCAGTTCCGCAAATATCAGCTCCAGGATACCATGATGACGAAGAAGAAATTTGTCCGCCGTCGATTCGAAATACCCAAGAAAGTAAACCTCGATTGCCTCCTATACCACAAATATCAGCACCTGGATATGATGATGATGTGCCACCTATTCCACAAATTTGCGCTCCTGGATTTGATGACGAACATGATGAGGATAATGACAAACAGACGAAAGGACCCAAAGAATCTGTTTATGACACGCTCTTTTTCACCATTCGATGTGGTGGATGCCACAAGCCGTTAAGTGGACAAGCGATTACAACATCAGCCAATCAGTGGCACACACGATGCTTTCAGTGCCAAGCATGCAAACAACCACTAGAACATATAGCCTTTTACGAAAAGGACGGGTTGCCTTATTGTGCCCTTGATTATCACGAATTATTCAGTCCTCGGTGCGATTATTGCAAGACGCCAATTGAGGAGCACTCTATCTCAGCATTAGGCAAGACATACCATCCAGGTCACTTCTTTTGTCGAGAATGTGGTAAACCATTTGATGAGAACTCTGATTTTCTAGAGCACAATGGGCATGCATACTGTGAGAGAGATTATTATAAGCAATTTGGTAAAAAATGCAAAGGATGCGAAGAGACCATCACGGGTGAGTTCTTGATGGCCTTGGGGGCTGAATGGCACAAGGAATGCTTTGTATGTGCAGAGTGTGGTGCAGCCTTCACCTCTTCTACCTTCTTAATCAAGCAGGGCAAGCCCTATTGTGATTCGCATTATCATCCTTCACCAGAAAAACCTCAGCCACAAAAAAGGAAGCAGATGCCGCCTTTACCAGACTTGTTTTCACAAATTAATTTAGTAAATGAGAAGGATGAAGCATCCAAGATATGTCACAACTGTCATGAGCCTATCATTGGTAGATGTTCTAGCGCATTTGGGAAAGACTATCATCCACTTCATTTCCAATGTTCCGAATGTCATAAGCTACTTTCAGTTAGGGTAACAGGTAAAAAAAAAAAAGATACAACTGTCTGTACATAAACACATGATAACAATGATACATGTAGGTCTTTATCAAGAAAAAGGATTAGGTGAATTAATTTGTAAAAGCTGTGTACGCAAAAATAAAGGAACAAAATAGTATAATATATAAATAAATGGAGGAAGGTTGTTTATTAGAAATCTAAAGTCTAGCCTTTTCAGGTTTGGTTTGACTATTTATACGTTCATAAAGTTCAGCGATTTGAGCTTCATAATACTTTTTAGCTTGTGGACGTTTGACCTTAAACGTAGGAGTCAACAAGTCATTTTCAATAGAGAAGGGTTCGGATGATAGATAGATAGCCTTTGCAAACTCAAATCCACGCAATTCGCTCTTTTTACCAGTGTGATCCATTTGAGCAAGCACCATTGCGTTAACTTCGGGTAACTTGCACAACTCGGGATAACTCAGCTTTTTGGCATGTAACTTGGGTAACTTGCTTGCGATAAGCACATCGAGGGCCTCAGGATCAGGGACGACAATAGCTACCAGAGCGCTTTCAAGTGAGTCACCGTGCAAGTATATTTGACCGATAACGGGATCCTTTGCATAAACATTTTCAATCTTTTCAGGAGCAACATATTCACCTTGAGCCAGCTTGAAGATGTTCTTTTTACGATCAATGATAACAAGAGCACCTCTTTCGTTAAGGGTACCAATGTCACCTGTATGGAACCAACCATCATCATCGATGGCTTCTCTTGTCTTTTCTTCGTCCTTGTAATATCCCTTGAAAACGTTGGGGCCACGAACACAGATTTCACCACGTGGATAAGGGTCTGTAGAAAGATAATTCATCTCAGGTACATCCACCAACATGACTTCATTACATGTGAATGGGGCACCAATATGGCCGGCCTTGTTTTCACCGACATAATTGATGGCAGTAGTAGCACAAGTTTCAGTAGCTCCGTAACCTTCAAGGATATCACAGCAAAAGGAAATACGAAGGAATTGCATAACATCCTTACCAATAGGAGCAGAACCAGTGACCATCAAACGTACTTTTCCTCCCAAAACTTGCTTGATTTTATTAAAGATCAAGCGATCATAAATGGCATGAGTGAAACCTTTGCCAGCTTCAAGGTTGGCAATCTTTGTGGCCACCGCACGACGTGCTAAGGCGCCAGTCGTACCAGGAGCTTGAACGGTGGAAGCGACGAGTTTACCATAGATTTTGTTAAATAATCGAGGAACGCTAGGGAATACGGTAGGCTTCAAGACTTGAACATCATCCATCAAGGTATTCATGTCACCACTAAAAAAACCCACGCGACCACCTACGGCCAAGATCAAACTATCTGTAACACGACCAAAGATGTGGGCAAGAGGCAAATAAGAAATACCAACATCGTCGACTGTACCGCTCACATTTTTAACACCAGCAGAGATAGCAGAGATGAAATTACCGTGGGTCAACATGGCACCCTAAGTAAGGGGGAGGTTAAGGCGAGTTACACAGAAGATTAGATAAATTTCATACCTTGGGCATGCCCGTTGTACCACTCGTGTACATGATGCAAGCCAAGTCGTCTGATGTAGGGTAATTGTGAGAGCGTCTGTTCTTTTTACCCATCAACTCAATTGCATTAAAATCGACTAAATTGACACCCTTTTCAGCAGCCCAAGCCTTGATAATATCGCCCTTTGAAGCTACACCAGGCCTTGAGACTTCGTCAATGGTATCCATGGAAATGATTGTCTTTAAGTTGGGAAGCTTTTGTTTAATCTTCAAGAGATCAGCAATATGATCTCCAGAGCAAATCACTGTCTCAATCTCTGCATGATTAATGACATATTCGACTGTATCGGGGCCGAGTGTATCGTAGAGTGCAACTGAATAGAGTGAGTAGGCAGCAATAGCTAAATCAGCAATAGCCCATTCGGGACGATTGACAGCCCAGATACCAATAGGAATTTGTCTGGTACGAGTTTCTCCCATCGTGTGATTCAAGTAATTCATTAATCCAGAACCAAAGTTAGTAAGACGATGGTTGACTTGACGATAAGTTTGCCAAACATAAGGACCACGTTCACCAGTTTCAAGATTCTTTATGGATCGGATACCAAAACAAGGACGATCTTTGGAAATCTTCAAGCCTAGTAATTAAATAAGATGAGTGGAAGGCTATAATCAATCACTGATCCTTTCTGTTACCATGGTTAAAGCATTCAATAGTAGTGTTTACTTTGGGTGAAAATGACTTTTCAACCACTGGATGTTCAGCGTTACGATAAATAGCTGTTTGACCAGGCTTTCTAGAGTTGGGCACTTCATAAGTTTGTTTATCTAAGCTGAATTTAGTCATTTTTGATTAAGAAAGAAAAAAAGAAGGAAAAAAGAAGGAAAGACAAAAGTAAGATTTATAGGGTGTGTAACGAATATAAAGGATAAGTCAGCAGAAAATGAATTATAGGCACTTGGTTTGAAAATTTTACACAAAGCAGTGGTGATGTCACATGAAATTGAAACTGTCAAAGAGAGACAACAAATAAATAAAGAATATGCAGACGTTTGAATGCGTCTACCCATTTTAATATTTTTATATAAAAAAATCACAATGAATGAAAAAGAGAGCCTATTCATGTATTATTTTTTGTATTTGTCTGTGTGATTACAGTTGTGTGGGTAAATGGTTTTTACTCATGAAGACGGAATAACAAAATTCAATTTAATGACTAATGCCAAACCGCACAATACTCACAAAGTACAAACTGACGCTTTTTTCTTATAATTCTAACTTTTTTTTAATATCCATCGACAAGTTTATAACTTGCTTTGACTGATTTACAAGGTTTATTGGTATTTTATTTATTAGTTGTAATTGCTATATTTTACAAATTTTTGTGGGAAATAAAAAATAATTTGGAAAAGAGTATTGAAATAGTTTGGAGAAAAGTGATAAAGTAATTTGGAAACAAAGTAGAAAAATTTTGATAATAATTGATAGGAGAAAGTTGAGGTAGTTTGAAATGGGGCAAGCAGTGAAAGCAAAAGAGATATACCAAAAAGATACAAATACATAAAATGAATATGAGTAAAAGATCATCACAAAAAGCACTATATAGAGACTACTCGCTAGGTAAGTGATGAGAATCTGCTATGCAGTTCCCATACAACCCTCAAAAGAAGCAGGATTTATGTATTCAGGAGGTCTTTCATTGTTATATTGTGACGAGTATGTAAAACTACAATGTATATTTTTGGCAGTCATATCATCATAGTTCCATACCAAATTAATTTTCGCACAAAGAAATTTATTGAAGATCATTTTATGCTCATAACAAAATAAAGTTGTCAATTGGACCTTAAATAAAAGATTATGTTTAAAAAAATAAGGTTGTCTTTCTCATCCATCAACTCATTAAAAAATGTTAGCTCGAATCTCCATAGACTACACATGACCTTTAGTTATATTTGAAGATGAAACAAAAGAAAGTAAAGCATGAGGGGTTTCTTATCTTTTTAGAACGTAACACACGATTAGAGAGATTGCAGAACTTGTTGGCTTGAATAAATCCACTGCGCAAGATATAAAAAACCAAGATTGATAACTATGGCTACCCTTTGCCTCACAAGCAAATAGGGCGACTATTGAAAATGAATGAAAGAACTGAAATGCACTTGAAGAGGATAATTAGAGAGGATCCTTTTGCTTCTTGTAAAGATATAGATATGGAGCTAGCAAAGCTAGATGTTTTTGTTAGTATAGAAACTCTTCAATCACATGTCGATCAACTTGACTTCAAGTCATACAGAGCAGTTCACAGTCCTAGATTGACTGTAAGACACCGCAAAAATAGGCCTCGCTGGGTGAAGGAACACATCAATTGAACTGAAGACCAATGAAGAAACGTTGTTTGGTCTGATGGGCTGAACTTTTGTGTGAAAGACAATAAATGCGGTAAAAGAGTACTCAGGAAGGAAGGAGAGCGTTATGATGAAAGAATTATAGTATCTACAGTCAAGTGGAGTGGTAGTGATGCTATGGTTTGGGGATGTTTTTTGGGGAGGAGATTTTGGACCTTTGGAAATGATTGGCACCGGTTCTGTAGACCGAATACCTAACTATGCTCGTGATGGGCCATCTATTGCCGAATATTTGGCCACAATATTCTCGCTTATAGTAGGTCCTCATGCTGTAATTTGGCACATGTAACCTAACTCATATTTCTCTATCTAACAGAGAATGGTAATAGAAAACTATGAAAAGCTAAAAATCATGAGTAATGCTGCAAAAAAAGATAATCTAGTCTTTGCGAAATCCATGTCTGATAACTCCTTCAAAGATGATTCCCCTATATCGTCACAAGGCTCAACTTCGTCAGATGAATCTCAAGACCTTGAGGATATACAGCGCGAAATCCGCATCATGGAAAATATTGAAGCAGTCCTGCGCGAGTTTCAGGATCATTCAGAGAAGAAATATTTTGACTGTATTTAGGTTGAGGTAATTAATCCCGATGACGAAGCTACCCCTTCTTAGCTTTTTTTTTATTTTTTATTTCGCTAGCCTCGTAAGATCGTTTATATAGTTTTTCTTTAAGATATTTCAAAACTATGCTATGAATAAAATTTTGTAAGTTCAGATCATTATCACATAAATCTGTGCTATATCAAGTAACAGTTAATATGTATAGTTTTCTCAATAACCTTGCAAGCCTCGACTGAGAAGAAGAAGGACAAAGATGAAAGAAGCAACAATAACTCAATCCCAGCTTTGTCTAAAAAACTGGCAATAATCGAAAAAAGCGATTTGTTAGGGCTATCATTGCAGCTTAGGCGCTGGGGTCATCGACCTTTGTCAATTCGAGAGGTCATTCCAAAAATACAAGAGGAGAAAATACAGTGGATGACTACAAAAATGAAAAAATATGAAAGAAGCGATGTTATATCGGGCACAAGAAACAACGTAAAAATGAATCAGACTTGATCTGAGTAAGCAAAAATAGAACCAGGATCCTCTTTACTATTAAAATGCGCCGTATTTATATGATTCTGGCATTGTTGGAGACGATGCCAACTGTTATTGATTTACAACCTAATATATAAAATCCTTACGAACCATACACGATGCATAACAGGTCTTATCGTACTGGTTTGCTTCATTCCCTTTATCATCAAAGACTTACCCTCTTCCGTCTTCGTGGTAAAAAGTCATGTCAGAGTCCACTGCTTTGCTAAATTTGAAGTTGAAAAAAAAGCAAAAAAGTATTTCAACCCTGACCAACTTAACTTCAAGAAAGTGACCAGTTGATTTTCAAGTAGCCAATCTATTTTTTTTTTTTTTGTAGAAGTGCCAGCCAATCTATCTCAAAAAGCTAACCAAACTGGCTTCAAAAATCTGACCGACTAAGTTCAAAAATTTGATGGATTTTTTTTGGCAAAGTGACCAATTGAGAGTGGAAATACTGTCAATCTAAATCATCCCAAAAGAGGCAAAGGTATCTCACAAAACTTTTTTTGATATCTCTTTAAATAGAGATGAGAGGCAAATAAGTGCATAAGGGCATTGGCAAATAAATAGATCTTGCTAACTAGACGACCAAATAAAGCCATAAACAGATCAGTAGATAGTATCGTTAGTTTTTCCATATTTACAATGTAAGGGCTCGCCTCTAAGCTTTATATTTCCGAGAGAGTTTAAAATATCTTTGTGGTCAATAGGTTTAATAAGATAAATACATAGTGTTGATTGGGAGAATGCTAATACATCATTTGAAATCTATTAGAATCTTTATCGATTAAAACAAGAGTTTTCATCTATACTGTATGATCTTGCTTTACAAATAGGAAAGAGATCATGGCTAACCATTTGCCCCTTTCCTAATTAATCACCAGAATTTATTTTCTTAAAGCTCTTTATGTTTATTGATTGATTACAATTAACTGTAAATGGTACAGTTTCGGTACTAGACTTAATATAACAAATTGATAAAATCATTATTCAGTTGCCAATAAAAATGAATCACAAAAAGTTCAGTTCATACTTCTTTCTATTAATTCAAATATACAATGGACAACACCGGCAAGAATATCAATAAGAGTAATGACCGAACGTCATGCTTTTCTACTTCCTCCTTAACAAGAAAAGACGTTTATACAATGATTCAGGATTTAGAAGGTGAAATTAACGAAGATGAAAGAAAATTGGAGAAGCAAAAACAGAGATTGATATTGTTGAAGCAAACATTATCATTATTCAGATAGCATTTCCTTCTTCTCGTTCAAATGCATTCTAAAATCAAAGAGCTTTTATATTTTATAATCAAGATTTGCTTTTTTGCTTCTTATAACTTTTCCTAATAAACCTTATTTCAATCTTTTACTTTAATCTTATGAAAAGGCAGGCACTAGCGTTCATATATTATGGAACTTGGGCTTAAGGTCGGAAGATAAAGATGCTGTAGTATTAGACATTGATTATACAGCCTAAATAGTTCTAACAAAGAACAATTTGAGCAGGCTTAATGTTCTGATCTTGCTGTGTTTTGTTGTGAGAAAATATTCATTAAAAGAATACAATCTTAAATTCCAGTTAAGGTTATACTTAAAGACTAACAGACCGAGTGAGACTTAGCATTCAGGATGGCTTAATGTGTAAACCAATATAAAATTTGACTTCATGTAAAAAATTCTAGAGCTTTTGTTTTGTATGCTGAAGATATAGATTTCTTTTGCTTCGTTTTTCTTTAGTCACATATCATTTTAAAAATTATTGTATAAAACAATGTTTTATTTATTTGCTTTCTTCTACTTCCTTGACTTCAAGCTCAACTTGTTTTTCTATTATTGTTTGCTCTTCTACTCTAATTTCTTCTTTTTGCTCCACTTCTTTTTCCTCATCTTCTTTTCGTTCCACTTCTTTTTCTTCATCTTCTTTTTTATCCACCTTTTCTTCCTCATCTTCTTTTACTCTGACAAATTCAACCAAGAGTTCACAATGCTCAGTATGAGGAAACAAGTCAATACTAACAGCGCGTGATGGTTTAAAGGGAACTCCTCGATATTTGTTAGATTGAGGTCGGCAAAGGCTAGTAATCATTTTTTTTCAATACAAAAATTAATGGGCCTTTCTTTTCATTGAACTTACGAGACAAAGTTGTCTAATGCTTGTTTAGCATCACAACTAATATATATCAAACGGTCGATTTGAGTGTTTTCACGAACTGCATTAATAACGCTTGAATGAACACCGTTTCTAATATGCTACCATTTAATACTTTTTATTCTTATTTTTTCTTTTTATCATTTACCTTGGTGGATCTAAAACAGCGATTACTTCTTGGTTACGCTCATTTCGTACATGATGCATGGCGTTCTCGACTTTGCTTGCATAGTATGTAACATTGTTTACACCTGCAAAAAAAGAAGGTTAAATTTATACTTTAAGAGAAAAAAAAGCTCTTGTTTACCGTTCAATGCAGCATTTATTTTTGCATCTTCAATAGCTTCAGGTACCATTTCAATACCAATTACTTTATCCACCGATTTTGCCATTGTAAGACCAATGGTACCCGTACCACAGCAAAGATCAAGCAGTGTTGTCTTTTTACTGCTATCAATGTTACACCATTCTGCACATTTGGAATACAAAATTTCAGTAGCAGCCGTGTTGACTTGAAAGAAGGCACTAGCAGAAAGACGGAAACGTAAGCCCAAGAGTTCCTCATGAACATAGCCACTGCCAACCAATGTCTCTACGGGGGCTTTATCGGTAAAGCCATTCGAGGATCCATTCCAAACTTGCAATAACAAAGTAGTGACAGAAACAGGGCTCTTTTTCTCCCAAAATTCAATCAAATTAGCCTTTTCTTGATCCAATCTCTCAGGTGATAAATCAGCAGAGGATAATTGAACCAAAATCATGACTTCACCCGTGCTAGGTGTTTTGGCCATAATAGTACGCCAGCAACCCTTCTTTTCTACACGGTCATAGACAGGAAGATCAGATGCCTTGATATAGTCGCTCATGCTCTTTGCAATTTGTTTAGCAGTATCAGACACATTCAAGCATTCATCCGGTTCCAAAACAGCTATAATACCATCACGGTAAAGTCCCAAGAGAAAACCAACAGTAGGCTCACCATCCAAGTTTGTACCAATAGTGAATTCACACTTTGTACGATAATTGTTAATCTCTGGTGATCCAATGGTTGGAAGCATTTCACAAGGTAACATTCCTCTGTATCAAAGAAAACATTAATTTTTTTTTACAAAAGTATTCATCTTTCTCTTACGGTTCAAGTGCCCATCCAATCTGACTCTTTGTTTTATCATTAGAGAGACCAGATACTTTCTTTTTAAGTGCAGTCAATGCTTTCAACCCTTGTCTATTCTTTTTGACCAATTGCTGTTCATAATCCATTCTCCAAAGAGGTGTTACTTGATCAGCCAACTTTTCAGCACTTGTACGAGTATCATTTGGATCAGCTTGAGGCTTCTTATTCTTGCTGAATCGTTCACGGTATTCAACTTCGGCTGTAGGGTCGTATTCAGCTTTCAATTCCTTCTTTTTATACGTGTATCCATTCAATTTCTTTACACACTCCAAAGCTTCTTGCTCATTCTTTTTAAGAGTTACAAAGCTGCATAATAGTTAAATGTCAATACTTACATCAAGGGTAATAAAGCAATAATCCCATTTGGGCGCCTTTTTGAATCGAGTATAACCTTCAGCTCTCAAAAATTTTTTCATATTGGCATAATCAACTCTAGGGAGATTGGATACTTTGACACGATGAAGTACATTTTCTGTTTTTTGCTTCTTTTGCACATTTTCCTCTTCTGTTATCTCTTCTAAAGGTCGCTTTTTCCCAAAGACAGTGTCTATGATGGATTGAGCAAATTTGAGCATGATGATCCAATCTAAAAAAATAAAAGACAAGAGAAAAAAAATTGTAAAAAGTCTTACTTTTGTTTTTGATTGGTGCGCTTATTGAATAATATTACTTTCTTTATAAAGAGGCTTTATTATTTATTAAATAAAAAAATGGGTAAATTGGCGACTCTGAGGATGTACATGCATATCATTTAGTTTGAAGCTATTCAATTCTTCTTTAATTTTTAAAGCAATTTCTGGTGTTAACTTTTGACTGGTTACGTTGTCATCACATTTTCTATCATATTCATTGGCAGAAAATGTTTCGTGCAGTGTTACTACTGAATTAAAGGATACTTTGCTTGATATAGTGGAAGAAGCAGGTGAAGGTGGTAATGCGAAACTGCTTCTTAAATGCTTGGTCTTTCTTGAAGAAATACTTGAATTGGGAGAATCAGGCATAACAGGTTCCCTCGATTCTCTTTCACTGTATTTGACCCCAAAAACTCGCTTTATCTTTCTACCAAGTGAGGATGATTTTGAATGTAGACTAGAGCCTGAGCTAGAAGGTGACAATTGTAAGCTATTGACCGTGGATCTTCTATTGTTGTTGGTATTGCTATCTTTATTGTGTTTCATCATTGTCTTTAACTGTTGCTGATGAAGATAATGTAATTGATAAAAACTAGCCTGTAATTGCTGCTGCTGCTGCTGTTGCTTAATTTCGTTTTGAAACAACCTGCTGTTGTTTTGCTGATGATTTTTTGTAGTTCTGGATTTACACTGTTATGTTAAAGCTGGTTAAGCTTAGTTTTATCGATTAGGTAGTTTTTGTTTCTAACCTTGCTTTCTTTTGAAATCTTCATTGATAAAATGTCTGCCAGGACTGTATCATCATCATCCATAACGTTTTTATAATAATAAGCCATTTTGATATTTTCTATTACACAGGCACAAAATAATTCTAATTCTTTTTATATAATTTTTTTTTTGCGTTGTTTTATCTCGTTCGTTCTTTACAATATATATAGCAACTATTTATGTACACAAAACAATAACAAAGAAACCAAAAGAAAAAGAAGTAGAGTAATGAAAAGAAAAAAAGCTAATAAAAAGATAAAATAACGGCCACCCCTACAAAAAGATGCCCCTTTTTGTTTTCTTCCTTTATTTCTATATTAGACATATAAACTGAAACAAGCACGTACATACAAACACATAAGTCTCCTCCTATTTAAAGGAGTATTAAACAAGTTCCTAAAGGGAATTTATTACAATAATAAAAAACAAGCTATTCTATCATTCATATTCTGGTGTATCTTCAGGTTCCTACATATGCAAACAATTGAGTTTATATGCAAAAAATAAATATTATTTTGCTTTACCTTTGGTTCTAAGTCTTCGCCATATTGTATTGAATTATCCACGTGTGATAAGACGTATTCAATTGAATCTTCATCTGTAATATTCAATGGTAAGAACTTAATCATACTATAATCGTCAATCTATAAACAGTTAATTAATATATTGTTTCCCTCCTTTCCCTCTCCTTTTATTCATTTTACCAACTGCACAATTGCTTGATTCAATGCGTGGAATTTTAAACTCCTTGCTGTAGGTTGTTCCTCTCCTTCATATACAACTTCTGCTTCTTCTGCCATCAACAATGGGTCAGGTTCTAAGTAACGATCCATTTCTCTATCATTCATTGCCTTTTCCATCAATCTTCTTCTTCTCTTCTGTCTGCGTCTCTTTTTAGCTGCTGCATTTTCTTCATCATCTTCATCATCATCCTCTTCTTCGCTCAGTTTTTTATTTCCATAATCGCCTTCAATTAAGTCCATTTTGGTCATCACATTGATATGTGGTATCTCCAAGTTCACCATAGCACTCATTGCACTCAATACACCTGAGAAATATTTACTTTTGTCTTCAATAAATTGTGATTCTAAGCAATACACTCCACAAATAGACATATTCAATCGACTCAACGCTTCACAAATTCTTTTCATAATAGGAAAGTGGGTGTATAATTCAATTTGGCCAGGACAATCAAAGATGAGATAATCATCTTCATAATCGCCAATTTCCTCCTCTAACCAATCTATATTATTCACCAAAAATCTATGTACATCGAGTTATTCTTCATATTCTTTTCATTTTTTTTATATTTACTCTAAGCAATAAATCAAACCACCATTAGGTCCGTAATCTAACTCCTCCATAACATCTTCCAAAGTAATCAAGTCACGAATATCTATCATATTGTGCGTTAATAAATCAGCAATAGACTTAGAAAACACACAAATTACCAATGGTAGGATCGTATTCAAAATTTTCTGCAGCAGGATCCAAATTAACTAGGTGAACACGACGCCCGGCTGTTTGGCAATGTGTCATCATTGTAGCGCAATAAGTTGACTATTAAACAATATTAAATCTCTTGTATAAAATATTTTCATGTTTTCTTTTTACCTTTCCGCTTCCAGCAGGTCCCATAACAAGTTGACAATGGGTCCCCTATTTATAATTATATTAAGGCTCTGATTGTGAAGTATTGGTATATGTTTACTACTTACATGATGTAATGAATTGAAGAATAGAGTATTGATTTCTAAGCAAAGTTCTTTCAAAAAAAAAAAAAATTGGTTGACACATTTTAAAAGTCACAAGTACTCTCCGCCAAAAGAATTCATGCTTAATAAGGGCATTCATTTTATGCAAGGTAAAAAAAAAAAAAAAAAAAAAGAGGAGGAGACAGTACAATGGGTTTACATCATACCAATGAATTTTGAAGGAGTACTAATATTTAAGGAGTATGTGGGGAATAAGCATTAAGTTACCCGCTTTTTTGTCTAACATTGCACATCATTTTACATCGAAGCAACCCTTTTTTTATTTATTTTCCGATCCCTTTGGATGTTTTTATCATCAAAGCTAAAACAGTATTATTTATTGTTGTTTTCATGACTTAGTTGATTTGTAAACACATTCAACCTAATTTCACTCAAGACTTGTTTGAACTTTATAAAACATGTCTTTAAAATTATATTCATCAAAATCCTTAAATTAATTTTCCATTCTTTTCTCTGTATTGTTATCTAATAATACATGATGGTCTATGTGTTTATATGTTCACTTTAAATTGAATATATTCTGGGCATCATAATAATAAAATAAATGTTCTTTTTTTTTTTTATTAAAAAAAACAAGTCCAAACTTTTTAGACCCAACGTTGTATCACCTTTTATTTCACATTCTCTTTCTCCTTCCTCCCTTCCCCTTTTTTTTCGTTCAAAATATATTCACACACGTAATTATGAAATCTACTCCTGAAGTTTTGAACGAAATCTTTCCACCTTCACTTACTGCTCATTGGTAAAGTACACAAAGAGCATAGTGTATCTTTATATATTTTATGAAGTGAAACTTATAAAGCATTATTATTAGGTTTCATGCAATTGATAGCCCTATTGTGGACCCTATCGCAGAAAGAAAGAAAAAAAGATTTGGTACAGAGACACAACAAAGAGTACCAGCTAAATGCTGGGTGCCTTTCTCAAAACGTGATAATGCAGCTTTGGAAAAGGCATATCAAACAAACTATTCAACTGTGCCTGTCAATGAGGACTATTTATTCGAAGTAGATATTTCTAAAAGAGAAATAAGACCCGTCTATTGGGAGGGTCCTATATTTGAAGTACGTAGAGCTATTTGGTTTACTCAAATGGATGGATCTTGGGTACCTTGTGAAGAAAAGATGTCTAAACAAATTGAAGAAGGATATCTGTAAAGAGAAATATTATCGTGCCACTTTATTCCTAACTTACACATGTACAGGAAACATAAGCCTTATCAAAAACCTGTTGTTAAATCTGTTGAAGAAATAGATATTACAGAAGCCGCAAATGGCAATGATGAGCCTTCAAATAAACCTGTCAAGAAACCTGAAGTTGAAGAATACATTGAAGAAAAGGAGTATTTGCTAGGTCCTTATTTAGGTCAATACGTTGTCTATACAAGCTCAACACATGCTTGGCTATTATAGTAAGAAGTAACTCCTTTTATAGATTTACGTGTATTTAATATTACTTTCAGTGATACAACAGGCGCAAATATTGCAAAAAATTTACTTGAAAAATTGACAAACCATCAAATTCTTGGCGGTAAAAGATTAATTCGAGGCTATGGAGAGGTAACCAAAGAAACGAAAAAACAAAATGAAGCAAAAAAAGACAAAAAGAATGAGACAACAAAAGAAGAAGAAGAAAAAGATAAAGAAATAGAACAAGAGCAATATGAGAATGTAAAAGATCCCAAAAAAAGAAAAGAGCTGAGCGATAAAAAAATGATAGAACAAGAGGCTGAAGATTATGAAAATGAAGAAAGTGAAGAGGATGTGAGATGTGTGGATCATCTTGTATTTGTTATTCATGGGTAAATGTTAAAAAGAAGTGCTTTAGATACAGGTCATTAATACATAACCCAAAAAAAAAAAAAAAAAAAAAAAAAAGAATTGGACAAAGGATGTCTGAGCGATTGGGGCAGAATTTTGTACACGGTAATTTGTGTTTGTGTATACTCAAAAAGATCATGCTAATCATATGAAAAAAAAAAGATGTTAATTTACTTCGCAAGACAATGAAATCAACTTGGCCGATTGCATTATCAGGCGTAAAATCATTGGATCGTTCTAATGGTATTCAGGTACTTCCTATTTTGTGGAGAAACAGTATCGCATTTGGTGCAGACGCTGAGGAAGACAATGGAAGTGAATCAGACTTGGGATTGTCATATGAAAACCTTGATGATGGCTGCCCAACAATAGACGAGATAACATTAGATGGTGCGCCTAATATAAGAACACTTGTTTCTGACGTATTTTTAGACAGTAAGTGAGGAAGCAATCTTGAACGTGCATACTGTATATATCTTATATGTATCTTCAGTTCCTTTATATCTTACAAACAAATATCATGACCAAATGATTCAAGTAATTACCAGAGAAGTTAATCGAGTGTACAAACTTTTTCTTGAAAGAAACCCGTCCTTTTCAAAGAATAACGGACAAGTATCCATCCTTGGACATTCTCTTGGTGTAAGATATAAAGTTATAATAAAGTACACTCGCTCATCTTTTTTTATATTAAAGTCACTGCTAGCCTTTGATATTTTATCTGTTCAACCCTTTGCACCAAATCAAAAACCCGATCCTGAGACTACTGCTGTATTGACTGAAAAGAAACCTTTGGTCACTTTTGATTTCCCTGTAAGAAATTTCTTTGCTGTGGGTTCTCCACTTGGCATGATTTTGCTCCTCCGAAGCTACAAGATTGTCTCTCGAAAAGCACTGACAACAAACACTGCTCCTAATCATGTAAACACGCCATCTTCAAACAAAACACCTTCCTCTCTCGTTTCATTCGTATATCCAGCAGCAGATAACATTTACAACATATTTCATAAATCCGATCCAGTTGCCTATCGATTGGAACCGCTTGTTGTACGCCATTACGGTGCCAAATTAAAACCAGTGCCTATTCCATACATCAAAGGTGGTTTGAAAAGTGTGCTTGATGCTGGGTTTATTGTAGGCAATGATATAGCTAGCAAGGCAGGGGCCATGTTTGAATCATTTAAATCAGGCATTACTAGCAGTTTACTCATGCGCGGATTAGGTCTCTCAAAGGTATCAGAAGAAAAGCAGGTAGCAGAACTCAAGCAACGTTCTCAAAGCAATCCTGAAATCATGGCTTACAAAGCAGAAGTTAAAAGTGCTGCAAAATTAGGAATGCTGAATCCGACTGGAAGAATTGACTTCTGCCTACAAGAAGGATTGTTGGAAAATGCATACATTAGTGCATTAAGTGTACATATGTCATACTGGCAGGTAAAAAAAATAAAGACTAACAAAATTACTTTGGTTGCTTCAAAAAACTGATTTTGATAGGATGTCGATGTTGCTGGATTCCTTATTAGAGAAATTTATAAAAAAGAAGAGCCTATCGGTAACCTTGTGCATAGTAAAACTACCTACACATAAGAGAGTAGAGGGCGCCTTTTTATTACATCTTTTTTTAATATAATACAAATCTTTAATTGAGTGGTTGTGGGTTGCTAGGGTCGTATTCTTTAGGCAAATTAAGTCCTACTCGATTAGCAGAAAGCTCAATCTTTTTCTTTTGTTCTAAAACAATAGCTGAATACATTTCACGAAGTTCCTACAAAAAAATGAGTCTTTTCAAATATAAAATCTTCTATTTTATTTACTTTATGCTTTCTAGAGCTCGTCAAAAAGGTCAATAAATTCTCTGCTTTGCTGTTTAATAAAGCGATTTTCGAAGGATCGGTAATGTTTTGGTTATTGCGATAAGTCGACTTTAATTCTTGAGCAAAAAGAGGATTGCTTGCTCCTTTAGTATACTGTTAAATATTAATTATAATTTGTAAAGCTGTTTTCATATAAATATCTACCTGCTTATTCACTTCTCTTAATAATTGTCGATAAATGCTTAAACTCCTTGACATTTTGACAAGATTAAAGAAAAAAGATAGCCAGGTTATAGCACTTGTCAGCAACAATTCACTCTCATGCCGTACAAGCCACCCGGTTAATAATTAATTAAATTAACGTTATACATGGTACTCAACAAATCAATAACGTAATATCTCATACAACTATTAGTACCAGTATTGACTATCTTATGCATTTTGACTTGTTCCTTTATCCTTGTAAACACTTCGCTAACAAAAAAAAGTGACTAAGCGAGCAGCAAAAGACCCAGCAAAAATGAGATCACGTGTTGTGCGGTTCGAAACATATATTTCCGGACCGGAATAATTAATTTGTATGTAGTTTAATTAACGTCAAAAATTTCACAGTCACGCTTGCTCTGGTGTGCAACAGCGCACCATTGAATTAGTGGTGAATGTTGTTTAATCGAGGTGTGGTATATTGCTGCATCTTAAAGGTGCTGATGTCATTATAACATGGTCCGTGTTGCTGATGCGGGATTAAGACCCCGTGTAATGCAGAAACTACATGTTCCTGAACCTTTTTTTTTTTTTTTTGACAATGTTGAAAGATATACAGTCAAGTTTTTTTAGTACCACGCCAGTTAGAAAATGAACTTTTGCGTAACAACCTATTTGAAAACGGAGTATCAACTCTTTTGCTTGAAAACCAAAAACATATAAATACCCTTATATCTTATCCCTATTTTTACTTCACTTCACTTCACTTTACTTTTGAATTTTATATTCTTTTTATATTTTCTTTATTTTATAAAACAATAAATCCATCAAGCGTTCAATTGAAACCTTTTGGTCTGTGTTCTATTTTAAATACTGAAGTCCCTTGAAGTCAATAACCTTCATTGTAAACCTATTCCTAAACCTCAAGAGTTTAACCTATTCTAACAAGTTTGATCTACTATTAACAAGATCTGGTGGTCACTATCGACAAAACTTACATACTTAAAACCTAAACCCGCAAACAAGCAATATATTAAAGAAGATTACAATGTGATTGTCATTTAAGTCGGTTGTCGTGCTCTTAGGATTGTAGTAAAGAAGCTAAAAAATGAGAAAAATCAAAAAGAAAAAAAAATATTATTGTAACACACTGCAGCAAACTTTGGCAGCTTTTGACTTCTCTCTAACTAGTGTAACACACAAGAACAATACAATGGAATTTAAATCTCTGCCTTACAGTTTACAACGACCACCAAAAACAGAACAAAATCATAAAATCCAAAAACATATAAATAACCCCAAATAATAATCACGAAAATACTTATTTTTCTTGACTTCACTTCTTATTTACTTTACTTTTTTATATTTTTACTTTTTTTCTTTTTATCAAATAAATATTCTTTTAAAGAGGCAAACTATCACTTATTTTATTTAACATTAAGAACAAGAAGTCCCTTGGAGCATATACACTTCATTGTAAATCCTTTTTATTTTACTTTACTCAAAACAGTTTGGTCTACTTAATAGGATCTGGTGGTCACTTATTGCAAGTGAATTTATACTCAGTTTATTACTGCTTTTGGAATTAAACACTATTCAGTTCTTTGGTTTTATGTAAAAAACTCTTTTCAATCAAATCTACTTAGCACTTCAAACATCCAAAAATGAAAAACACCATAAAACTATTACCATTTTGTCGACAATCATGTTGATGAATCAAAAAGATGGTGACACTAACTACCCCTGAGTGCAAGTCAGTAATTTTATTCGAAGACCTGAGATATGCTAGTATGTAGAGCTTCTATCCT
The DNA here is from genome assembly GCF_000149305.1 of Rhizopus delemar RA 99-880. Taxonomy (NCBI): domain Eukaryota; kingdom Fungi; phylum Mucoromycota; class Mucoromycetes; order Mucorales; family Rhizopodaceae; genus Rhizopus; species Rhizopus delemar. The sequence goes on from NW_027137828.1 coordinate 296,705, forward strand.
TTTATATTATGCTGCTCAAAACAATCTGATCAACTCCCAAAGTCCTAGTTGCTATAAATTCTATTTAAAATTTTATCACAAAGGAATCGTTTTAAGTAACTTAATTTCAGTTAAACCTATGAGAAATAAAACTACGCAAAATTATATTACTGTAATTTACGAGATCCTTATACTATAACTAGATTCCGATATAGTGAAAGACTATATTCATAAATTTCCAATTCTTACTTTCATTATTCTCAAACCGATATTGCTATTTCAACATATATATATCCACATATAAAGCTTGTTTTATGCTATTTTTAAATATGTATTATAGTCACCATATTCTCTTTAGGAAATAAAATCAAATACTTAACTGCAGCCATGGAATTTCAATTTCTTAAATGGTGTCTTCACTAAAAATTTTGCTTCAAATGGCTTGAATACCAAAGAAGCAATATGAAAAATAATCTGAGTATGGTCTATAGCATATTTCGGCACTATTTTAACAGTACAATGACAAGGGTAGCATTGAATTGTTTGTCTTCCTCTGATATTCGTTACTACCATTTTAAATATATCAGAAAGGCCACATTCAGGGTGATTCTTAGATTTCGTGAAACGATATTAAGAGCATAACACAAAGTCACATAAGTATTTCTTTTCTTCTCATCTATAAATCAATGCAAACTAGATCTCGCACTCTCAAAGAAAAGGTTTTAATAATCGCCCCTTTCACAAAGATAACGTTTATTAACTTGATATAGGCACTTGCTGAAAGTACTGTCTCTGAGAATGGTCAAAACAACAACAATAAATCTACAGCTAACTTTCGGATTCAAGAAGAGATATATATTAATGGAACCAAAAGATCCTCAGAACCACAAACTTCACCTTCTGAAGATCTCTTGAATGCCTTGAAGTAATTATAATAGCTTTTAAACTGTTGTTTTAAATCTTATTTACCAAAATATGACCTGCAGGGAAAAAGTATCAACTAAACAATGGACAATAGAAGATTTTGAAATTGGACCTTGTTTAGGAAAAGGAAAATTCGGTCAAGTTTATCTTGCACGAGAAAAGCAAAGCAAATTCATAATAGCGTTAAAGGTTTTGTATAAAGCTGAAGTGATTTCAACAAATACTCAAGGCCAAATCGAGAGAGAGATTGCTATTCAAATTAATTTACGGTTTGTTTTCACTAGATTGAAGGAAGACGAACATGTTGCTTACTATTTTGCATAGACATCCCAACATTCTCAGATTGTTTGGTTTCTTTCACGATGAGAATAATGTGTATTTGATTCTAGAGTATGCAGCAAAAGGTGAACTATTTTATTTAATACAAAGACAAGGACGGTTTGAAGAATCATTGGCAGCAAAGGTACAAAGGGTTAAAATAGTTTACAATATTACTTATTCTATTTGCATAGTATATGGCTCAAATGACTCAGGCTTTAATATACCTTCATAGTAGAAGTATCATACATAGAGATATAAAACCAGAAAATCTATTACTAGACGGACAAGGCAACTTAAAAATTGGGGATTTTGGATGGTCAGTAAGAACAAGGATAGTAGAGTAGGTGATAAAAAAGAAAAGAAAAATGTAGTTGCTTAAAATATTCTTTTTACAGTAATAGAAGAAGTACACTATGTGGTACATTGGATTATCTGCCTCCAGAGATGGTAGAAGGTCGAGATCATGATGAGAGTGTGGATCTTTGGTCATTAGGAGTGCTTTTATATGAATTGGTTGTAGGAAAACCTCCATTTGAAGTTTCAGCTAAAAGTCATCAAGAGGACGTATATAAAGAAACATATACACGCATTAGAAAAGTAGACTTAAAAATACCAGATTTCGTTAGCAAAGAGGCTCAAGATCTGATAAAAAAATTGATACAATACAAAGCTGCTAATCGATTACCACTAAGAAAGGTTCTATGTCATCCTTATCTTAAAAAATATGTGAAATAATGCAGTATTTCAAATGAAGAGTTCTCTTCAAGTAAATAAGCAAAAATTCCAATTGATCATGTATTCATTTATGTATGTGTATACTTTAAGATGCTCGAGAACGCTATGATAACTTTAACTAGGTCAATCGATACTATGTTATATACCCTTGTTTAATTGGTTAATGGAGATTAAAATTAGTATGCTTTTTTAGAAGAGAAAAAAATATTGTGATTTGCGTTTGAAAATAGAATTTTTAGTTTGGACAAGAGGAATTATTTTTGACCAATCTTACAGTTGCCAGAGTGGAAGGTGAGGATGAGCTGGTAAAGGCTCTTTCGCGCCACGGTTTATTTTCAGATTTAATATATAATAGATTTTCTCTAAGTCCTCTTTTTTCAGATCTTTGAAGCGCTCTAAGCGTTTTCTCTTGTTTCTATTGGTGAGGGAAAGATTAACGAAGGAATACAGTTAAAAGCGGAAGGGCAGATAACCACCACATTTCCACCTTCCACTCCGGCAACTGTAAGATTGAAAGGCATACTTGTTCCAATCCTTGTTGCCTACGTTTCAGGTTCCGATGAGATGATATTGTTTTCCGTTGCAGAAAAAATGGTGTTGTTTATGGATTGACTAGCTTGAAATTTATTAAAGGGTTTGAAGTAACATTTCTCGAAGACATTTGGTTTGTTTGACCAATTTGCATGTTTCTTCACTAGTTCCATGTTATGTCCATGCATTACTGCCCAAGTGCTTGCTGCTGCTCTCAGTGAGTGTGCTTTGTGGATACTTGTGTCAATGCCTGCGCCTTGCATCGCTTGTTGTATTCATGATGCGATGGTCGCTGGGCTAACAGATCTGATCTGATCTACTTTTTCCACGTCTGCCAGAAATAATGTATGATACTTGGGGAGGTTCATTCGTATGTTCGCCGTGCGATCCATAAAACTTTTAAATTTCCAGGATTGTTTTTATATAGTTTTTTTTATCAAATTCAATATTTATTAATCCCGTATACTTATCTGCAACTTCAAGAAATCTATCACAAGTGTTTTCAATATATTCTATCTTAGTAGTAATTATGGTGTTGATAATTATCTCTATCTTACATGTCAGTTAACCAGCAACTAACACCGTAATTAAAAAAAAAGGAAACAGACTTTAAATTTCAAGGATTACTTGAATCTATTTAAAATCTCACTTCTAAACAGACCGGAAAAACGTATATTGATTGCTTAAACTTTCATGATACGGAAAAAAAAATATATCTTGATTTACAGTAATTCAACTGTTAAACAATTCTTTCTATTGCTTATAAATTTTTTCTATTCTTCTCAAAAAATTCTATTGGTCAAAAATAATTTCTCTTGCCCGAACTAAAAATTCTATTTTCAAACACAAATCACTGTAAAATAAAAAGCATTCGACGCTATTTTTTTTTTTTCTTTTTTTTTTTTTTTTTTTTTTTTTTTTTTTTTTTTTCAGTAAAATCAATAAAAAAAAAAATAATGGCATCCTATCGTTCTAGAAGTAGACGCAGGTCACCTTCACCTTTAAGCAGTAAAAGAGCAAAGTATTCTCATCGAAGTCGCAGCAGAGACCGTGATAGATATAGATCCCATCGTTCTTCACATCATCGTTCTTCACGCTATGACGATCGTTATGATGATAGATCTTATTCATCTTCAAGACATCGGCATGAATATGTAAGTATAAATGATAAAAGACCACGTTCACGTGAGCCAACATCAAGAAATCATGCTGTAGAAAAGTCTTCAAATGGACATGAAGAGCCAGTACATGTAAGCATCACTATTTGAACATGAAATCAAAATATTAACCCAGCTCTTTTTCATAGAGGGAAGAAACGCCTACTACACCTAGCTCAATCTCAACAGCAACCAGTAATAACGCAATTGACCGTGAAGAAGCTTTACGTCGAAAGCAAGAACGTGTGAAAAAATGGAAAGAAGAGCGGGAAGCTGCCAAACGTCTAGAAGAGGAACAGAAAAAGGCTGAGGCAGAAAAGGAGGAGAAATTGAAACCAACTGAGGAAGAAGACCAAGAAAAGAAAGAAAATGAAGAGGTACAGCCTGATCAAAAACAAGAGGAAGAAAAGAAACAAGAAGAAACGACAAATGAGCTTCAATTGTTGGAACAGTTTGCTGCTATCAAGAAGGCTGCGGCTGAAGCTGCAGCTAAAGAGGAAGAAGAAGATAATGAAGAAGAAAAAGATGTTCAGCCTATGGATGAGGAGCTTAGTGTTGATACTGGAAAGAAATGGAGTTTAGAAGACGACTCTGAATCTGAAGGTGAAGAATCGATGAATGTTGAAGACGGTTCAACCCATGAGGCAGATGAAGCAGAAAGAACATTTAAACCTTTACAAAAAGCTCAGGTTGAAGAAAAGGATGAAACTTTACTTGGAATAAAGCCACGAAGTAATTTTGCAATGTCCAATTCCTCTACAAAACCCAAGAATACTATGATCATGGGATTTGGTTTAAAGAAAAATGGAATGGCTGGCAACAATATGAAAAAGCCGGTACAAAAGAAAGAGCCTCCTAAAAAGCAAGCTCCTGCAGCAGAAGAGACTCAAGATGTTGTAATGAAAGATGAGGATATGGATCCTTTAGAAGCTTACATGATGGATGTAAATGAAGAAGCTAAAAAAATTAACGAAGAAGATAAGAAGCGAATTGAAAAACTTAACAAAACAGATAAATCGTATGCCCTTATGGATATTGATGAGCAAGCTAATGAGAATGCAAATAATAATGACGAAGAGGATGACATTGGTAGTGACCCTGAAGACATTATTGCGTAAGTTGTAAATTGTTTGCTTCTTTATTTTGACACTAACATTTAGTTTTTAGTTATGCGGCAAAGAAGGTGAAGAGAAAAGATATTGCACCAGTTGATCATTCAAAGATAGAATATGAAGATTTTAGAAAAGACTTTTATATTGAGCCACCTGAATTAAGAGAAATGACACCAGATCAAGTTGATTTACTTCGAATCGAGTTGGACGGTATTAAGATTAGAGGTGTCAATTGTCCTAAGCCTATAACCAAATGGACTCATTGTGGTCTTCCTGTTGGTTGTTTAGAAGTTATTCGTAAATTGAAATACGAAAAACCTACAGCTATTCAGGCACAGGCCATACCCGCTATTATGAACGGACGTGATGTAATTGGTGTTGCTAAAACAGGTTCCGGAAAAACAATTGCATTCCTATTACCTATGTTTCGTCATATTAAAGATCAAAGACCATTGGAAGCAGGCGAAGGACCTATGGCTATCATTATGACACCCACACGTGAATTAGCTACTCAGATTCACAAAGAATGTAAACCATTTTTAAAAGTGTTGAATTTAAGAGTAAGACTTATTTTCTATATATCTAACGCTATATATTAAAATTATTTGTATTTTTTATAGGCTGTATGTGCTTATGGTGGAAGTCCTATTAAAGATCAAATTGCAGATTTAAAAAGAGGTTGTGAAATTATTGTATGTACACCTGGTCGTATGATTGATCTTCTTTGTGCCAACTCTGGCCGAGTAACTAACCTTAGGCGTGTTACTTATATGGTTATGGATGAAGCAGATCGTATGTTTGATATGGGGTTTGAACCTCAAGTAATGAAGATTGTTAATAATGTCAGACCTAACCGTCAAACCGTCTTGTTTTCCGCCACATTCCCTCGTCAGATGGAAGCTTTGGCACGTAAAGTATTGAAGAAACCATTAGAAATTACTGTAGGTGGTCGCAGTGTTGTTTGTGATGATGTTGACCAAATTGTGGAAGTAAGAGAAGAAAATACAAAATTTGTAAGGCTTTTAGAAATTTTGGGTAAACTTTTCCATGATGAAGGAGAAGACAACGCCAGTGCTATTATTTTTGTTGATCGTCATGAAGCAGCGGACAATTTACTTCGAGATTTAATGAGACGAGGATATCCATGTCAATCATTACATGGTGGCAAAGTAAGCTTACCCTTACATATATTTTAAATGGCTTACTGAAATATTTCCTTTTTCGTTAGGACCAAGCTGATAGAGATAGTACTATATATGATTTTAAATCGGGCATCACTAATATCCTGATCGCAACATCTGTTGCTGCTCGTGGTTTAGATGTGAAAAACCTTAAAGTTGTTATCAATTATGAGTGTCCTAACCATATGGAAGATTACGTTCATCGCGTTGGTCGAACAGGCCGTGCTGGTAACAAAGGCACGGCTTATACATTCATTACACCAGATCAAGACCGCTATGCTATGGATATCTGTAAAGCTCTCAAGATGAGTGGTCAAGAGATCCCTCCAGATTTGCAAACATTGGCTGATGCCTTTCAAAATAAAGTCAAAGAAGGAAAAGAGCGTGCAAGCGGTTCTGGCTTTGGTGGTAAAGGTCTTGAGCGCTTGGATAAAGATCGTGATTTGGTCAAGAAAATTCAAAAGAAAGCTTATGGAAACGGTGAAGAAGATTCAGACGAAGAAGAGTTGGATATTGATGCGATTTCAGCTAAAATGGATATTGATGAATCACCTGTGGCGGCCAAGATTCCAGAGCCTATCACACCTGGACAGGCAGCCTCTGCAGCCGCAGCCGCAGCAGCTAGCGCTGCATCAGCCGGTAAGGGAACCGAAGAGCAACTTAGTGCAGCCGCTTTAGCAGCCAAGGAAGCTGCAGCTGCTGTAGCAGCACGTATCAACAAAATGTCTACCATTAAAAGTGGTACTACTGTTGTTGGGGATGATGCCGAAGGACGTCCAGTTTATACTGAAGAAATTATTATTAATGACTATCCTCAGAAAGCAAGATGGAGGGTCACTAATAAGGTAAAGCAGAAAAAAAAAAGAAGAAAACACATTTGTATATTGACAATTTTATGATAAATTAGGACCAAATCTCACAAATCACAGAAGTTACAGGCGCAGCAATCACAACAAGAGGTACATTCTTTCCAGCAGGCAAGCAACCAACAGGCAATGAGCGTAAACTGTATTTGTTTATTGAAGGCGATTCAGAAATGGTTGTTGAAAAAGCCAAGATGGAAATTAGACGTGTTTTGATTGAAGCAACTACTGCACAGTTAGAAGCCGAAAGAAGAGGAACAGGGGCAGGTGGTGGTGCTGGAAGATACCAAGTTGTTTAAACTATTTTGTAAGCACCATTTAATTATGTGCTCTTTTTGTAATAATTTATTACATTTTACTTTCTCAAAAATAAAAATAAAAATCTCATTTAAAAAGTATTAATAAAAAGAAGCTCGAGACATGTTTATAGAGTGCAATTACTTTGATATTGCTCACACATTCCAAAATTCCAACCCAATTCTTTTCCTGTGAATTTGCTGATTCAAGAATAAAGTTTAAACAATGAAGAACTTTTTATAGTAAAAAAAAATTGCCATTGACACGTTCACTGTTGGACTATTATCTACTAGCTGCAAAATATCGTGTGTGCGTAGTTAGTCTAGCGATGTCTATTGACACTAAACACACCTTACGATCAACTGATTGAAGGTATTTCAACATGTCTTTGGTAAATAAAAAAATGTCAATAATGGTTATTTAGAGTTTGCATATTTTTATTTATGCTTATATCTTATCTTGAGAGTTTCCGGACACCTTGTCAAGGTTGTCTTAACGTACTTGATCTAGGAATTCAATAGGGCGTATTACAATTGCGCTGGCTCAGCCATGTCCCGGTCGGACCTTTGACACCCTTTTGGACTTCTAAACGTACTCGCACATCTATTGTTCTTCCATGCCTTACCGACTATCTGGTGTTCTGTTTGGAACTCATGTAATCATCTTTTTCTCTCTCATGGCCACTAGCTGATTACAGATTGTCGTTTCTCTTTTCTGACCTTCGTCACCCCCGTATTACAAGGTTTGGGTAGCCCTTATGCTCTACTCTTTAGTGCTATTGACATGCTGCTGGCTGACTACTAACAAGTGGTCGCTAATTCTAATACATGTCTCCAAATTGCCAGTTTTGGCTTGTCTACGAGCAGTCCCTGAGGTTCCTCTGATTTACTTCATAACCCACCTCTATTTACCCTTGGCATATATCATGGACACAAACTTCAATTTCCTTCATCCTCGAGCCAGATCAAAGTTTTGTGTGCATCCATACCTATCCAAGGAATTTTTCAACTGGTGCAGAGCAATTCCATACTCTTGATCTCTTTTCTGGTTTATCTATTCATTGCATTACAGTACGCAAGCCTCAGGCCACATCCATTTGTACTAATTTTCACCTTTTCTGTTGATGCTTCACTCTTCCTTTTAAGCCGCGAATTGATCGGCATAGACGATTCTCCTCGTCTTAGCTTGAAAACATTTGCAAACAATGCTTATCTCTCTTCTCAGGGCCAAAGGCGCCTTTTCCTCTCCCAATTGATGGTTGAAACTTGTGCTGGCCATTCCCACTCTTGCACTGCTGCCACAATGTGACATTATTTGCTACATAACAAGATACTAACATACTCTATTCTCCACTAAATTCTTTCAGCATTCTTTCCGTCTGCTGTCTGTCCAAACTGCCCCGCTCAAGTGTAGTATTTCTCCCTCCTTACTCACCTAAGCACAATCTAATCGAGCAGTTTTTGGCTATAGTTAAAGGAAGAATGAAGCGTATCCGTATGCTGATAGAAGATAATTTGTCCAGTGGATTTGCTGTTGCTTGCATCAACACACCTGTTGGCGTTGTCGACTATTTCTCTTTACAAAGACGACAATTTTTGGTCATCAACAAACATTTTAAAAAACCGATATTTATCAGCCGCACTGTAGATAAAAAAAAGGCACCAATTTTTTTTTTTTTTTTTTTTTTTTTTTTTTTCAGTTCAAATAATGTCAATTAGGGCTACCACAAAACGTGCATTAAATGCGCGTGCTTTTGTTTCAACCACTCGTCAATCCATTGTGATGACCTCAGTTCGTCCTCAATCAACTTTAAACACTGGAGAAATTATAAAAGATCCCCAAATTGGTGATTATCCCAACCTACCTCGTAACAGCACTCAAGCTAGAGGGCCTTACGGTTGGTGGGATCCTCAAGATAAGCGTAATTTCGGAGAAACTGTAAGAGGATTTGTCTAAGAACAAAAAAAGAAGAGGAATTAAATTGTACATGTAGCTTCATGAAGAAGATGAAATTATGGGTGTTTGGGCTCCTGATCTTCACAATTATAGTCCTTATAAAGCGGTTGCTCAATTAGCACTTTTTGCTGGTGCTATTGCTGCTGTCGCTGGTTTTGTCTACAAAACCTATCCTGAAAGCCCCGCTGTAAGGAAGTTTCTCTCTTTTAACGTGTGTGTGTGTGTATTGAATTTATAAAAATAGGTAAAGAGAACTTATCCATACAATGGATTAATAGAAGAGTTTGGTGCTCGTGAAGGTGATATTCGTCCTCGAGGCGTAAGTGTTGACATATTATTAAAGATGGAAAATTTAATAAAATAAAATTAGGCTCGCGTTAGAAAAGAAGAAGCAGAAGAGATGAAATAACAAAAAAAAAAAAAAGTTTGCATATCGGACTTTTTGTGTGAAAAAGAAACTTCTTTATAGAAAATTATTAAATTTAAACTTTTCTCCTCCCTTTTGCTTTCCCTCTTTTTCTTTTTTTTTCTCTTTTTTTGTTTTATTGACAATGAAAATTATACCAATTCATGTATTAGAAGATAATTACTCATATATTCTTATTGACGAAAAGACAAAAGAAGCTGCTGTGATTGATCCCGTTGAACCTATCAAAATATTAAATGTGATAAGCCAAACAGGTGCTAAATTATCAAGGTTTACTTTCAAATTTTACAATTCAATTTCTATACTAACAAATCTATAGTGTATTTACCACACATCATCATTGGGATCACGCAGGTGGAAATATAGATCTTGTTGGTAAAATAAAATAAAAAAAGTCAATTAGGATTCGAGTAACACAAGATAATATATATGTTTTAGCAAGGAAGCCAGGTTTAGCTGTGTATGGAGCAGATGCCCGTATTCCAGAAATAAATTATGTTTGTAAAGATCATGAGGAATTCAAACTGGGTTCATTGGACGTGACCCCTTTGCATACTCCATGTCACACAAAAGGTCATGTCTGTTATTATGTGTCTGATCCAAATACAGGTGAAAAGGCAGTGTTTACAGGAGATACTTTGTTTATTGGTGGTGTCGGTAATTTCTTTGAAGGTGATGCACGCGACATGTATAGAATCTTATTCCACGTCATTATGAAACTACCCGATGAAACCTGGGTTTATTGTGGACATGAATATACAAGGGCGAATTTAAAGGTAACCATCTTGATCTTATCACTCAATACTTATACAAATCTAGTTTGCTTTAAGTGTTGAACCACATAATGAAGCATTAATTACAAAATGGAATTGGATTCAAGATAAACTAATTACGGTTCCATCAACTATTGGACAAGAAAAATTATTTAACCCTTATCTGAGAGTCAATGAACAGTCTTTGCAAGTCATGGCTGGGAAATCAGATCCAGTAGAAGTGTTACATACATTAAGAGAAATGCAAAATAATGCTCGTTAATAAAAAGAAAAAAAAAAGAAAAAGAAAAAGAAAAAAAAGCAGAAAAGAAGTACATTTTATTTTAATCCGACTTCATTAATCTTTCATTTTCTTCTTTTTCATCATCATTTTCTTCTTCAACGTCGTTTGCACTTGCAATCAAAGGCATCTTGTCATTATAAGCATCAGACCAACGAGCAGATTGTTTTCTTTGAGAGTCACCCAATCGAGACCTTCTTCGTGTACTCATCCTTCTCTTTCTTTCACCAAAGCTACTGTGACGTCTGCGGACTTCGGGTTCATTTGATTTATAGAGTTCATAATCCAATCGCTCAGAAGTAAGAGAATTCAGACGGTTTCGTACTGGGTCCTCTTGGCTATGACCTTCATATCGATTCCATGATTCACGTCTATCTTTTGAAGGCATAGGAGGAGGTTGGTAGGTATCCTTCTTGGAGAGATCAAGTGGATGGATGACATCTGCGTTACTGATGGTCGATCTGCGATTGAGGCTTTTTCTAGCTCTCTTGCGTTTATCAATCTCTTCATAAAGCTTTTGACGTTGCTGATGCATATCTGCCATTTCCTTGTTGATTTCATCGCCATAGGGAGGAGGCGGAATGGTAGAATCATTGGTAGGCTTTTCAGTAGGTAACCATTCTCCTTCTTGATTACTTACAATGTATCCACGAGCTTCCTTGTATTCATTAGAAATACGAAGTTTATGTAGAATAACAACGGTCAATATGAGTCCCTTTACAAAAAGAAATTAATAACAGCAAAACATAATTCTTTTTAGAGTTTACCGATGCAACAGAATAAACAACCCATGAAACTAATCTTTCGGTGGAAAATTGAGTCCATTGGCTGTAACAGTGATCAAAGGTTTCCTTGAATCGCTCATTCTCTGCATAGTTTTCAGACCACCAAAAGAAACGGGAAGGCTGACGTTGAATACAGTTGTTCATCAAGATAGGACGGTACGTATTGTACAGTAAGATGATGTGAATAAAGCCAATCAAGAATTGGACAACAACAAGGAAACACAAGCCATAAGTGTAAATGTTAATGCCGGTCATTGATTTCTGTTTTTTTTGATAAATGATTACTACTACATGTCACTTGATTCTCTCTCTTTTTACCATGATTACTACAATAAGTCCATAAATACTCCATACACTAATGATTCCAATAAAGGTCAAATAAGTATACAAGTCTCCCATAGCAAAACTGCGAACCCAATCTTTTTCTCAAGTTAATACTAAAAATACATATTTTATACAATGAATACCATTAAGATAAGTAAGGTCGACAGCAATTAAAGCAGGGCCAAAGATCTACATCCTTTGTTAATAAAATACATCTTTTTCCTTTTATCCTTACAATCAATAGAAAAATCGAAACAATAGAAAGCGTTTGCCGCGTCCAAATCTTTTTAAAATTGATATTGAACTTATCAAAAAACATACTTTTGACAAAAGAAAAAAAGAAAGCAAACATGCATTGCTTTTGCAACGGTTATATACACAAATATTCGGAGCGCGTTTCTGTTCAGTTTCAGCAAATTTCATGGGATTTTATTATGATTTATAGAATTGCATAAAAATGATGATTAATCGCCTAAAGAATGGTATCCTCCACGGCGAGATTGATACCATTGCCACATGTAATAAGCCACCCATGCCAAGATGGCAAAACCCAGAAGGGAGCCAAGAACAATCAAGGTGATTTGCCACCAAGCTAATCCAGCTTTCTGAGCTTCTTCAGGGGGAACAAGAACACGATCAATCTCGAGTACACCACCGCCTGAACTCGAACGACCGATGTCAACAATCTCAGCGCTATCTTGAGAACTACCCTTGATCTTGACCGAATAACCACCACCTACGTTTTTACTGATGACAAGCACCGTGTCTTTTGAAAGCAGCGAAGGAAATTCGGTCCCTGTGTAGCCTATCTCACGTCCTTGATCCTCTTCACCGGACGAAAACCACCACCGATGCTTGATCTCACCCGCATCCAACGGAGGCAACGCGAGCGGAATGATGTGCAACTTGGCAAACTTTGCGAGCTTTTCGGGATCCCCTTTCAGATGAGCCAAGTTGATTTTGGCAAATGCCCGATCGCTTGGAGCCAAGATCGTATAGGGCTGATCTCCATCGATACCCTCGAGGACCTTTTGGGTCAGGTGGCTGTGTTCCAAGAGAGCCAGCAGATTGCTGGTTCCTTCCGCCGATAGCAGGTCACGGTTGCTGATCTTGAGTGCGTCAGGTAACTGCACACGATCGATGATGTGGATCACTCCGTTCGAAGACAGGATGTCGGATTTGACTACCTTGCCAATCACCGCACGGTCGGCTCCATCCGCAGCACCGCTGCCTCGGATGAACATGCCGTCCTGGGTCTTGTTGAGCGTGATCTGTGTGTTGATCAAGGTCTCTGCTTGATGTTCTCCTTCCTCAGTTGAGTTTTCATAGTACAGGTCACGCACCGCATGGTATTTCACCACACGTTCCAATTTTTCTTTGGAGTCAAGCTGAAGCAAATGCTTTGCCAAGAGACCCAGCCGACCAAAGGCTTCGTTGGAGGGCGCAAAAAGAGTGATTCCGTGTGATCTTTCGATGGTCTCATCAGCACCGGATGCGTAAAGACTGGCAACAAAAGTAGACAGTTCCAGGTTGACCGGGAGACGACTGAGCAGGTCTCGAGGTAAGCTGAGAGAACGAGCAAGAGGATAGATGATTGTTTTTTCTCCAGTTTCAACTATGGAAAAGAGAAATCATGTTATTTCATTTACTGCTCCTACTGGGAACTTACTAGGATCCTTGATGACTCTCGACTTGCCAAATTGAATGGATTGTTTTTCAATAAAGAGTCTGTTGTTTCCATAAATGTTGGGGTCTTGTTCGGTAACTGTGACCGGAATACGTTGATGATGCGTCTCGCCCAAGTCATTGTGGGATTCAGTCTCGAGCAATTGACCATTGACGAGATCTGAAGGACGATAGCGGCCACGGATGATGTGGTATTCTAACCATGCCTTCATCTGATTGCTCGGGACATTTCCTTCATCTAAAGCATCATTGGGAGGAGCCAAAAGGGTGATCTGTTCATCTTGTTCGTCATCCAAATAACCACCTAAGCCATGATCATCAAACAGCTTTATAAAGCGAGTAGCATGGATAGCATTCAAGGCCTTGCGTGCATTGAGCTTTAAAAAGTCCTTGTTCTTGGGTAAAATAGGGCTTTCGAGTACATGAATAACGCCTATGGGTGCTGTGTAAATAAGACGAAATAAAACGATTTATACTTATTACCATTGGATGATAAAAGGTTACTTTTGACCATCTTGACACCATTCACAGTGATTGTGTCTCCTTTCACTAAAATATCAAGATCTTCTGAACCTTCCACTGTCTTTATCTTTGATTCTCCTTCTTTCAAGTCTCCTGAATAAAAAAGCTTGGGAGTGATTTGATGATTCAAGACTCTAGCCAAATCATGACGGCCTTCATTACTATCCAAATAATCCTTCTCGACATCATTCAATTGATCACCAAAGACACTTTTACTAGCAAAGATCGTATATCCTTTGGCACGCTTGAGATTCAAAGAGGCTCGATCAACCCAATGATTAAAATCTTGAAGGTCTTTATCCAAACCCAGTGTGGTATCTAGGATGTTTATTAGTCATTCCGTACCCTTAATTTGTTTTTTTTTTTTTATTACCCAAGTCTGCAGGAAACGACAACAGGCGATCTACTGTATGCAAAACACCATTGGAAGCATCTATATCAGCCTCAATCACATTTGCACGATTTGATTCCACACCGGTGCCAACAATGATGTCTCGCATTACGGACGTCTTGGTCACCTTCAAAACCTGCTGAATATCATCCTGGTAAGCTTCTGTTCCCAACAGACGACCATCCCAGAGCTCACCCGACTTGATAGCCACAGGAATTAGATGATACAAGATTTGCTCACGCGTTACTTGTTCAATGTCATCAAAGGCCTTGTTGACAGGTGCAAAGAGGGTACCCGCCTTGACCTTTTTCAATTGAGAGGTTAAATCATGTTTTTCAATTTCACTGGCGAGTTTTGTAAACCGCTTGTCAGTGACAATGATATCAAATAAAGAAGGTCGCTCTTTATAGAAAAGACCATCCAAATAACCAGCAGAGCATATGGATGTGATGTAGGTTAAATAGAAAAAGAATAAAAACGATATCCAATTCTTTTTAAACATAGTTTATAAGAAATAAATATAAAAAAAGAAATTCAAAAGAGATTTATATATCATTCATCACTACAACGTCATTTATTTTCTCTCATATTTTAAATCTGTTTCACTCATGAATTAAACTGGATGCCTGGAACCTAAAGCCTTTCTTTTTTTCTCTTTTATATGTCGTCAGAAAGCAATCATCTGTACTCGAGAGGGGTGGAAGGAGATTCATGCTCTTGATTTCATTGGGTTGCTGTATTTGAAATGATGGAACAGCCAAATAAAAGTATGCGTGTTCAGATCTTGATTTTTAAGCGTGATCAATTTAAGGTTTCGATGATTAATCTATGAGATTCCTTGTCTTTATGCGTTGTTTTAATCTTATTTTTTCTACAAGCAATCATGGATATTAAAACACTTGTCCTTTGTATTTCTTGCTTTATTCACCACACAAATAAACATCTCTCTCTCTCTGAACAGAATATTCAACTCATAAAGCAGTGATGATTCAAATGCACTAGTGTAAAGCAAGTAAAGAATTAATTTCTATTGAAATGTATCATCTAATATCCAATGATTGTCGGTCCTGTTTACGATCATCAAAGTTGAGCTCCACTCTGATTCTCACACTGTCAAAATCCTCCAAGCGCCGTACTTTGTTTTTAACAATTATAAGTCACAAAAACTATTTCTCTTGTTCTCTCTTTGTACCCTTCAAAGCCATGCAGGATGGTCATACCCTGTAAAGTATCCAGGCCTCACCAACGACCCAATGCAAGAAATGTGTTGAGTTTAGCAACAGACTGAAGAACAGGCCAAGAGATCACAGTGAACTTTCTATTCGTGATGAAATGACTTGGGTAAACCTGCTGGTGAATGGTAACCTTGTAGTCAAATATTTGCAGTGTAGTATTTTCTGATTTCTATTTTTATGACACTGACAACATTGATTCTACACAGGATTGTCATGGTTCGGGTGGTTGGCTTGATTAGCGTTTGATGTTGGTGGCGGGTGTCCCTTTCATGGCCAAAAAGATTTGTTTGTTTCATTTCAAGGGATATATATATCCCTTGTATCTAACTTGTATTCCCCCCAAAAAAAGACTGAAAGAGAATAACAAGCCCTTTTTTCATTTTCTTTAACTTTGAGAAAGCAAAGGTCATTTGGGAAACAAAGTGCATGGGTGATACGTTCTTTTATATCCCCGTCCAATTCTTTTCCTGTTGCAAACTCATAGATGACAAGCCGTCTAACCATCTCTAGGATTTGTCGCATGTCTTTTTCTTTTTCTTCCTTTCTCAACAATGTACTTGAGGTCGTTATAAATTTCTGTGGTTAACTGGCTGTTATACATGTTTGATTTATGCCCTTCTACATACCATCACAGGGTGTGTTGCATCCGTGTTGTGTTTGCATCATTCTGGGGATGAGCAGCTTGATGGCCACGACTGACTTTGTTCAATATTTGGTGGTATCTTTTACGAATTTGTTTTTAAATTTCGCTTTGAAATCAAAAAAGGGTGGAAGGGATGCTCCAACTCCTCTTGTGATTCTTCTGGAAGGGTGCCTGTGTGATAGTACCGATCAATCAAGGTTATAGAGAAATGCTTTTATATCAAGCCACCATGTATCAATATCACTCCTTGCCTTTTGGATTAAGCATTGCCTTAAGGTTACTCTTGCATCCAATGTGTTTTGTGTCGAGTCATTAGGACAGAGCGTGATCCGTCTTATATATTGTCTAGACGATATGTATTAGTAGCCAAAGGGAATAAAGATATTGTGAAACAAGTCTAATTTCAATGGAAGAGCTCGGGTTTATCATCCACTGCAGAAAAAAATAAAAAGCGACCTGAACCCTCAAGAAGACACAAGGCATATTCAACACAGTGTCAAATTGAATACATTGTTCTCAAGGATCAAGCAATTATAGAAATCACTTCAAAAGACGTATTCATACAAGCATGAGCACTATTCGATTGTGTGAGATTCATTTTGTAATGGAAAGCAAGAGATTTATGCTGAAGCGATTGTGATAGGCAGATCATCAAAAGAGATCAAAGCAGAGGTTGAAGCTATTCAAAGCAAAGTTAGATATCTAATGTATACTCTGTGGTATGTATACTAGAGGGTTTAAACATGATATCATTGGTTTGAAAAATGTATTAAATGTTTTAAACAATCCCCAAAGGCTTTGTATTGTTCTGGGATCATGCTTCTATTCACAACCCAGTTACGATTTGATAGCTTTTTTTTTAAAAAAAAAAAATACAAGTGCATTCATTGTTATTTTCATCTCTTTCTCAATTCAATCGAGATGTTTTAATTGAAGGTGAGTCTGGTGTCAAAAGAAAGTCTTTTGAGGATGTTCAAACAGTTTTTGCCATGAAAAATGAAATCATGCTTTAAATGAACCCTTAAAGATTCTAGGATCAAGACATTCCGTTGGCTTCTTTGAGAGATGTTTAGTTTTGATAATGTTTAAAATACTCTATTAGCAAACACTTGTTATATTCACCCCAACTTTAAGCCTCTTGTCAATTTTTCGAAAAGGTAGTCCAGCCTGCTTTCTTTTTTTTGAAAAAAAAAAAGAGAGAGAGAGAATCATCAGATTGCGTGATAAGGCCTAGTTGCGCAATCATACATTTAAACTCGCAATCAACATACTTTATCAAAAAGGGAGGTCTGTGTCACGGTAAGATTGGTTCCTTTCATAACGCATCATGAAATGCCTCCTTTCTCTTCCTTTTATTCTCTTAAAAAAATAAATGATGGCTGAAGAAGAAGGAAATCATCTTTTGAGCCATAGTCGTGTGAATTACAATAGCATTGATGAAGAAGAATATGTGTCGAATAGTGATAGTACAGTGACAGCAGATGAAGATGATCCTCATTCTGTCGTAAAGAATAAATTGGGGAATATCACTTTGCCCATGATGGCTACTTGGTAACATCAGCCCCCCCTCTCTCCCCTCTCACACCGATTGATCCCCTCTTTTTTCCTAGTCTTTGTCTAGGTTCGTTTCTGGCTGCGATGGATACATCCATTGTCACTACTCTATTTAATGAAATAGGCACAGAGTTCAAAAGGTAAAGATGAGTCGATAAAGAACAATTGACTTATGCTATTAGTTCTAATCTTTCTGTGTGGATCATGACTTCTTACATGCTGAGTACCTCTGCTGTTCAACCGCTGTGTAAGTTGTATGTGATTTCAAACAATAGCTAACAGACAATAAAAGATGGTAAATTATCAGATATTTTTGGTCGCAAGAATACACTGGTTGCCATCTTGTGCTTTTTCCTTCTTGGTTCATGGTTATGTGGTTTGTCGAATTCAATGGTTCAAATGGGCATCGCAAGATCCATTGCTGGTTTAGGAGGAGGAGGGTTGATGACGATGGCCTCTGTTGTGATTCATGATCTTATTCCACTAAGATCCAGAGGGAAATATCAATCTTATGTGAACATGGCACAAACTGTAAGTGAAAAGAATATAAAGAAAAGATGATTGATCATGAACAGGTTGGTACAACACTGGGTGCTCCCTTGGGAGGTATGATTCATGACACGTTTGGTTGGCGATATTGCTTTTATCTGAATATACCTCCTTGCATGTTTGTACTTTATTGTTATGTTTACAAGTTGGAAAATTATAATCTTCATGATTTAAAGGTGGATGAGAAAAGATGGCAAAAGATTGATTTTATAGGAGCCAGTTTGATGCTATTAGCTAATCTTTCTCTTGTTACCGGTACATCCTTGGGAGGCAATACCCATGCCTGGTCCGATCCTCTGATTGTCTGTCTGCTGTTGTCTTCTGCTGTGTTCTTTGTCTTGTTTGGTATCTGTGAGCTCAATTGGGTGACAAATCCACTTGTGCCTAAAAAGATGCTAAAGAATCGTAATGTGATCTCTGTCTGTTTAACTAATTTTTTCCTTTGTTCATCTACCATGGCCTTTAATTATTTGATACCTCAATTCTTTATGGTAAGTGAAACAAGGCGAGAGGATGGTTGACTGAGATATGGATAGGGAGTGATTGGATACAATGCGTCTTCAGCTGGTGTCTGGGTTTTACCGAGAACGGTGATGGTCGCAATGGGTTGTTGGATAGCTGGAAGATATTTAGGGATGAGAGGCAAATACAAGTACTTTGTTATGTCTGTCATGTTCATTCATGTCTTGACCTCGTTGGGTCTATCCACGTGGAATACGAATACCCCGATTTGGTTTGAACTCTTGTGCCTCAATATCGAAGGTCTGTGCTTTGGTTGTGTATTGGTGGCCACGATGGTTGCTCTTGTTGCTGATATCAATCCACTGGATACAGCATCAGCCACTTCAATGATCTTCCTCTGTCGTTCCATGGGATGGCTTACTGGCAGTACGATGACAGCAGCCATTTTACAAACAGGATTTAAATCAAGCTTGAAACAAACTCTGTCTGGACCAGAAGCATCTCAGGTAAGAAATAAAGAGGGGGGGGGGCAAGGAGGATGAGATACTAAGATAATGTAGATGATCGAATTTGTTCGTACTTCGATATCAAAGATTCGTAGTTTGGATCCCAAAGTACAGTTGGTTGTTATCGCTTCATTACAATATGCGATCAGCAGAGCATTTTTATATGGTGTTGCTTGTTCAATACTTTGCTTTATTTCAACTATATTTATGAGAAATTGTCAGCTATAATGTGTTTTACAAAAACAATGAAAATAAGCAGGCATGTTTTCCCTTTTTAGAACTCGAATTAAATAAACAAAGAAAAAAAAGTGTATTATAAAATAGATGTAAAAAAAAAAAGTTTAAAGAATAAGACAACCCTTCTTTTTAGTTGGTCGAACAGGAGGAGACAAGACGGCTCGGATAGCTTCATCAAATACATTTTTAAGACCTTTTTGAGTGAGTGCTGAACATTCAAGATATTTGACTGCAGAGATTTCTTTTGCCATTTGTAAACCTTGAGCATAAGAAATAGGTGCCATCTTCTTTTCACGAAGTCTGTCTATTGTGTCTTTGTCCTCACGTAAATCAAGTTTGGTACCTACGAGGATGATGGGTATGTTGGGTGCATGATGACTGATTTCAGGATACCACTTTTTATAATCATTAGTATTCTCTTACAATACTCTCGTCATCCCTTACCTTGGTTTTCACATTTTCAAAAGAAGGAGGACTAATGAGTGAAAAACAGCACAAAAAGACATCAGTTTGTGGATAAGAAAGAGGACGAAGACGATCATAATCTTCTTGACCTGCTGTATCCCATAAACCCAAGTTGATTGGCTTTCCATCAACCATCACATTAGCTGAATAATTATCAAAACTATTTATAAAATTCATGAATATTTTTCATGTATTCATCATTCTCTATTTACACAGTTGGTATATATTCACCGGGAAAAGCATTGGTAGTATAAGATATCAACAGACATGTTTTACCAACAGCACTAGTCAAGTTAAAAATGTCAACCTTTTTTTTTTTTTTTTTCTTCTTTCTCTCATTTACCCATCACCAACGACAACACATTTAATAGATTGCATATTGTCCTTGTATAAATATATTTATAAAAAAAAAAAAAAAAAAAAGGAGAGAGAGAGAGAGAGAGAGAGAGACAGAATAAGAGAAAATATAACGTGAAAAAACAAAACACGTGAATCAAAAAAATCAAGTCATTCTCTCTCTCTCTTTTTTTTTTATTTTTATTATTTTTTTGTCTACTTTATTTTATTTTTTTCATTGTGAACAAGTCATTATGCTTATAAATCATATTCAATCGACTTGATCTTGCTTATGAATACTGTTTTATTCATTCTTTTACTACTATTTGTTGTAAAGAATTAAATAATGACTTGAATCTCCGAATATTGTTTAAATTGAACTGCTTTTTTTTTTTTATTTTTTTGCAGTAAAAAAAAAAGTGTTACAATATTAATAATGAAATCTATTTTATGCATGCAAATCATTCTTCTAAACACAACAATTGACTTTGAATTACTGAACAAGTTTTTCATTGTGTATGAAAATGAATCCCCTGAATGATGCAATAATATTAATAATAATTATTTTATATTAAATATGAATATCATTTAAGAGCATCGTACGACACCAACACAATCTCACACACACACACACACGTCAATCGTCTTTTCTTATTCAACTCATTCTTTCCTTGTCTTTATCACTTGTGAATCTCAGTGACACAGAAATCAAATCTATGTTCACCAAGCCACTGTCACTTTCCCCCCTCTCTCTCTCAACAGGATTCATCACGGGTTTACGCGTCAGAAAGCATTTGGGTCATCTCTCACTGACTTGGAGTGAATTGTTACTTTTGAACTTCAGAATGTTAGTCCTAATTGATTTAATGATCTAGTGTATGGTCCTATCCCCTTTCTTATAGACAGTGTATTTGCTATCAGACCAAATGTGAGAGAGAACACGCTCTTTTTCTTTTTAAAATCACCTTTAAATGTTTCAAGGGGTGTTCTTGAAAAGGATCTTGTTTAGATTCAGTCAAATTCTGTTGAACTTTGTGTGCTAGTTGAGACTGTTCATCTTGTTTAGATGTTGAATCGTGTTTCCCCTCATTTTTACATCATCATCCTCTTGAAAACAACTTGATCATTCACCTTCAAATCTTACATCATCTGTACTACTTTTGGTGCTTTGAATTCTATCGTTTTATATAAAAGACAGGATGACAATAAATTGAATGCTATTTTTAATACCCAAACAACCTCACACAACCAATGCAAGTCATGTCTACCTTAGTCATCCTTCACAGAATGGAAATTGAACATTCTTTTCGCAGTTTAATCATCTGACTTTCTCTTTCAATAAAAGCTGACGATTTTAGCTTGCATGAACCTTTGTGGAGCTATCGTGACTTAAAAAGGAGAAGAGTGTTGGAGGATGATTGACAAAAGGAAGGAGAGGGATGATGACTATAGTTTATTAGAAAGGCTTTTGCTGATTTACAAAGATTTATTACTGCCCCTAAGACCTCTATAAGGTTTATGCCGGCAAAACTGTACTTCATTGAATTAAATACAAGTGATGATCATGCTTATTTACTTTAATACTTGAATAGGGTCCTGCTTTTCAAAAAGGGTTTATCCTCACTGTTCTTGATCTGTATTTGTGCTGTGTGCATCCAAATATACACTGAAGAATAACTTTTAAACTAAATCATGACGCCTCTCTCTTTCTCTCTCTCTTTGGTATAGGCAGGAAATAGAATTTTATGTCATCCAAGGAGATCCTTTTTTTTTTCGCGCGTTTATTAAGGAAAAAATAAAACTAGTTTTTAAATGACAATTCTAAATAGGATGAATAAGAAGGAAAAAAAAAAGATATATGATGACGAAAGGGGAAAGAGAGAATATTTTTGTAAAGGAGAACAAAGCGAATGCTATTTCTCATTGTATTTATCTTTTCTTTCATTAAACAAAACTCCTTATGACTTACATAGGAAAGTGGCGCAAAGTGATGTCTAGTAAAAATCGTGCTTTTTGCAAAATAGGAGGAAATCAAAGGGTAATCAACAATAAATTTATTTAGGAGAAGGATTTAGATTTGAAACAATAACCAGCGAAAAAGGATGATTGTTTAACTTCAAAAAAACGTGTCTCTCTCTCTATCTCTCTCATTTTTTTTTTCTTGCAGAGAGTTCATGAGCGCCAAAGCTTATTTGATTTTTCCGGTATATATAAAGTCGCCCTTTTTTTTTTTTTTTTTTTTCTATATTTTTCATCTTTTTCTTTATACAACTTTTAACAATGCTTCAATACAAAAGACCTTCATTTTATCATCGAATTTTAAAAAACACGCCATTCATCACACGTAAATCAGGATATCAAAGAAATGAAATTGTACCTTGCGATGATGATAGAACGCTGTGTGAAAAGCCAATGGATGTAGATCAAAGTACGTTATATGAAGAAACAAAGGAAGTGAAATGGTCGTGTTTTGATGATCATGGCTTAGTGGAAGAGGAAGATATAATGGATGATATCGTATCATCTTATGCTTCTACATTGGATAAATTAACTGGCAATTGTCCTAAAGAGACGCGTAACACGGCCGTACTGATCGTTTTATCTCCTTCTGCTTTAACAGCTGGTACGATTGCAAGACAAAGAAGAAGAATGCATAAATAAGACTTGTTTGTTTATTCTATATGCTTATACCAATATTTATATACCATCTTTTATTTATTCCCTTCTCTTCTTCCCTTCCTTTCGTATGTACACAATATTCTAATAAAAAGATGTTTTTGTATGTGACATATACTACACTTGTTTCATGTGGCTGAATAACTAAATAAGGTTTGCACACAAGCTCATCTCAGGGGATGTTCATTTACACAAGTCATACACAATATCCATTTATGAAGCTGGAGACCGCGATCGATCATCAAAAAGAAGGAAAAGAAATACAAGGGGCTAGGATCGTAAGCTTTGGATATGAACTGTGAACTTTTAATTTCTTTTAATAGAACAAAAGCATGTAAATTATTGAAACTATAAAAACATGTGTATTCTCTGTACCTTTCACTGCTTGTTTCACTACAAACTAAAAGATAAAATCACAAAGCTTTTTTAAAACCTCATATTCAAGCAGTGAATGAAGCCAATTTCTGCTCAGGATGACATCTACTCTATTGGTACTACTTGCCATTTTTGTAAGATCATAATCCCTCCCCTCTCTCTCTCTCTTCCTCTGTTTCAGTCGTATTCAGCTTTGTTTGCATAGTTTTTGAAAATAGGTTGGTTCATTTTGTAAAGTATCATGTGGGGATGGTAGGGTTGGGAAAGATACTAAACGACCATCCGTTCGTGTTGACCTCCCTTTCTTGATCAAATTACTTGTCAAATGACTCAACTAATTCATCCCTGCTTTGGCAGTGGTGTCGTTAGCGTCAAAGGCGGTTATTCGACATTTTGCTATCAAAAGGAATACAAGCTGATGTTACTCTAGTAAAACTATTCTGTAGTCATCCCGGGCTAGTATGCAAATTTGTCCTTCATCGCTGTGAATGTAGAAAGTCAGTACAAAAGTCAAGCTTGTATAAATGGACAAGGAAAATGGATGGAACGCCAAGGTAGAGTATGAAAAAATTCGGTTTTTTTAATTGTGTCAATAATGAATTTACAAGTACAATTGATTAATCATAAAGAGACAGCAGATCAATTTTCTCCATAATTTGACCATGTGATTGTCTTCTGTTATGGTGGCTTTATAGTGTGACAGAATGACTCTTTTAAGGAATCGTTCAGAGACTATAATTTGTATCAAAAGACAGTTCAAACGATGATGCAATGATTTTCAATTGTTATTTACATGACTTCAGCTCAATTCAGCTCCCCTTCCCCCTTCTTCTCTCTCTTTCTCTTTAACAATAAACGAGCTGAGGGGCACCAAATTGCTAAAAAGCCCTATCAAAGATCATGTCTTTCTTTACCAGCCGCACGAGAATACGATCAGAATACAATTATAGTCTTTTGAAAACAAAACCTAAACAGTCATTGGTGGCCCAGGATGTGTTGATCTCGAAAGAAACAAAGGTTTATTTATCTTTATTGAATTACATGTTTCCTTTCCCCAGGCACCAAATAAAGAAGAGAAACTGGCAAAAAGGAAAAGATGATGAAGAACAGTTGAAGTCGGAAAAAAAGAAGGACGACTTATCGTTTTATTTGTATGACAACTGCCAAGTTGCATAAAGTATGTATGTTTATAAGGATTAATAGGATAATTGAATCAATCCAAAGCAATTGGCATGAAGTTTTGGCTTCAACCTTTCCTCTAGTTCAAATAATTGGACCGCCTTCAACCGTTTCACAACAAAGAATGGAAAGAGTGTATGCAACATGAAAATGGTGTGTGTGTGTTGTGTGCGGATTTTTTTTTTTAAAAAAAAAAAAAGGATGCAAAAATAACTTGGATTATTTTCTTTTTCCGATTGACTCAAAATGGGCTTCAACAAGGAACGTTCGTTGACCAGTGCAGAAATTGCCTGTTTTTTGACAGGCGCAGCAGCTATGCTTATGGGATATTCAGTTTATTCACACTTGAAATCCGTACAAGATTCAAATAGTCAAACGAAAAAAAGCTCGAATAGATTAGAATCAAAGATTGAAGACTGTAATAAAATAAAGCACAAATCCAACTGTATACATTAATTTGTTTGTGTATAGCAATCAGCTTAAAGTCATTAGCCTATTTAATGCAATCACCAAATGCCAACATTCAAAGCAGGTAAACAACAAGCAACCACATACAAAAAAAAAAAAAAAAAAAAAAAAAAAAAAGGGAAATGAATCAACATATCTTGTTAGTGCGGCAAAAATCATACTTGAAAGAGCCATGTCAGGTTAGGAAGCACATTCAAACAGACAAAAACAAGAGACTAAAAACATTGAAAGCTTCACAGTTATCCAATATCATATTAGCATGCAGCGAAGATCAACCAATGGATATCAGATCAAAATCGCTTTCTTCACTTCAATTATTAACTAGAAAAGGTAGCTGAATCCACTTGTTGTATCTGCAGATTGCTAACGTTTAAAAAGAGGGCAATAAGGCTGCATTATTAGAAGCAGGAGCGTTAAATGTGCTGGTGGATGCCTTGAAATGTACAGATCCAGAAATGAAAGAAGTAACTCAACGTTATGTGGCTGTTGCTATATGCGATTTGATCCAAGGAAGCGGTAAATAGAAAGTAAGAGTAGATTTGCGTGTATTGATGACAAGTAGATATCAATAAATATAAAATCATTGGGCTGGGCGTATTGGATTCTATCAAGCGTATATTGACATCAACAGAGATTAAAAATAATGAATTAAAATATTGGACGCTCATGATTTTATATCAAATTTCTCTTAGTGGTAAATCACAATCACCTCATACCCTCCTCCTATTTTATTAATAGACATCAGACCCTTTACCCCATATCTTGGTTGAGAATGGATTTGTTAGCTTATTGGCCAAAATGGCTCGTTTGACATTCGGTAACACAAACATGCCTAAATTTTGTATGCAGAGTCTAGTCAGAATCACAGCCAATGTGGACGTTGCAGGTAATGAACGGTATATTCATCTACGCATATGTAAATAACAAACTTCCTCTTCTGTTTTGTGATTTTAGAGGCCAAAAGTATTTTGATAGAATTATTGGATTACAACATATTAGAATTGATTTCAATCTGTCTTCGAGGCGATGATGTCGAACTTATTTATTGGGCAGCAGGATTAATGCATGAATTTGTTATAAAGGATGTAGCGGCAGATAAGTTTAGACAGATCAAAGGAATTCATACAATCCTTTCTAGTTTATTATCAGCAGAAGAAATGTATATTTCTCGTGTCATCTTGAGAACAATCAAGTTTATGGCCTATGGTCAAGATAAATTCTTGCAAGAAATGGTACGTTCAGGCATGGTCAAGAAAATCATGCATTGTTTGTCTTTGAACGATGAAGATATAAGGCAGTGGGCTATCTTGTGTATTCATGTCGTTGCTGGTCAAGGTAGATAGATAGTCGTCACAGTTGTCACTCTGTATTTATCTTGTTTATAGTTGAATCACATCAAGATATTATTACTGCTTCTGAATTTGAGGTATTATTAGAACTAGGCTCATCATCAAAAATGAAGGTGGCTATTTATGTCTCTGACATTCTTTCACTTATTTGTTGCATAAGTAAAACGAAAAAAAAAATGGCATGGAGAAGATGGACTAACTGTTGTGGATATAGCAAGTAACTCTACATACTTGGATCCACATATTAAATCACTTTTAAAAACATTAAATGTGTTACTATTGGAAGGGGAGGCAGATGTACAATACAATGCTGCTGGTGCCATATTCAACATCATGACAACTAATGGTAGGCTAAAACAAAATGAGAATAAAAGAATTGACAGTTTGGTTAGCTCCCTTTGCAAATAAGGTACGACAAATGTGTTTCAAGAACCTGTTGTCGATGTCTACCACATCCACTAATGAAAGGGTTCGAATGATTTGTACAAAAGGAGCAATGATGGTGGTAATTAAAAGTAAAAAAAGCAAAACAAATGATAACTGTTCATGGCTCACAATCTGACTTTGTTCAAATACAGATCGTTATATGGTATTTCAAATCAATAGCCAGGTGACAGATCCTTTGATAGAAACAGTCAACAGTATCTCCCGACTCATTTTACCCGTCATGATCAGTCAAGTACTCACCAGCTCAGTCAAGAACAGCAACAAGTCCAACAATGATACAGCAGAAGACAATGATGATCACATATTGACACATACTGATTCGGATGAAGAAGATTTGCCTTTGCCTCGGGACAGTGATTATATTGATGTAACGGAGCAAGGCACCATCACCAATGCCTCTCGATTGGATCGTGTCTTGAAGGATCGTGAGAGAGCCAAAAAGAAGAAACAGAGCAACCACTCTAGTACTAGTAGTAGGAGTAGCAGCAGTAGCAGCAGTAGCACAAGTCATCCCACACGAAATGATACAAAAGACGGAGATACCTCTTACTTGTTCAATACCAACTTGTCCGTCAAGGAACGGGACTCGCTGTTCAAAAAGTTTGAAGTCCCTACCATCACCCGCAACCAGTTAGCCTGTGCTCTGACAGCACTCAATATCTTGTTGGAGAATGAACAAGTGATCGGTAGTGTCGTAACGGGCAAGCACAGCAGCCACCATATGATGGACATGATGGATGATGTCATGATGGATTTTGACGAGCTCGAAGGTGCCTCTACCGTCTACAGTCGCTTAAATCCTGGTCGACACGGACGGCTGACGAACATGACGCTCTACTCGGCCGAGAATGTCTCGTTGATCCTGCCCGAGTCTATTCGACAGGCGACGGAGCACTTGGTCTATTTGATGATTTATCCCGCCTTGGAAGATTGGGCTGACAGTTGCTGGAGTCAGTACCCGTTGAGTAGCTTGACCGAGTCAAGAGCAGGCGAGTTGTATAAGGATGTCTTGCAGTGGATTTATAAGTTTAGTGAATCACCAAAGAAAATCAATTCAAACAACAAGTTTACAAAAAGATTTCATTTTCATAAAGTACAGAGTAGTGATACCACCAGCAGCAGTAGCAGTAGTGATGACGACAGTAGTGACTCGGAAGATGATGATCAGTTCTTTTCGGTTTATGCAGAAAAGAAATCCAGCAAACAAAGAGGACCATTCGATTTTGATGAAACATTGACGAATCAAAGATCTACAGGCTATAGTGGCTCAAAATATTACAGTGGATTCTCTAGGCGTGCACTCGTCTTGCTTCAATCCTTGACGCGTTATGGTAATAAGATAAAAAGAAAGAAAATAGAAAATCTGATAATTATGTAGCTTCTGTAAGACAATACCTTGTACAAGACATGCAATTCATCAAAATTCTTTTATACCTACTCGAAGCAGATAGCAAATTTGCTGATCGTATCATGACCTGTCTCGGTGCTCTCTTTGCACACGATCCACACATGATGATACCCGAACATCAATTCCAAATACTTGCCATCCTCGTATGGCATAGCATCCTGTTTACTAACAACAAATCCTTTTACTTTTACAGTCGATTCGTCTTGACCTATTGCTCTCGATCCATCACGACCAAGATCAACAAGACCACGCCACCTTCCAACATGATCAACAACTCTGCCTTTGTCGAAATCGATCTCGTCTCACGTTCCAAGTTTTGCTTTATTAATTATGAGTCCTGCCTTCACGTACGAAATGACTCTTGGACCTTTGAGACCGTGCGTGCGACGCATGCTATACCAGTCACGAGTCATCTGGAAAGAGGCATGCCGCGCAAGTATGCGTATGAAGTCATCCTTCACTCGGGTGGGCTGATGCAGGTCGGATGGGTGACGGATCATTTCGAATTTGATCCGGAAGGTGGAAAGGGTGTAGGAGATGATGTACATTCGTTTGGATATGACGGATCGCGCGCAAAAAAGTGGCATGGGAAATATTCAAACATGAGGACCACCACGTATGGTATGATCTGGAGAGAAGGTGACGTTGTGACGTGTGCAATGGATCTGGATGAAGGCGAGATGCGCTATTATCTGAATGGGACAGATATGGGTGTAGCTTTCTTTGGTATACCCGCCAATCGTTCTTGGTATCCTGTAAAGTGAATCAAGAAGAATTGGAAAGGAAGAAAACTAATTCTTTTTTTTTTTGCTTAGGCCGTTTCTCTTGCGACAGGACAACAATGTAAACTTCAATTTGGTGGGGCAACTGATCCATTAAAGTAGGTGATAACTCCCAGAGGAGAGATGGATAATATTAACAGGTTATTAGGTATTTACCCGAAGGTTATATGCCAATTGCAATGCTAGCCAGCCAGTCCTTATTCAACATGGAATTACCACCACCTCGTATTCCAAAACAATCCAGTTTAGAAGAAACGGATATTGCTGATTTATCCAAGGCAATGGAGCAAATGAGTGTCAAGTCCCCTAATCCTAATGGAGATGGCAATGTAGAGCCTAATTTGAAGCCGATTGACTCGATTGAACCCATTCAGGATATCTCAACGCGTCCACACCAATTTACATTTTATTTCATGAAGTCAAACCAACACGAACAAAATTCTTTAGCTTCTATTTATTATGAAGCCTGTATTGGATTCTCAAGAAAGGATGCATTATCATCAGATAGGTAATCTCTCCTTGTTTTTATTCCTTTGCAGAAACTGACTGATGATGAACAGTGCAATGTTGACCTTTGGCTTACAAAGCCTAGACACCTTGATCTATTTTGAATACAACAAGACAGAAAAGAACTTGACTTTTGTGATTGGCTCTGACCGATCTGAACCTTTTGAATTTGAAATCAGGGATGGCGACAAAGTAGGCTTACTTTATTTGAGCGAAACCAACGCGTTTGGAATCACATTGAATGGCGTCATTCAGTTCTTTATTTATGTGGGCAAAAGCACTCTGATAGAACCTTACTTTCCTTTTGTGACCGGGTCTATCAAGAGCGAAGTCAACTACGGTGAAGAACCCTTCAAATGGGCATTTGCTAATCATCCAACGAGCAAACAGCATCGGTCGAATTATTTGTATAAATTAATTGGAAAAATATCCAAATTTTAGAATAAAAACGTGTTTAAGGGCATCAATCAGAGAATTCAAGCGATCATCTACATACACTTTAGGAGGGAACCCTTAATTGACAAAACTCCCTCTTTATTACCGAATGGACAGAAACTCCTGTGTTTACTAAAATACAATGCCTTTTTAGTCTGTAAGGGAACAAGCGAGAGACCAAGGGAGGGTTTATGAGTGTATGCTTGATGAGATTAATTAAAAAAGAGGGGGGGATGAGGAAGGGAAAGAGCAGTAACCATATGCGTCCCGATATAAAGGGCTTATCTGTGGTTGAATCCATATCAGAGAATTGCTAACTCAATCAATTTACAATTCGTTTAAAGTATCTATGAAAAAAGAAAGCGTTACAAACTTAGTATGCACAAAACAAGTTATTGTATTAAGGCTATAAAATCATACATGTATATATCTAGCCATGTGCTATCAAAAAGATGAGATCAGCTCAGGGTATATTTTGCACTTTTCCTTTTTACCACAAAGAGCATTTTATCCATTATTAGCAAACAATTCAATAGAAAAAGAGAAAGATGCTTTCAAGCGTATAGTTAAATTCAAATAAAAAGAACTCTCACTTGCCCTTTCAGTAAAATCTTTTTTAACAAAAAGTCGAATGACTTTAGATTTCACCAACTCAAAGCAGAATTGCGCGCAGCAGAAAGAATTAATAAAGTTCTTCTCAATTACATCACCCTTAAGTTGTATATGCTTCAACTTTATATTTCTCGGTTACATTTTAATGCCAAGGAGAAAGGAACAAGAAGAAAAACGGAAACTCAAAGGAGACATGTTTTAGTCTGTTCCTTTTTCCTTTTTATCCCACACGTACATACCCAAATAGCAAGAAATAAACGCCATTGTATACTCCTTTCATTTTACTCTATTAGGTTAAATAAGAAAAGAGAATAGGCTTTTTAATATATCCAACTATAAACTTTATTTGCAAATAAAATCAATTCTTAATAGCATAAATAAAACTTTTCAAGGGGGTTTTTTGTTTGCTACTACAGCCAACTGATTCTTTCTCGAGGTTAAATCTATGATGACAAACGTGAATCAGTCAAACTAATCCTCTTATTATTATGCACATTCTTTATTAACAATTGTGGAGAAATTATGCGCTTTCTGTTGTACAATTAGCATTCATTGTGCAAATAATGGCCTCACTTCTCGAGTGGAAAATAAGCCACAGCTCTTTTTTTCTTTTCTTTCTTTTCCCCTTTTTGACATGTTTACAGACGAAAGAGAAGACACATTAAGAGAAGTGGCTGCACTTGGTAACATTAAAGCAGTCTTACACTTTGCGCATTCTGGTGTCAATGTCAACTCACAAAACAAGATGAACGGATGGTGTGTAAATGCAGTAGTCTGTACATGTTGCAACAAAGTAAACTCAATTTTTGCTTCTTAGGACAGCGTTGCATTGGGCAGCTCATCGAGGTCATGAACATGTGATCACTGCTTTATTAAGAAGTGGAGCTGATCCTTTAATCAAAACACATAAAGGGCAAACTGCTTTTGATTTAGCGATAAAACATGAAGCATGTGCTGCTCTTTTGACAAAGGCTATCGATAACCCTCCAGAGGTGGCTGTTGGACCTGAGCCTGAGTTACCAATTCTTCCAACTTATATGAAGAATCCTGATCTTGAAAAGACCTGGTTGTTACCTGATGAGTTTAGTGAAAATAAAATAGAAAATGTATTGAGAAAACAAAAGGTACAAGACGCATTAAACAATAATAGTATACCAGTAAAGACAGGTAAATAAAATAGTTAGATAAGGGTATAGGATTGCTTATCACACTATAATAGAGCAAAAGAAAGAAGAAGAGAAGGAAGAAAAGGAAGTTTTAATTTATTTATCTGCACGTAAAGATGATAGTTTACTTGGTTCAATTTATTCAAGTAATCAATCAATTGAGTCTGCCATTGAGCAAATCAAACAAGTAAATACGAGTGATAATGAAAAGTGCTGTTGATTAACAAATACAAAAAAAATAGGAGATTGATGGATTACCTGATCAATTTGGTGTAGTGCGTCATAATGGTAAAGTCAGTATTCCCATTAATCCAAAGCAGATGAGCAAAAGATTATTTGAGTTATTTAGATCAGAAGAGGACGTGTTGGTCATTGTGCCTTTATCCTAAATAATAAACTGTATATTGACACGATCCAATCAATGTGTATTTTCCATTGAACGGTTTCAATTGGAGATGAAGGGTTCAGAAGTTACCTTTGTCTTTAGTTATAAACCAAGATTAAAATAGAAGGCGCCTTCACTAATACTCAAAATATAAAGTGTATTTTATTGGGTAAGAACAAAGGTTTCCCTTGAAGGAAAGAAAGCCACAGATAAATAATAAAATCATGTTTACGATCGAATGGTTACTTTTTCCTGTTGTCCTTGTTGTTCTACAGAGGTATTTGCCATTTTAGTTTGACGGCGAAAGGAAATTAAATCTACATTATTATCTAAAGCAGCCAATGAACTTGCTATTCTATCATTACTGTTGGCTACAGAGTATTGTAGGCAAGACCCACTTTGACTACGTCCTCTTTGTTTGATAGAATTACTACTGTTGGATCGAATGAAGTTTGAAATGCGTTTAGTAACAGATGCACTTGA
The DNA here is from genome assembly GCF_000149305.1 of Rhizopus delemar RA 99-880. NCBI lineage: Eukaryota > Fungi > Mucoromycota > Mucoromycetes > Mucorales > Rhizopodaceae > Rhizopus > Rhizopus delemar. The sequence goes on from NW_027137828.1 coordinate 329,208, forward strand.
TGATGCACGGGGCCGCTGATGATCTCTTTGCATGGTAGGGAGCGCAGGTAGACTAGGCTTGCTCTTCAGGCGAGAGATGGGTGTAGAGGAGGAGGGCAAAGAAAAGTAATCGACTGAATGTTCAGATTTAGGTGTAGATACAGTGGGTGGAGTAAAATAACCAAGGCTGCTGCCACTATCACTGTAAGTACGGAATCGACTAATAGAGATATCTTCATTTAGACCATCAGTATCAATCAGATAATTCTGTTTGGCGGTAGTATGTGCTGTCTCTGGTTTTTCTGAAAACATTGCCAACAGTCTATCCTTGTCATCAGTCCAGTGAGCAGAACAAAGAGTGTATTCAAGTGCCATTGTGTTCCTTGCGATTCTTTCTATATATCGAACGCGTGTCACACAGCTATCAAAATAAGGTCCCTGACAATAAGAACATTTTTTTGCGCTGGCCAAATAGTCCTTGATGTGTGTTGTAAGATAATTCGGAATTTCTAATTCGTGTCGAACAGCAATTCGAGCACAGGTTTCTAGCAAAGAAGGAGGATCATGACATAGATTATAAGTGTATTCTTCTTGAAATTCGCAACCTTCTGTCAATAGTTTTCTGAGTGTAGGTAGTTTGGCCACTTCTGCCGGTAGGGTGCGTAAGGGGTTGAATGATACATTGAGAGAGACAAGGTTAGATAACTGGGATAGTTCTGTTGGAAGGGAGGTGATTTGATTGTTATTGGCAACAATAATAACGAGCTTTTGTAATTGACCGATGGATGATGGAAGTGTCTTTAATTTGTTTTCACTGATATTGAGTGCTTTTAATTTTGAAAGAAAAGCGATGGTATCTGGTAATTCATTTATCTTGTTGTTTGATACATTGAGTACAGTAAGGTTTTTTAAGTAACCTACTTCTTTTGGAAGTTCAGTCATTTGATTGTTTGACCTACATAACGTAATTAATATGCTACCGGTTAATAATACAAGTAATAGCTTACAATATTAATTTATTTAAATTGTCAAGGTATCCAATCGTTGCACTTAGCTTGATTAAGCATTTATTTGATAAATCCACTGACATTGAAGGTCCTAATAATGCTCTCCTTGTTGGTGTTACTTGATTTAAGGTAAGTGTGGACCAGCCTTCTACATCCTCTTGTTCTTCCTCTACTAATTCAAGTAATTCAGTTTCCATGGGATCTCTTTCCGCACTATTGTAGTGAACTAGATCGGGATAATAGGTCTGGTCGATATATTCTAAATCTTCTGCCAAGTCTTTTCTGACCAATGAAAGTCTCTTTTGTCCTTGACAAGTGGAACATCGTTCACCGATATATGAAACAATCATCATTTTTCCTTGTTTCGAGTTACATTGCTTACATACTGTTTGTAATTGATATAAATGTGGATTGGCTAATACAAAATCCTCTTGTTCTTCTTCATTTTCTTTATTTTCCTTTTGTTCATTTAATTCTTGATTGATGTATCCAAATGCTAATTCTGAGTGTGCTTTACTTGTTTGTTGCCCCATTATATTTTGATGAGATGATGATGAAAAAAAAAGGAGAGGTAAATTGCTAAAAGAAAAGGAAAGGAAAGTAAAATGATCAAAAAGTTAGTTCCTCAAAAAAAAAAAAGGAATAATTTCCAATTATAGTTTATCCCGACTACCAATGATTTAAAGCAACTTTTTTTAGAGCATAAATTAAAGTTCAGGCGCTTTTCTTATTTGATACTTTGGTTAGTGTTTCCAAAGAAATTGGCGAATTTCCTGAAAGGTTAAGCGCACACAAAAAAAAAGGTGATAAACATCCTTAAAATATCACTAGAATTCTTCTATACGTGTAATTCTTGATAATACTAGTATGATCACTTTATGGATGATCTCTACTCAAATAATCATCTCTTTCTATCTGGGAATTGCTATCAAACCGGCTGAATACCTCAATCCGCAAGAACTTGCTAACCACAACCTTACAGAAGCACTCGAATATAGACATATTTACCTCCACTAGCACCAATTATATATGTATTTACCAAGCTGCCTTTCACTAGATTCTATTTAACAAATGATCCGAATCCAGATGACGTATGGTTTGACAATCAATAGGTTCATTAGCTTATAAAGGTGTCCAAGGAAAGATAGAGCTATTATCCTCGCAAAATATGCGGCGTTTTAGTTAATGACTCTACCAAATTCATTTATCATCTATTCTGGCTATCTTCAACGTGAGAACGAATACAGATACTCTAAGTGTAATGCCTATTCCATTCATTTTTCTTAATAACCTCATTCTTTTCTTATAGGACTAATGTCTCTTATGCAATACAGTCGCCACTATTATTGTTTTAAACTATTCAAAACATCTCTATGGAAACTTATGCTTTCTCTAATAGAAATATTAGAATTGTAATCATTCTTTCACTAGAGGCAATTCTTCTAGTAGAGCTTATAACAGCAATCGCTGTATATCAATTTAAAACAACTATCCTATTGCCACCCAACAAGCTCTATCTGATGCTTTCTAATTATTACAAAAGAACAAATTTATTGTACATGATGGAGCCTTGGTTAACAATCTGGTAGAAAACCAAAATTATGGCCTGACCTCAATCTTTCGTCACCTTATTTATTTTTCACTCCCTTTTCTATCGTTAACCCTAAAGGAGACTTTAATTTTTTTTCATAATTATAATTGAGCTTGTTTGGGCGAATCGTCCTATAAAAATGTTGTTCCGTTAGGCTTTCCTTTTAATAAAATCTAATATTTAAACAAAGTTCTTTTTTTCTTTTTGGAAAATCTATAAATTTCTTTAGAAATTGTAAACATTAGAGCTCAGAAGAAGCGTTCTTATTCAATTGCAATGAGAAAGCATTGATAGACGAATGAAAAAGCCAAGTATTGCTCACGTATAGCCCAAACAGATGGAAAATATAAATATTTAGTAGAATTTGATCCAAAAAGATAACCAACGTAACTCATGAAAACAATATCCTACTTTTGAGCCTTTCACTTTTTTGAGTACTTGTATTGGCATAGTTTGCTAGTATTATAAGAATTCGTTTATTCAGCAGCGAGACAAGATTCTCTCCAGTAAGCCATATTTGGCTAAAGATCGCTCTCTAAAGCGTAACTGAAATTAAAACACTGAGAGTAGGGCTAATGCCTTTCACGTCAAACGCAATCATGTAACTGCAATTAAGGTATTTTTTTCAAGAGCAAATCCAGTCAGTGAACTTTATTTTCTATACATGCTACAGATACACGCCATTTTCTTCTTTTTCTTCCCGTTTTTTCTCTGTTTGAAGCTGTTGAGCATGCTGTTCTCGGAATTCTTTAATGTTGCTTCCAACTTCTCTCCAAGCTGCTTCACCCAATCGTTCTCTTATCACTGCTAGTGTCAAGTTGACCTGTTTTTCTTTTCTTTGGATTAAGTCTTGGTTTTCCTGAATTGCCTGAATCAAGTCAAGATCGTTTTGTTCTTCATTAAACTCTCTCATTTCTTGATTTGATTTCAAGAGGTGAGCAATTGTATTCTGAACTTCTGAAATTTCCGAAATTAAGCTACTAGGTGGTAATTCACTTAATGCTTTTCTTAATTGTGTGGTATCCATGTTTATAAAAGCAGGAAGAAGAAAAAACTTTTTTGGTGCATGAAATTGTAGTTTCGAGTCACGCAAAGTCTTTGGTAGAAATATAGGTACAGTCATTCCACCGTCAATTGGGCAGCTTTTTGAAAATAGTGGTCGGACTTTAGAGAAAATTTATTGCTTTTTCTAGATTAGCCTAGTCCAAAAAAAGAAAAATTGTTACTCACTGAACCAGATTAGGAAATTCATTTCGACCAAACTGGCTCTCTCTTTCAACTTAATCGGTCAAGCTTGTAAAAGTTCCTCTTTATTTAAACATCTTTAAAAAAATGATTTATAGTGCCTTAACCATCCTTGACAGTTTTCATCCATAATAGATTTCCATCTTCTTCAATTCTAGTGATCAAACTGTCTTGGTCAGTCACTGGAGACCTTATAATAATCCTAATCTTTACCCAAAAATCTTCAATTGGATTTAAGAAAGGAGAATATGATAGCAGATATATCATCTTATATCCTGTTCTTTCTAATTTTTCTATAATCGTTTTGGGTTTATTGACAAGAGCGTTATCAAGAGCTAAATGACATCCTTTCAGATTATTATGATTTAAACTACCTATTACACCAATCAAGAAAGCCATAAGTTTCCTTTCATTTTGTCCTAGTTTTTGTTACTTTAAGCTCCAGGTTAATAGCGTCAAGAGAACAAATAGCACCAGGTATTGAAACAGAAGGGCTTCTAGTTATTACAACCACTACTTTAGCCAGTTCTTCCTTTTTGGATCTTCCTTGATTTCTTACTGTATGAAGATTAAATCCTAACTTGTCAGTAAATATGCAGTTTTGCCTAAAACTGAAATTAGGATCTGCCAACCATCTTTCAACTGTTTCTTTTCACATTTCAATAAATTTAGGAGAATTCCACTTGGCAGCGATCTTTGTTGTTGTTTTTTTTTTTTTTTTTTTTCTAAGTGACCGCACATTTCCCTTTTAAATGATTGTGTAGAGTCGTTTTTGAAATACTCAGGCCCTCAAATGATGAGCACAAGCTCACAACTAATTGATCCAAAGTTGAAATAGGGTTTTTATCAATAAGATCAACAAGGAACGCACTGCACTCTTTAAAAAGCTTGCTACCATGTTAATTTTTTTCAAGACTTGATTTTCATCTTATTTATATTTTCCTCTTCCTTTGCTACTTTTCTTGCAGGTTCTATTCAGGTTTTTAAAATTGAAGCAAGTATTCAATATTTTTCACCTACTTTTTTGTGATTGAGCCTAGTAAATAAGTATGTCTGTATGGCCCGATCCTTTTCTCTTTTAGTGTACTACTGATAATCTTCTTTTCGGGTGGTTGTCTTGTTTTTCTTAGAAGTCACTTCCTTATTAACATTTCACTTTCTTCATTAATCATGTTGACCTTTTCCTAGTGTTTTTCTACCATTCTGTAAGAATCCAAAAGCTCAAGTATTTGAAGTTCATCTTTCTAGTTGTTGCCGATTAAGATATTGGTTCTATCTATTCTTTCAGAAACTGTGATTAAGTTGAGAGAGAAAGCCAGTTTGGTCGAAACGAATTTCCTAATTTGGCTTAAGTGAGTACTCAAGAACAGACGAAAAAAGAATTGAAAATTACCCAGTAAAATGATCACGAAGGTCGAAGTTCACTTATTTTATTAGTCGAATTTGGTCAAAGCTGGGTTGAAAGTCTGTAAACAGTTCATGGAGTTTCAACATGAGTAAGGACCCACATTTCCTTTATTTGAAGCTACTAAATAACTCGATTTTATTATCTGGGATTGCTATGATTCTAAGCTTTTCCATGCTACTATAAATTTAACTAGCCTATCTATTTTAAAGTGCAAGGTCAAGCGAAGTAAGTTTAGTGATGTAGAAACATTCAGTTCAAGAATTATTAAAGTCAGTGGAGCGGAACCTTTAGAGTATCTTTGTGGTTTTGTTCAACATTCCGTAAATTAACTTGACAGCTACCTAAATAACAGCCCTATATAAATATATATAGCTATATCTCTATTACATATGGCCAAACATATATGACCAAAAGTATTTGAACATAGTGACCAAATCATCTTTTTTGGCCAAATTTGTTTTCAAAAAAAGTGAGCGATAAATTTTCCTTTTTTGGGTTAAGCTAATCTCAAAGAAGCAATAGATTCTCTCTAAAGCCCGACTGCTATTTTCAAAAAGTTGCCCAATTGACAGTGGAACAACTGTAGTTAAGCAAATTTGGTAGAAACAGAATGTGGTTACATTTTTTATGAAGATGAACTTACCCGATCCTGATTTTATAAAATAGGGAAGTTTATAATTATAATTAAGGAAATCAGTAATTAATGCTCGCCCACCTTTTGCTCAATACATATCGCAACACATATACAGATTCAGGCACTCTCTCCATCCTACCATAATTCCTTATCGAAAATTCAAGAGAGAATGTGGTAAATATAGTTTCTAGGTAATAAATAATTTAATTGTGTGTAACAAATCATAAAAATAGACAATAAAATGTTTTTTGTTCATAAACTTATTTCTACAACCGCCTCTTTTTTTTTCTTCTCCTTTTTTTTACTACTTTTTTTTTTCTCTTCTTCCCACTCATTTCAATCAAAACAAGCATTTTTACTGGACAAACATGAAGTTGAAATCAAACTTAGCCAGTATTACATTTGCAGCAACTTTAGTACTTCAAGCAAGTAAACTTGTCACAGCTACACCTTTATTTAATCTTCCTACAACTGCATCTCACCTCAACGATGCATCAATACAAGATATTTGTGAAGGTAAAGAATATAAGCAAGTAAATTGATATTTAAGCTAATTTGATTTATTATTTTTAGACTTCAGAATTACTTATCCGGCAAGCGAGGGTGAATAAAAAAAAAAGAAATAATTTGATGATCAAATTAACTTTTGTTTTGAAGGTATTTCATTTGATGATAATTCAGAACATATTATTGCTTGGAATGCGCCTGAGTCTATGAAGCAAGTAAATATTACACTTATATCAAACCAAGATCCTTCAACTGCTGCATACGTTGGTAATTTTGGTAAGACTTGTAATTAATTTTTATTTAATTCCTAAAATAACCATTATAAACACCCCAGATGCTCAAAGCGGTGCAACACAGGAGGAGATTAAATTTTCACTTCAAGGAAGACAAGCTGGTAAAGCAAGCATAGATTGTACTTTATTATCTTGTTTAACCTTTCATTCTAGGTGACTATCATCTTCACATTTCCGGTCAAGCTGAAAACAGTCAATATTGTGAAGCAGATTCTGTCACCTTCAAGATTAATAATGCTGCAGCATCCACTACTACTTCGACAGAACAAGAAACATCGAACAACAGCAGCACTATCAATCAAGCTGAACTTGACACCATTCTTGAACAGATTCATAACAGCGATAGCAGCTCGCATGAAAATGATGCCAATTGGGCATCTGCTTTGGATGAAGTAACGGCACTTACGAAAGAAGATGAGCAAAATGATCACAGTAACGCTGCTGATATTAATAATCCCTCTGAATCCTCCTCACCATTCAGAGATTATATCAATGTAGAAACAAAAATATACAAATTGTTCTGTAGTCTAACACATTGTCTATTTGTATAGAGCATGGATCTAGACTATAAAAAGTATATTCATAAGAACAAAGAAACTGAAACTGAAGCAGTTACGCACAAGAATGATGCCAACCCCTATTTCACCAATGAAGACCGTACTGTCTCCCATGCCAATGAAGCTTCCATTCCTGCTGATAGGAAATGGCATTCTAATGATGACAACCCATACTTTACCAACACCGACCTTCGAACTAACATTCATGCCAATGATGCTGAGTGGGTTGAGGAACCTGAAGAACATGCCAACAGTTGGGAGTCCTCCGACCCTTATGTTGAGCCTGTTACCCATGCTAATGATGCCGAATGGGTTGAAGAACAAGATCAACATGCCAACAGTTGGGAATCCTCTGATCCTTATGTCGAACCCGTCTCTCATTCTAACGATGCTGAGTGGGTTGAAGAAGGTGAAGGTCAACACAACAACAGTTGGGAATCCTCTGACCCTTATGTTGAACCCGTTACCCATGCTAATGATGCCGAATGGGTTGAAGAACAAGATCAACATGCCAACAGTTGGGAATCCTCTGATCCTTATGTCGAACCCGTCTCTCATTCTAACGATGCTGAGTGGGTTGAAGAAGGTGAAGGTCAACACAACAACAGTTGGGAATCCTCTGACCCTTATGTTGAACCCGTTACCCATGCTAATGATGCTGAATGGGTTGAAGAACAAGATCAACATGCCAACAGTTGGGAATCCTCTGACCCTTATATTGAGCCCGTTACCCATGCTAACGATGCTGAGTGGGTTGAAGAAGGTGAAGGTCAACACAACAACAGTTGGGAATCCTCTGATCCTTATGTTGAACCCGTCTCTCATTCTAACGATGCTGAGTGGGTTGAAGGAGGGGATGAACACACTAACGAAGGATGGACATCTGAACATGTCGATATGGAATATCCTACACATGCTAATGATGCCGAGTGGAATGATGATGATGTAGAAGAACATGATAACAGTGAATGGACTTCTGAACACGTCGACATGGAATATCCTACACATGCCAATGATGCTGAGTGGGAAGAAGACAATAGCCACGACAACGAAGGATGGACGTCTGAACACGTCGACATGGAATACCCTACACATGCTAATGATGCCGAGTGGAATGATGATGATGTAGAAGAACATGATAACAGTGAGTGGACTTCTGAACATGTTGACATGGAATATCCTACACATGCTAATGATGCTGAGTGGAATGATGACGACACAGAAGAACATACAAACGAAGGATGGACATCCGAACACGTTGACATGGAATATCCTACACATGCTAATGATGCCGAGTGGAATGATGATGATACAGAAGAACATGATAACAGTGAGTGGACTTCTGAACACGTTGACATGGAATATCCTACACATGCTAATGATGCTGAGTGGAATGATGATGATACAGAAGAACATGATAACAGTGAGTGGACTTCTGAACATGTTGACATGGAATATCCTACACATGCTAATGATGCTGAGTGGAATGATGACGACACAGAAGAACATACAAACGAAGGATGGACATCCGAACACGTTGACATGGAATATCCTACACATGCTAATGATGCCGAGTGGAATGATGATGATACAGAAGAACATGATAACAGTGAATGGACTTCTGAACACGTCGACATGGAATATCCTACACATGCCAATGATGCTGAATGGGAAGAAGACAATAGCCACGACAACGAAGGATGGACGTCTGAACATGTCGATATGGAATATCCTACACATGCTAATGATGCCGAGTGGAATGATGATGATGTAGAAGAACATGATAACAGTGAATGGACTTCTGAACACGTCGACATGGAATATCCTACACATGCCAATGATGCTGAATGGGAAGAAGACAATAGCCACGACAACGAAGGATGGACGTCTGAACACGTCGACATGGAATACCCTACACATGCTAATGATGCCGAGTGGAATGATGATGATGTAGAAGAACATGATAACAGTGAGTGGACTTCTGAACACGTCGACATGGAATATCCTACACATGCCAATGATGCTGAATGGGAAGAAGACAATAGCCACGACAACGAAGGATGGACGTCTGAACACGTCGACATGGAATACCCTACACATGCTAATGATGCCGAGTGGAATGATGATGACACAGAAGAACATACAAACGAAGGATGGACATCCGAACATGTTGATGTTGAGACACCAGTACACTCAAACAGCGCAGAATGGACAGAAGACGGAGAACACACCAATGATGGTTGGATATCTGAGCATGTTGATGTTGACTATGCTTAAGATTTTTGTTTTTAATAAAGAATATACTAAAACATTGAGATTGAAAAGTCGTTATTTTCTTGAATTGTAAAAGTCAAATTTTGTATCTGAAATCAATTATTAAAAATACAGCTAGAACAAGGCTGCAAGTTGTAGTCAATCTTTGCTATAAAGTATTATAAACAGTGATACAACCACCTTTATGTTTGCCATACACGCAGGTTAACGTTTTTAAATACCACTCGACTCCATAGTCCAATCTTGAAATGATCTTTGGGATTTTGAAGAAAGATTCGTATCCAATCATACTCCTCTTCTCACACAATAAAATGATATATACCAGTATTGAATTAAACAATTCTGTGTCTGTGACAATACTAGATGACTAGATACGACGAAATAGAAAACAGGTCTTCAGCCAGAAATTTAGAGGTTTTTTAAACTGTTAAGACATGGGAAGTCCATTATCATAAAGTCCATAGCTTTTTTTTCAGACTCTAAGAAAATTAAACATCTTGATACTGATGCCATAGCATTTGATCACCTATACTATTGAAATACATATCCATACAACAAACGTAGAATGTCAGATTTAAACGGTCACCTTATTTTTCAAATGCGTCCTTGTATGTTCACTCGTTTTGGAAATATAATATAAAATTAGTTTTCTTTTTATATGAACTTGGATTGCATAGTTGGATTTCATATTTGTAGTCGTAGAGTTGGTGAAATAAGAAGCAACCAAAGTAAATAAATGTAAAAGAAAATTTAGATACTCTCAGACGTTTAGATGGTGATAATGCGATGAAGGATCTCTTGGGTGCACTTGAAAACGTAAGGAACAGCTACACTTAAAATGGAAAACAGTACGGACATGACTGTAGTACAGTGAATTAATAAATATATTTCTTTTCATATACTATCCCATGTTAATAAACAAAGAAGCTTAAATGAATTTTCATGATTAGAAAAGAATGCAAGCGTTATACGTTCTTTGCTTTTGACCCAACGATGGGAATTCATATTCAAGTATCAAAAGTCTGGCCGAGTGAGAAATGAGAGATTTAAGCTAGGAATAAGGTCTTGATCTAAGAGAATTACAAAATAGTTGCCTCAGATTTTATAGAGGTATGGCTATTTATACCTTGATCATCCATAATGATGCTTTTGTTGAAATCATTGATCGTTTTAGAGTGTCAAAATTGGATTTTTTTTTAAAAAAAAAAGAATCAGAATCCCAGGAGTTTTAGGAAATTGTTAAAAAGTCATTCGTACTATATTTTCTCCTTTCAGGAATACTTTGAAATTTTTTGTCCCTGTACAGTTTGTCATGCGCACAGCCGGACAAAAAAAAAAAAAAAGACATTTCAGCCAATGTAGTTTACAAAATATATATTACACAGAATAAGGATAATTTATAAGACATAGAATAAATCATCGTTTGAATCAGTAGACAATCCAAGCAAAAAGTCATTTGTTGGCGTCTTTTGGGTAAGCGAAAATGTAATTATGAGCGGGAGGGTGGTGATAAAGGGGATGGTTGTAGATGATTTGACCTTATGTTTGAAAATAGCCCCAATTGCTGTCTAATGCGTCTGTGCGCTAAAAGGATGCTTGTCTCGAGCGATTGTAAATGGGTAGAATAAGGTGGGAGGCTCAGGAGATTTTCTACCGTGGATTGTTCGTGATCATCAGGATTTGATGATGAGTAAGGAAAAATAAGCTCTGAGCGTGACAGAGATGCCAGTGCGGTTGCTGATTCAAGTATACTTGACATATCTATTCATAAAGCATAAGAACATACTTGTTTTGTTATTGTTGTCTAAAAATGTGAACCTTGAGTAATGAATTCAGATACATCTTCACTGTCTGATCCTGACAATGTGATCTCTGATAGATAATGTTCAAGAAGCAGTGTTGTTTCTTGCAATTGATCTAGTAAGTCTCTTTTCTCCCAAATAAACTGCTCGGCTCTTTGTTCGACTTCGTCCCCGTGAGAAGGGGAACCATAAATTGAGCTAGAGCTTTGTTGTCTTTCTGTAAATGAGGAAGTGAGTAGATTTTGTCTTCTTAATAAACGGTTCCTGCGCATTTCGTAAGAGTTAGATTCATTGGTTACTGGTTCATTATTGTTGCTATGACGTATAATTACTGATATTCTCTCTGTAGGCGACAACTGTTCTATGTTTCTTGTGCGGAATGGTCGACGTCGTTTACAAATATCTTCTTGAATTTCATCCAAGGAGCTTCTTTTTGGTTTCCAGATTGGCAAGCCCATTTTATCAGTCCTTCGAAAGAAAAAAAAAAAAAAAAAGGTTTTTCAAAATTTACGTAGAGACTTTTTTGGGTGAAACGCTTTTTATGTCTGGATACGTTACACACTTTATTAAAAGAAAGTTTTAACCATCTAACAACTTCTATACTTACTAACTTTAGTCTTGGCTAGGACTCATCCTCTCTCCTCTTATGGTAGAGGGAATTGATGTCCCATATAACTTATTCAGTGAGTAGCATAAGAAATTGAAATGTCCCAATTGCAACAAACAGGACCATATTCTTTGTCGTCCTTTCAGCAGAGCGATCGTCCTCAACCCTTATTTCTAAGCACTGACAGTAATAAATGTTATCTTTCAAAAGCTATGAGACGTATTATCCAAGTTTCTTTGCTTGAATTTGTAATCCAAACTCTGATGACGGAACAGTCAGATGTCTTTAAATATCTTCCTCTTTTGTGCAATCACATTGAGAATACTTGTTTAATTTTGCTTATTGAGGACCGAGCTAGGCAAAATGGCATGATAATGCATTTATTCAAGTTTTCTGTCATTCAACATTTCAGAATTGTTCTGGTACCTTTCAAAAGAATCAAAATGTGTTTGATAATCTAGAAGCAATGTTGTTTTAAGCTTCTTACAATTCCAAATCATTACTGTCAGCTAAATCAACTGTTGTTTTTTTTTTTTTTTTTTTTTTTTTTTTCATTGAGGCTATCAGAAGAAATGGCTATTCTAGCAATACAAAGGATCTATTCATACTTGAAGCAAGATATACTTGTATAATCCAAATTGATCAGAGCATGAATAACCAGAAAGACAGTTATTCTGACAAGTAACGGTATAATTAAGGGTAAATTTAGAAAGAGCTCAAATCTAAAAGATTACTTTAAAGGAATACTTGAGTAAGTTGACATGGAAAATTAAGCAATTTATACTATCTATATTTTCAGTGATTATACAAATTGGTTGATCAAAATCAATGCTATCTACTCATTCTTTTCTTGATAAAAACATCATAATTGTACCTATATTGCTAATATTAAATCTGTTCATTTTACTGATTGATTTGTTATCAAAAAGAGGAAAAGAGAATTTTTAAAAAAAAATAGAATGAATGCTGAAAAGCGAGGAGTATTTAAGCTTCTCAAAACTAGTAGGTGTTTATATGTCATTACTAATAATACTATTGACTCTAGGATGAAAGTATTCAAACAAGTACGTGTATTGAATGAATATAACCATGATTAGTTGATTTACATGATAAATTACTCTAGTTATGCACAGGGTATAGTAAGAGTTTTACTGCAACTGCTGATATGAATGATTTAAACTATCCAGAAAACAACAGTAATGAAATGCATGTAATTTCGGACAATAGCGATATGTTATTCGGCCTACCTGAGAGCGTGTATCAAGAGTAAGCTAATGTTTTATATACTAAATCAATCTCATACAAAGTTCTCGATTGCTTGTAAATGATACAGTTGGATTTCCTTGGTATGTATTATGTCGTTGCTCAGTTGTTAATTTAATGTGTTTGGGTTCAAAAACCAAATGGGACGGTGTTGGCTTCCGTCTTGAATGATAGTATGGATCTAGCTTTTGTAATGGTTGAGCTTTCTAATGGTATTTATTTTAATTTATCAGAAACAAAAAAAAGTGGGGCTTTCGTGATGAGCTTAAAGGTATTCCAGGATCAGGTGAGATGATTGATTGTGATGAAGCCAAACACAACATAAATATCCCCTGCTACTTTGTACGATCTCATAGTATGTAAAACAAAAATTAAATCGAAATTAGGTAGTGCTAATGAACAGAACAGTTTGTGTGTTACTAGATATGAAACTGTATTTCAAATTTAATAAATAGTAAGAGAATCCAAATAATCTATGAAGCTATAAAAACACCTGTTAATGCTAACAAGCTCAAGACACTGGCAAAAATGTGTTAAGTATGATCCAATGAAAGGAGGCTGTGATCAAAACGGCCAAGAGGTTATCAAAAGATGATCAAGTCATTTTTTTTTATAGTTCTACCACATTATCATATTATACTGTATAAATACAGAAAAAAAAGAAAAGTAATAGTATTTCCCAGTAATGACTTACTGAACATTTTATAATAGTGAACCATACAGATTTGTGTGCTTTGAAATGCCACAAGTAGATCCTTAGGTTTTCGATGTTGATTTGCATTCTTGTTCTTCTTTTGGAAGCTGTCTTATTGCTTAGCCTACTTTGACTTGTCATAAGAGAAACCGAATCTTTCAGTCAAATAAACACATTTTATAGTCTAGGTCTTCTGTTGGCTTTGGTAGAGGCTTTTCATATAAAATTGGGGGAATAAATAGAAGTAGATCAAGAATTAGAAGTCCTAAAAATACTTTTGTAATAAAGGGATTCAGGATTAAATAGCATTGAATGCGTCTATTTGAAAGTGAAAATGGTCCAATTCAAGTAAGGTAGAACATGTAGTTGACCAACAAAGCACCTAAAGGGCAATTGTATGGCTTGAACGAGGAATTTTTGTTTGTAAAAGACTTTAAAGAAACAACAGAAGACCTTCGATAGTGCTCGTCATTTGTAGTCGACTGTGCATGTTGAGACAGTGAATCGCGTGCCTTCGATCAGCGTCTGATTTGGATAGAGAAGACAGGATCAAGATTTGACACCAGGTAAGCAATCAATACAGCATCTTATACACTGGCTACATTCATTTCGGGTCATTGGGAATCAAAGAATTGTATCAAGTGAGGTCATCGCTCGATAGCAAGAAAGCAGTTTTATATTTTTATACTGTTTTTGAGAATCCAGTCCTTGTTATAGAAATTGTTTCTTGATAGAATTGATAGCCTTGAGACTGAGCTCTTCAACTAGAGAAGGCATGCTTTTCCAAATTGAAAGCTTGGATAGTTTATGCTACTGCTGATATCTGTCCTATTGTATGTGTGGCATAAGTTTTTTTTTTTTTTTTTTTTTTCAAGACAGTGTCTTTAGATAACATGAAAGATCAAAAGAGGAATTGAATTTGAAGTACATTTGTTTGTTATTTCATTGCTGGCAAGCGTGATAGAGGTTACATATCATCGGTTTAGGCTCGTTTAGATGCACCATACATTCGTCGTAAGCATTCATTCTGGGAATCTTTGAGTGCTTTGATTTGGAAAGCAGTGGATCGATTGATAGCTAATCTGTATTCTAACTGAACATCAATTATTTGTGCATCGGATCTTGTGAATAGCAAATAAAATGCAGTTGATATCCAAAACTTGTTGGCTATCATGTGTAAAAATAGAAAGGCCAATACAAATTTATTTTAAAAAACCAATACTTGCCCTCTTGTTTTTTTTTTTTAGCTTTCCAAAAGTCATGAGGGCAAGAAAAGAGATAGCGTACGTCAATTTTGACTTGTTTTTCATGTGATATCCAACCTATTTCATTATACCAGTGATTTAGAAATAATCAACCGGATAACGAGTTTTTGTAATACGAATTCATAACCAAAATAAATAAAAAAGAAATTCTTTGATAGTTCCTTTTTTTTTTGTAGAATGAATTAGTACAAGTATCGTTCAAGCAACGATAATAAACAATTTAATTCTTATTTGAATTAGTACAGTTGCTTTTCAAAAATGAAAATAGTGGTAGTAAGCTCATTTGGGCTGATTTGATGTTAAGCGCATATATGTTTATATTTAAAAATGTTAAGGGGGGAATCAATAGTGTTAAACTGGTTTAAATTGTACATTTTCAGTTGTAATTTATTCTCGAGACTGATGCTCGTACACCGAGATTAAATTGTACGTGTGCATCAATAAAAGAAGATCTACAATTTTATTCCTACTTTAAATCGTACAATAAGTGAATCACAATAAATAAGGATCGTCATGATCAATCTCTTCTTTCTGCCGAGAATCAGTGTCAAATTCTAAAGTAAAGATGTGTTACAGATAATCCTTCTCCCCCCCTTCCCTTCTCTCTCGTTTATTTGACCCTTAAAATTTTTCAAACATGATCGAGGGCTAGAAATGGACTCTGTAAAATATAAAAAGATTAGAAATGAACGAGGGGAAGTATGACATATTTTTATCATCATTTCTTATGTTGAGTTATTTAGTTTATTATTTCGAGCGTTTTCTACTCCTCCCCCCCTTTTTTTATGCTAAATATATGCACGATTTTAAGCACACTGATTTTATGAGGATGAATCACTTCAAGAGAAGAGAAAACGAGAAATCTCGAGAAATCTCGATAATTACTGCTTTTATATGTTTAAGGTCATCTTTTACTTGGTGTTGGCTACTTTATCATGAATATTCTATGGCTGACTTTGAGAAAATACAAGGAAAAATAAAGTTTAGCGAGAAAAAGAGAGAGATGAATGTCTTTGTGGTGCAAGCCCGAGATGTGTTTATTTCAGTTATAAATATTCGTATTATCGATAATCACTCTATCTTTACTCACGAAAATAGATAAAAATAAAATAGAAATGCACACTGTTTACATTCTTTCCCTCCCCTCATTGTTTATACATTGTGTTGTTTTGATATTTTCTCGAGAAATTCATTAGCGTGTGCATTTATAGCGAGAGTCTCCGAGGAATTTACTTTGGGAGCAGTCATCAAGAATCAAATTTGTCATCATCACAGTGTATATTCAATTCAATAGCACCATCTAGCACAGAATCCTATACTATCAAAACCTACCTCATTCGATCAGAACTTCAATAAAAACCCTTTGCTTGCCTTTTGCTATTGTATATTATCATTAAAGTGACCGCTGGTAAAAAAAAAAAAAAAGAAAAAGAAGAAAAGTAAATCAAAAAAGGCAATATTAACAAATCTATATTTTTTTTTGTTTTGCATCAAAAAAAAAATACATTTTATACTGTCACTGATTGCCCATTTGTTCAAAGGGTTGTTACTCTCTAAAAGAAGTGGGTGATGAATGTGAAAAGGTTGAGGTTGACTTGTTTAGAGGATTATTTATGATCTTCAGCGAAGGAAGAAGGCAAGTTTTCTGGGTTCTGGTTAGGTGCTATAAGATGAATGCCAAACTAAACAGTTTCTATGTTCACAGTGAGAAGTCAAGACATGACTGAATCTCTAGTATCTTATTGAATGATCTTTTTTTTTTCTCCCCGAGAAAAAGTAAGTTATAAATGTATAAATATAAATGTGCATGAGTGTTTTCAAAGTCATTTATGCATGGCATCACGTAGCTTGTTACCCAAAGATCCTTTGAAGTGTGCATAATTCGTTACTTTATCGAGTATTATTATTCTTTTAAGCTGAAAACATGAAATATGTATTCAACTCGAAGGGTGAAAATGCTTTTTGCAGATTATGAAAAGAACGTCAATACTACTTTAAAGCGTACAAGGGGAATGTACATTTTATTTTTTTTTGTTCATCGTTGTGTTACTTACTGCTCAGTGAGCTCTTGCTTCAACCATCATTCACTGGCCCTTACTTTTCTTGGTGAGGAATTCCCTCTTTGCTTACATTTGCACTTGCACATTTTATAAACGATCTCAAGTCTGTTCCTACAACAATTTGAGTATTCATGACCTTGAAACTATCAAAAAAAAAAAACTCAAGGCTTGCTGAGATTTTTTTGTGGTATCACAAGTAGTCTTTTATAGAAAGAGACTTTGAATGACGAAAAGTATTTTGTAAAGTGTAACTTTATTAGAACTTGAAGACAAAAAGTATTGAGCTTTATTTGCCACAAAGCATCATCATCCTAAGCCCGCAATCGTGTTACCAATGCTCACAATTAGAAAAAAAAAAAAAGTCTGTGTTACAGGATCAAATGATTGAATGAAAAGAGAGAATAAATCAAAGTTTCTTTTGTTTACAACTTTTTAAACAATCTATAAAAAAAAAATAAAGCTTAATTATTTTCATGGGAACAGAGACTGTTTTCAATCACAGCTCCTTTTTTGTTTATCTTTTTAGGAGAGGATGACGAGTTTTGTGCTAGAAAGAAAGAGAGGACGATCCATGTTTGATAGGAAAGTAAAGAGAATGAGTTCATTAGGGGTTAATTGACTTGTGGTTATTAAAGCTGGTTTTTAATAATAAAGACCTTTCAATAAACTTTTATTGACACGGATCAGTGAGATGATTAAAAGGAAACACTGGTATAATATATGCATGAGTAATTTGTATTAGTTGACAAAAAGTAACACATTCTCACTAAAAGTGGTATTAATTAAACATTTTTGAGGCCTTTTTCTTTTTCCCAAAAAAAAAAATGAAAAAAAAACAAAGTTTTTGTTTGAAAGCCCTTGTTCTTCCTCCCCCCCTTCTAGACCCCTTACTTTTATTTTGTTTATTTATTTCACTTCGGACTCCCTCCGTCTATAAAATGCCATTTCACACTCTTTTCTTTTCTTTTCTTTTTCTATTGCTTTCCAATCACTTTTTTTATCAAACATGAAATCAGTCGAAGTAAGAAACTTTTTGCCTCATACCACCGCCAATCGATCCATCAAGATCAAGACCAATCAGTATTCAACCTCCCAAGACCCCAGAGGCTGTATTCCAGGTACACTATCACCGTTATTCTCATCACGCGAATTGACACTTTCTTTTTAGTTTATGAATACGAAATCAATGGGCAACCTATCATGTGGGATAGAGAAACCGGCCATGTACATTTCACTGGCATTTGGAAAGCCTTGAACAATTCCAAGGCAGACATTGTCAAGATCGTTGACTCCAATCCTGAGCTGCAGGTGAAGAAGGTTCGTGGTGGATGCCTTGTCATCCAAGGGACTTGGTAAGTAATGCACACATACACTCTCTTCATCATTAACTCACCTCTTTGTATTCAGGATCCCATTCAACCACGCCTTCTCTCTCTGCGCTCGTACAGCGTGGAGTATAAGAATGGAGCTCCTGCCCATCTTTGGTCCCTCCTTCCTTGATGCCGTCCTCCCTCCCGATGACCGCCACTTTGGTTGCCTCGTGCTGAACCCATTGGCAAATGGAGGCCAACGAGTCGTGGCCACAAAGCCAAAGAAGTCCTCTGTTGCCAAGCAACCTGCCCCTGCCCGACTACCCTACAAGAGGGATTCTGTTCGTTCCTCACGACGATCAAGTCGCGTCAAGTCCTCCTCCACCACCACCAACAAGAAAGCTGGCAATGTTACGGCCAGTATGTCTGTTTCAAGACTCTTGAATGAAGACGAAGACCGTAACTTGCCAACTGTTCCCACTTCCTCCTCCCACTTAGCCTCCCCCATCATGATCCCTCCATCCTTTGTACCAGCCTCGCCAGCTGCGTCAAGCTGTGGTTTCCCTGGCTCTTGTTCTCTTTCTGCTTGCTCTCCTTCCTCTGCCCAGTCCTTTGGACACCGAGAGTCCTTCTGTCGTGCCTTTGCTTCTCCCTCTTTGCGTGTAGTGCCAACGTTCAACGTTGAGCACTCTCGCTCAACAAATCAAGTCTTGCCCTCTCTCTGCCCAGAGATCACAGCGATCTTTGAGCCCGAAGAAGAACCTTGTCCTGTTTCTGCTGCCGTTCCATGCGCCCTGAGCCCTTTGGACGTGGATATCATTGAAAGGGTAGAAGCAAGCATCCGCTTGCAGTGTCTTTCCCAAGACTTTGGCCGCCGACCTCACCAGCCATTGAATCGCTCTGCCTTCCCCACAAAGGTTAGAGCGGGCAACAATGTATATAAGATCTTGTGGGATCATTAATGTATATATCGTTCTCTTTATAATTATTTGTATTTATTAAAAAAAATTATGATTATGCTTTTCACATCTCGTCTTCATCTTTTTCTAATGATTTCATTTCCTTTTCTTTTTAATTGCTCACTTTATCTTGCAAGAATATCAACAGGTTTTCTATTGACCAATAAACGTTCCATTCTTTTTTTAGATTTCACCTGGTCCCCTTTTTTTTTTTGTGGATGTTACCCTGTTTGAAATCAAAAGAAATGGGTTACGCAAAGCTTGGGGTATCAATCCATCTAGCCTTGTGCTATTCAACTACTTCATTAGGAATGCAGTGCAAGCGAAATGATCTGATATTCCCTTTTTTTTTGTTGAACCAATTAACTTGGGATAAGCTTCGATGACCTCATTTGCTCTTTTTTTTTTGTTTACTTGATCGTGCAACCTAGTTTTTTTTTTTCACATTGTTACATCAGTACAGCTGATCTTTTGCCTGACGCATCAATAGCTCCCAGATCAAAAGTCATGAGAAGAAAGACAATCCAACTTCCCGGGATCTGCTTATCGATTGGATGGCTTTTTGCATTTATCATCCGCTTCACCTTCCTTATTCTAACCACTCAAATTGGCTGAAAAAGTGTTTTGCTTTCCTGGCAGGATATTGGAGCTTTTGATTCATGTTACTAAACAAGATAAAAATGGCTAGGAAGAGGGTTCAGTGGTATCCTAGCATCATTGTAATCATCAACAAGCGTACACCAATCCATTCTCTTTTTATCAGTTTACAAGGAAAAGGTATTTGAAGCCAACTATCCACCTGATGTATATTCTAATGCATCTTTCTTCTACAACAACACGGAACATTTCCGATTGCTAAACTAGCTATTTACTCTCAAAAGAGCACCTTTAAAATATTATATACGTTATCAATTAGATCTGAAATCTTCTTTTTGCACATCGACATCAACGTAAGATATAGAGTACACATGTTAGAGATTATTTTGTTTACAAAAAAGATGTTTATGCGTAGAATGCTATAATGACCATATAATATGTAAAAATAGTCGGTGAAACTACATGTTTACAAGCAGTTAGAATAGGATAAATCAATACCATTTTCGGGTGAAGACCAGATGTAGACTGAAATAGTGGACATGATTGAACATGAATGAAAAGTTTTATTTGAATTTTTTTAAAGGGGTTTCAAAGTTGTGAGGAAACAAAAAGGTTTCTTGCTAATACACTTTACATACATAATAAAGGCAGTTGTTTATGTTAATGTTCATGTCTACAGTGAGTATACAATTGTTTCTGGAATTTGTAAATAGATAAAGTGGCAAGCAGTGTACTTCATAAGCTATCGTAGGCGCATTTATTAACAAACGAGACTTGAAATTTATGACTACAAATATTGTCTACAGAACATAGCAGCTATACTAATACATTATCTACTTACTATGTGGACTGAATTTTGTCGTCAACGGATCAACTTGGGCCAAAGGGAGTATCAAATATCTTCTTT
This sequence comes from Rhizopus delemar RA 99-880, assembly GCF_000149305.1. Taxonomy (NCBI): domain Eukaryota; kingdom Fungi; phylum Mucoromycota; class Mucoromycetes; order Mucorales; family Rhizopodaceae; genus Rhizopus; species Rhizopus delemar. The sequence continues at coordinate 350,167 of NW_027137828.1, forward strand.
GGAATTTCAGCCCATCACTACCACAGACTTATCTTGTTTCACTCCTCAGGATATTTTCGCTTTATTATTAAACCTGAGCAAGTGTATAATAGGAGGATAATTCAGTCATTTAGTTCTCAAAGACAATATATCAAACATTGCTCTTTAAAATAGATTAAAACTTGGCATAGCAAAAGTTCGTGTTGTCCATGCTCAGCCTTTTCAGATAGCTGTGATTTCTGAAGCATTTAAAACATTGCTTTTTCTTTTTACATGCATTCACTGCGATCAGTGTAAATCGTATTTAAAGTACTATTGTATAATTTAGTAAGCGCAAATAAATCTTCATACAAATATAGAGCTACGAGGGATGCTAATTTCAAAAGATACCCTCATGTCATGGTTATTGTGACAACCAAAATGATCCCAATTTGACACAACTTGTTTTTTCAAAGTATGAAGCTTATTAGCTGTTTGAAAAGTCGCAGTAGCTTTCCGATTGTTCCCAAACCTAATTTTATGGTTATAATTTCATTTTGGACGAAATAGAATGACAGTAATAGCATCTTTCAACTAACCAAATTAGTTAACCAAAGGGCAGTTGTGGTTGATACTTATCTGCCTGATCATGCTGATCAGTGTATCAGGTCTGAACCTATGTATTTTAATCTCTTCTTCAATGGTTGTTTGTCAGGCTCGCAAACGAAACTTTAGTTATTAGAGAGCACATAAAAGAAATGGTGGCTTGCGAATGCACATACCATTGTGCTCTGATTATCTATGACTCTGGTATGAAGATACACAATTTGGATCGAAGAATGCATAGGTAGTCACACGGGGATTAGGTGAAGCCATAGATATACATGTATGAAAAACAAGATCACATTCTGTGAAACTGGATATCACCGTCGATTACTTGTGCTAAAGAGAAATGACCATGAAAAATGGTGTTTAATGGTGTCAATGACCAAATCAGTGAATGACTTTTGCTGTTCATTCAGCTTGCTGTAAAATAACAAAAAACTGGATAGAAAGAAGCAAAAATGCAGATGAACTATTTTGGTATGAAAATAGATACAGATATATATACAAAGGATCGCCACATTACTGATATTTCATAAAAAGCTGTAAAGCATATCTTTGTTTAATAAGCTTTTACATTAAAGGCCATACTATGCTCTTCAATAGGTTCAACTTTCCGATTTCCTTTTGTTTTGATATATAGTACAGCTATTCTGATTATGCCTGAGCTAATCAACCAAGCAGTGAAACAGTTCATAAATTGCTTTTGATTATTTAGTTGTTATTCAATATCCAGTTTTTAATGAGCAACAGGCATTTTAGGTTAAGTAAAGAAACATATCCCACTTATAATTTTCGACTCTTTTTTTTTATTGATAAGCACTCTCTTCTAGTTGAGAAGACCCTTATTCGTGTAACCTCATTGGTTATAAGATATGTAGGGTCCTAAGGGTTCGGTTTAGTTTGACAAGTGAACCCTTCCTTTTAAATGGAAGATGAAAACTCTATCCTCCTTTTGTTAGTCATTCAAACCAAAGCAAATATTTGATGCTTTTATTTATCTATTACTCTACACAAGTGTAATATTATTTTTCACCACAGTTTAACATTCAAAGATTTGCAAAGCCTAACTTTTGTTTTATTTTCTGATTGAAAGGCGCAAAAACCAATTCCGCATAAAGCCTACCTATTTTATTCATTTCCTTTGAGTGCAAGAGCCTCGTTCGAAAGCTTTTTTACGCAATATTTGAGAATGGGTTGGTAGCTTTGAAACTGTAGCTACAAAGTAGGATGCTGGAAATAGTTGATTACAATGTAGCTGCGTACTGATTTAATGTGGGCAGCATGAAATGTTAAATTTGCAAAGTAACAATATGTTGGCTCAATAAAGCTTGAAATATAAATGTATTTAGTATGTGAAGTGATCGAAAGTATCTCACATTTTAATCTAGACAAGACATATTGCATCAAAGTTATTTTACACTGAAAAGCTTCAATATCTTTTTGTAATCCATTTCTTGACCTATCTACTAATGAACCTGACAAACCTGTCCTTTTTTCTTTATTAGATAGCATGTCCATCATTCTAAACAGTAGAGTTTAGTATAAAGGGAATATATGCAAGTGTTAATCATGTACACAAAAGACCTAAAAGAGTAATCATAGACAGGTTTGACAAAGTATGCTTTTTTGACTATTATCCAAGGTTTAACTCAGTTTGTTTGATTGTTGATCCCTTATAACCGGTTAAATTACACGAAATAATTAAACAAAAAAAAAGTAAATCTGGACCAAGGCTTAAAAGTACAGAATAGTTATTAGGATAGTAAATCATAACAAAAGCACAAGTTGAACTTGTAAGTTTGCACACGGGGAAAAGTAAAATTTTCATTACGATTTATTCCTAGCTGTTTATCGCCTTAGTTTATGTAACCGTCTTTTTTTTTTTATTCTACTATTTTAACGAAAGTGTCATGTTGCTTTTTTTCATGTTCAGGTATTACTCTGGGTACCTCAAGCTAATCGTTGAGTAACACAGGATTCAGCTTGAAACTTGCGTAACCAGTGCGTCATTTCCTTGTGATTTCCCTGATTTTTGATTGCTTTTTGTGAACTTCAACTACAAAATGGCTAAGCCTCAGCTATGTGGAACATCAATTTCATAAAAAACATCAATAACTATTAGTGCTAGATGAATACTTGACTAGATTGCCGATGCATGATTGAAATGACATGATAAAGTTGATTAAAAAGCAAATCAGTTCCACTGAACGAACAACAGAAGGAAAGGGTGCTTTCAAAAACCTGCAATCTGTTGGTTTAAGAGATGACTAGAGAAGAGTCATTGTTGTGGAATGAGAGTGCTAATATCTCTCATTAATAAAACTAACAAATAAGTCAACCAATCAATGAGTTTTCTGAGTCTCTTTATTGAGTAAAGACGAGAGAGAGATCTCATTCATGCAAATTACATCTTTGAATATAATAATGTGGTTTAGGATCTGAGGTAGGACATTTCACCAATTGTATAATACATACATTATTAAGATTATATATGTGATTTTGGGTCCTATTGAAATCTCCAATTTTATTATTTTTTTGGGATTCATTGCTTCAACCTTATTCAGGCCTCATTAGTAATATTAGGGATGTCTTTTAGTAAATTGAGGATTCGAAAGTTGTTTTGCAATGATACCAAATTGATTTTCAGGACAAAGAAATTTATCAAGGGAAATTTATGCTCATAACAGAATAAAGTTGTCAATTGGACCTTAAATAAAAGATTATGTTTAAAAAAATAAAGTTGTCTTTTTCTCATCCATCAACACATTAAAAAAACATGTCTGCTTAAATCTCCAAAGACTGCACCCGACCTTTAATTATATCTGAAGATGAGGCAAAAGAAAATAAAGCATGGGGTTTTTATCTTCTTAGAACACATCACATTAATAAAGAGATTGCAGAACTTGTTGGATTAATCAAGTCTACTGTGCAAGGTGTAAAAGCCAAGATTGATAACTATGGCAGCCTTTTGCTTCACAAGCAAACGGATCGTCCATTGAAAATAAACGAAAGAACTGAAAGGCACTTGAAGAGGATGATCAGAGAGGATCTTTTTGCCTTCTATAAAAAACAAATATGGCATTAGTAAATCTAGATGTTTTTGTTAGTATAGAAACTCTTCAATCGCATTTCGATCAACTTGACTTCAAGTCATACAGAGCAGTTCACAGTCCTAGATTGACTGCAAGACACCGCAAAAATAGGCCTCGCTGGGTGAAGGAACACATCAATTGAATTGAAAACCAATGAAGAAACGTTGTTTGGTCTGATGGGCTGAACTTTTGTGTGAAAGACAATAAATGCGGTAAAAGAGTACTCAGGAAGGAAGGAGAGCGGTATGATGAAAGAAGTATAGTATCTACAGTCAAATGGGGTGGTGGTGATGCTATGGTTTGGGGATGTTTTTGGGGGAGGAAATTTCGGACCTTTGGAAATGATTGACACTGGTTCTGTAGACCAAGCAACATACATCAATATTTTGACCAACAAGTTTCATCCTTAGTTGACAAATGTCACAATGCATCAGGAGGGATTTTATCTTTCAATAGAATGGAGCTTCCTGTCATACAGGTGACTATGCTCGATGGTGGAAGGAAACCTTCCAAATTAGGGGTTTTGAGTACTGGCCTACTCAAAGCCCTGATTTGCAAAGAATATTGAACTATAACAACCATTACAAACTTTTTGCGGACAACACAGTGGCAGCTAATGTTAATATTCCTTTCATGACAATGACCAACAAGGCTGTAGAGGACATTATATCAGATATAACGAGTTTATTCATCGACTCGATTATAGACTTTGAAAATATCAAAATTTGTGTGACAAGTGGTGATATTCTCTTACATAACCACTTTACTATTGATGATTATGCTTACGGGGAAAATGGCAATGACCTACATCGTGTACCTACAGCAGTTGTTAGAGAGCGTTCGTATTTGAGTTCAACGACATACTACGAGCTCTCGATTTATTGGGGTTTCATAGAATTACTAGTCACAGATGGATTTTACGTTGAAGACCATTCGCCTAACTTATTCTTGGGGTCATCACTCAGATTCTGGAAACATGGCGAACTTACCTCAAACGAAATTTATATTATGAGCGATTCAAGCAAAGAAACTTACACGAGCCCCCGTCTTCTAAATCAATACAATTGACGAGACTCAATTCGATTATGGGTTTTTACAGCTTAAAATCATTTGTTAAGGGATACACGCCTATCTCGCCTTTGCATTTACTGGATCATCCTAGTCAGAAGAAAAAACAATTGAATACAGCCCACTTTGCGTCGAAGATTCTATGCTTCATCATTTCTCCTCAAATTACTATGAAGAGTGACATGGTTGACTTGTTCTTGTTCTTTGCCAGGAGTAAAATGTTTTTTGGGAAATGCAAAAAAAAAAAAAAAAAAAAAAAAAAAAAAAAAAAAAATCAAAGAATCGCTATAAACTTTGTCGAATTCCAACAAATACTAAGAGAGGATAGTAAGGCGCCCGTATATCTGTCATTTCTTGTGGATGTTGCAGCAACTGTCGAACAAATATTTAAAAAGTATGAAGCATGCTACATTTTCAATGCGCTCGATGATGTCAAAAGTATTTCTCTGAAAATTGCAAAAGATGGCCTTAAAAAAACGATCGTAGTAGAAACAGAGAAGATCATCAAATCTTGTATTTAAATTATTAAACAAAGTATTGGTACACCTGTAATAATTTGAGAACAATGTTTAATATCTGATACTCAAATAAAAAGACATTGCAAGTAGAACAAAGAATTCTACTACCAAGGATATAGAAACACGTATCTTAAGCGGCATTTGTTGAAGCTGAACTTGTATAACGAGTAAAAGAAGGCAGGCATGGAGGGAAAAACATCTCGAATCATCTATAATAGCTTCACGATACAGACAGCGTGGACGTGAGTTGATTGAAGAGATGACTAGAGAAGAGTTACTGCTGTGGAATGAGAGCGCTAATATCTCTCGACTAATAAGCAGAGGTAGAAATGGGAGGATTGTGAACGCTGGCATCTAGTGATGTTTTTTACAGATAAGCATTTCCTTTGAAACATGGCTAATTTCATTCTTTCGTTTTTATTTGCAAAACATATGAATGGTCAATAATACACCTTTTGCCAATTTTTTTTTTTTTTGTGTATGAGGATTTTATTCGGATGCCACATTTTTAGCTGGACATCATAAGAAACATTTTTTTTAATAATAGGGCTTAAACCCACGAACAAACGAGCAGAAAACGACCATGGAAATTGGAACTTGTGCTGCCAGACGTAAAACTAATTCAGCAGAAAGGAATTGACCACTTCGCTAGGGAACTTTGCCCCCTTTTTGCCAAAATGATGTTGAAAAAAAAAAGTTAAATTATTGCGCTTTTAAAGAAAATGTGTCGTATATCTTTAAAATAGAGCGTTGTAATTTTTTAAAAAAAAAAGTGTCTCACAACTCAAAAAGGGTGTCATAATCTTTTTAAAAAAAGATGTCGTATATACAATTGTAGAAATATTTACAACACACAACAAACATCAATTTCAGTTCCAATTGTGGTGAACTATTGTACGAGATGTCATTTAAATATATATAATCTAAGGATTGAGTGTAAGGCTAGTAGGACAAGCTTTATATTGAGAACTGCATCTTTAATGTTTATTTTCGATAATAATTCAAATAATTATAGGAGGAGTACAACACGTCTTACATTGAGGAAGTACAGTGGTTAAATAAATAGAAACGTTTTGGAAAAAATGGCATAGAGACTGGTATAATAACGACAAGTCTTTAAAAAGAAAGATGGTTAAGGAGAGATAAGAGAATGTTCAAAAGCGCAATGTACAAGGTCGTTTTCTGTCTTTTTTTGTCTGATATTAATTCCCGAAGCTGAACCAATCCAGACCCATACCGCTTCATGTGAAAGAATTCTTTCGACTCTCCTTTCTTTTGTTATCTGATTTTTTCAAACACGTATGCCACCTGTATCAATTGTTTGAGTGACAATTGGGTTGTAAGCCGTTCCAAACTCTCCACTGATTGCGAAATTTGTATATGAGTAAGCTCAAGCATGGTATAAATCCTGCCTGCACTCAGTATGGTTATGTATATGGTGATGTTATGGCCTGTTTTCAATAAGGTTGGATAACGGGGGTTGCTATTAATCAGCTTAAGCTACCTTTTACTTGGAAAGAGATGGAAGACTTGTTTTTGGTGGTATTTAATGTTTCCTTAGAAAAATGCCAAAGGCGGCACAAGTCCCAGGCGAGCATGAACTTGTTGACGGTGGGCTCTTCAATCTTTGCTTCTCCATACCTCAAGTTCTTACCCCAATTTGACTGCATAATGACAGAAATAACGCTATCAGGCCTTTCCGAGCCTTGTTCGGTGGTATCATTTAAGTTTGTCCTGTTACAAGGAATCAATAGTGAGAAGTGGTTTAATAGCAACAATCGCCTACTTACCATCATAATTGAACACCATTTTCGGGATTACTGAAGAGAGAGAGTCAAGAAGGGGATCCACATACGTATTCCACAACTCGTTCTCACTTTTACATCCTTCCAATGGTTGCACAAGGGGCAATCTTTCCATCATATAAATAAAAAAGGTTGGTCAAATTATTTGGCTTACGAAGTAGTTTTCAGCTTACAATCGTCTGATAGCATTAACAGCACCGGTTTTAATAGGATACATTTCGATGACAAGAGAGCATAGTTTATGGGTAGCTACTTTTAATGTAGTACGTTTTTGCACGTAATCCTGTTTAACATTGTGGCTTAAAATATCTTTAAAAGCCCATTTAAGTTATTACAAGGGTTATTGCTTACGATGACTATTTTTTAGATGCAAGCAGATTCTTTATCGTGAAAGGTTGGACAGCCATCAACCCACAAGTTAAGTTGTTGTAGGTCTGTGTATACAAAATATGAAGGAGAAAGCTGTAAAACAAAAAGACAGCTTACATAACATTTTATCAGCAAATAATAGGCTGCCTGCATCAAGAGCCTGTAGCTTGCTAGTCGTGTTTGCTAGGAGAAATAACAATTTGATATTGTTGAGCGCAATTCTTATTTTATGAACGGACGCATTATCCAAAAGAAGAGCAATTTTTCAATTCTGTCTTCCAAAAGCAACATTTAACTTTTTCACGTATGCTGTCATCCAAGCATCAGTAGAATAGTGGTATTCAACTTCATGCTTTTTTTTCCCAGTTGCAGTCATGGATAACAAATTAGCTCTTGCTTTAAAACATTTGGGGCTCTTGTGTTGTGCGATAACAACTGGGAGCTCTTTGTAAGTCCCATCCGAGTCACAGAGCAATCCAACTGTTGGACGAGTTTTACTTTTTTTTTAGGCCATCAAGCGACTCGGAGGAACATATGGTTATTCTTGGTGGTTGCTGGTAATATAAGCCTGTTTCATCAAAGTTCATGATATCTACAGGATCATATGGCCCAAGAAGTTCTTCTATCTTCCTCAATTCGTTCTGAATGTTTTCAGAAGTCAAGTTGAGGTTAGCGTGTTGTTATTAGACTTTTACCATTTTTGACAACATTATTATTACTATATAACGTTTCAGCATTTTTGAGAATGTTTGATATAGTCTGTTGGGCAAGTGGTTGATATAAATTGAATTCCTTCATAGCCCATTCACCTAGTTCTATTTGATTAAGCTGGCCAGTAGCATTTTGATCCAAAAGCTCAACTTTTTGAGAAAGAAAGGCGTGCTGGTTTATTATTAGATAGAACGTAAAGAAAGAAAATAAATTTTGTTGTCGTATATTTATTCTCATCAAAATTATTTTGAGTCTGCGACTCATATATCATCCTTCCAGCAACTTTGATCAAGTCTTAAAAGCAAGCTTTGATTTATTAATGTCCTTACACAATTACCAAATCTATTCAAACCGACAGTGACCTATGTGGAAACAAGTTGTACAAACCTGTCTATAATGTAGCTACAATACATATTAAGTGATTTCGATTTTTAACAGCTACGAAATTCGATTTAAGGGTATGTTCTATTTAAGGGTGGCCAAAATTTTTGAAATATCCACCCTTAAATAGAGCGACTATTGCAGCATGGAAAAATTCTGGGCCTATTCTGTCTCTCATACCTGTCGTCATGTTTGGTGTCGCCTTTTACACCGCAAGATCCCTCATCGCTCCCTGTTGAATCGATGGAGACCATCCTACTTTTGATACATGTCCTATTTGTGCTGCTTGTTTGGATACTTTGAAGCATTTTCTCTATGGCTATCCACACAAATGGCTCGTCTGGCCAACTGTTTAGGATGAGTATTTTCGTCTTTTGCTCCTGACCACAAATCAACTACAAAAAGCCCATCTAGAATTTCCTCCATCAATTTTCCTCTGCCTGTATTCCTCAGCTATCGTGGTTGGATATATGTTACTGGCTATATGGCGTACAAACTGGCAGTTGATTTTCAACTGACAACCTTTTGCTTCACTTGTTGTCATTCAAAGTCCTCGCAAGCTCATCCGGCAGTCTTATCGAGAAGACCTCCTTCTTCAAGTTTGCATTCACAGTGCCTTACCCCTTTTCACATTAAAATAGTCTAAATTACTAATGACAACTTTTCTTAATCAAAACAAAAAAAAAACATATACTCTTAATTTAAAAACCCAAGAACAATTACAATGACTAGATTCTATCGTTCACGTCAATAAACTTGAGCTTTGCCTCCATTAAAATTTTTTTTAATCTTTTTTTATTTTTATACATATTAAGCTTATAAATTCACACAAATAACATGGCTTCATGAGAATTTGAATTTTGCATATTCCTTTACCTTGCAAGCCATGTATTTATACAAAGTAACACGAAATTCTTTAGGTGCTTCACTTTGTTCGTTGTCCAACTAAATGCATTTACAAGTTAGAACATAAACAACTGTGAAATGTATATAAAAAAACTTACAGTGCTCTTCTTTTGATATATTTGCGGCATTATTTTCATGTTATTTTCATAAATTTGTTTTATGGTATACAAACAGTATACCCCACAGTCATAATGATTGTCTTGAATAGGGGATTCAACTTGGACAAACTGTGGGGCAATGAAACTGCTTTCTTCAATCTTGTTCTTCTTCTTTGCTTCAGACTTCAAGTACTTTGTGACCAAGTCACGAACATGATGCTGGGTGCCTCCAAGAGAGTCGATGACCATGATGTATGGCCTAAATGAATGTTGAATGAGTAAAAAAAAATAAGCCAGTAGATCAAACGATCAATGCTACTTACTTTTGTTTGTCAATCTTGCCATTATCAAAGCGACTACCTGTGACAGTAGGTGAGCCAATACAAGCACCAGGGTTGGCCACTAGGACCAAAAACCAGTGCTTGTGCTCTGCCACAGGAATAATCAGCAAATCTTTTTCAAAAAGATTTACGCCTCGTGTCCATCTTGACAAACTTGAGAGCTCTTCAGGTGCTTTGCATTCTTTCAACTTGGTAAAGAAAAAAGAGGTGTACACATATATTCCATTGTTGGGATATTCATCTTGCCAGATCTTTGAACATATATTAATTATTGTGTCATTCAAGAATCGACCTTTTTTTAACCGTTCAATATCTTCCCAATACACTGAGTGTTGCTTTGAGGCATTGAACGGGTACATCAATATATGCTTATCCTCTCCAAAAAGCTTTGTATCTTTCTTATTTAATAAATAATCCTCAGCTTCTTCTTTGGTTTCTGTCCCTTTGGATGATATTTGATTTGCTTTCTTTTTTTCAAAAGAAATCTTTTCGTTAAACAGTTCATCAGCTTTTCTTTTGCGGCCGCACTTTTCTTTGTTTAATGCCATTTGATTTGATCTATTCTCCTCAAAAGAAACCTCTTCGTCCAAAAGATTATCAGATATTTTAGCTGCTTTTCTTTGGCGGTGGCATTTTTCTTTGTAAGAAATCTCCTCTTCCAAAAGATTGTCAGATAATTCATCTGATTTTCTTTTACGACCACACTTTTCTTCATCTGATGAATCATCCGATATTTCATATATCTCTTGATCTTTGCTGCATGTTCTTTCAACTGAAAGAGGTCCTTTATCATTCAACTTTTCGATCATGATAACAGCATTATCTTGCTGTTCCTGCTTGCGTCTTCTACGCTTAATATGGTGCTTAGGGAGACTTGCTGTTGACTCTCCTACATCTTCATCTTCACCACTGTCTGTGGTTAAATCAATCATAATGGATTGAATAGATGAAGCCTTTTTTTTTTTAAAAAAAAAAGCAAAGTGTATGTGAGTTATTTTTTCATTAAATGTTACATTGCAAAATGTCTTTTACCTTGGGCTCGTCAAGAGCACCACTTGCATCATTATTTTTATTGCTGTCGTCAAGCTGTAGAATGAAAGAGAAAAGAGATCAGAACAATATAATAAACAAAGCTATTGATTTCTTCTTACATCGTCAAAGCTACGCTTTCTAGACAGTGTGGGTTCAAGTGAAATAGGCGTGTTGGATAAGTTTGCTGAATTTTGACGCATTTCTTAAATTTTCTTCTGTTATAAGTTTTTTAATTCTTGAGTGTGGTGAATACTATAAAACAAGGTGTTATTGTTGTCTTGATTACGTGTTTTTTTCTTTTTAAAAAAATGCTTACTAGAGCTGAGGAAATTTCAATAAGTGAGGACTTTTTAGTAAACTACAAGAACAAATGAATAAAAAAAAAGGGGGGGGGGGGAATTGTCTCTCTTTTATATTAGTTACTACCTTTCTCATGTTCCAGACTTTTGCTTCTCAATTGTGAAACTGTTGACAAAGCTCTTCGGCTTAAACAAAAAAGGAAGAGGAAAAAAATTAGAAAGGGACAACAATAAAGCGTAAGAGGCAAATGCAATCACACTGATCATGCGACATGAAGCCTAAGTTTGGTTTTGACAGAATAAAGAACACGAATACAGTGTCCTTGGTACCAATTTACAAGAAAAATCAAAAGCAAACTGTATCTTCTAACCAACAAAATTGCCACTGGCTTCACTTTGACTTTAGATATAACCATAGACTCTCAAAGTCGCGTTTTATTCTCAGATATCAATGACATACACAAAAGAAGAAAAAAAAACCTGTTCGTAGTACAGTGATTCCATCCTAGTTTGGATATTCCCGAAAAATATTGACAAAAGTCTAAAAACTAAATTGCTAGAATAGACCTTCACATGCTTTAATTAACAGCACAAGCAGCCCTTTGATGAAACTTTAAAAGCTTATCTTGTGGATCCTATCGACAAGCTATTAAAGAAGTGTAAGGGGGCCTTGGTACTAAAGAATTAAAGAATTTATGAAAGAAGAACGCGCTTTATTCTAAAGAAACTTAACAGTTTGATCTGAAGCTAGAAACAGTAAAGGAACCATTTGCTACGCGTTCAGCATGAGTGAAGAAGCGGTCTGCAACGAATCTAGATTTTCTAGAAGTCGTGTGTTTATTGATGGATCAGGTATCAGCATCAATATGACGCCAAACAGAGGATTGGAACCTGGAAGGGAAAGATCTATTGGCTGAGACGTCTTTGATAAGAGCATCTTCACGTTCAATTTTGGGCTGATTGTTTGCATTGATGTACTAAACGTAAATATTAGGTTAACTAAAGTACCTTCTGAAAAAGAAAAAGAAAAAGCGATAACCCCTACTAGTACTTGAAAGAAAGAGCTCAAATATGCTACTATTGGGCATTATCTAGAGCTTAGCAAGGACACTTTGGATATAATAGGCAAATACAATACAATACAATGAAAGAATGCAACTTTTGTTGGGTAGTACACCTATTCATGCGTCACATAAAACAGAAGGTGGGACAAAAAGTAAAAATAGAGGATACACAATGCTTATCTATCCCTTAATATTCTTCAGGGTTGGACCCTATTGAACCAACTTGAATGTAGTCAAAAGAGCAGTTAAGTGACACAAATTAAAAGATACAGAAACACTTGCCGCAAGCGTTTCAGATGCGATTTACAAAGCTCCTGTTTCCTATCTTGAAAATACTATCCAACATTGCATCATTTTGATAACTGTTTGAATAAAGTTCCTATTTTGCGTACTATTTTTTTTTTTTTTTTCGGATTGTCTAAAAATGTCAAAATTGACTTTAAAAGCTCTCTGATCATATCTTTTGGAATTTGTTCATTTTAATTGGACAAGTGCGCCAGTTTATTTTCTAAGATGTTCAAATTGAGAATAGAATGACGATCTACAACACATCCGTTTAACAGCCGTACAACGCCATCAGCAGCCTTACTTTGAACAAGTGCAAGAGCTCATTTCTCTTTTGTCAAAGCATAAGAGAAGATGTACTTGGGAAACAAAGAAGGAGGAGGTCAACTCGATCAACCAGAAGAAAACAGGAGCACTGGGAAATTCTCTCACAGCTTCACTCAAAGATAGGCCTAAACAAATTTTAGGAAAGACAGTAAATCCAAATTAAAAATGGACTCAATCAGAGGCAGTAAACAAGGTTATCTCCTCAAACTCAAAAAATACAGAGTGGATGCACATCAGACGACTGAAGTCTATTGTAAAGAACAAGCCAAATGATGAATAACAGGTAAAGCCACAACAGACATCCATCAAGACTTTAAATATATCACTGACAATAGAGGATACGGAAAGATGTATTCGGTGTCCTTAAAAAATTAGACGACTAGTAACTTATCAGTTCAATACAAGGAATGGTCTAGACAAGGATGGAAAATAGCCTTTAGACTTTACAGATCTCAAGTATTTAAAAGAGGAAGAAGGAAATGACTGATGTTTTTCAGCAGAAATTGTTGAAAAGATTCAGAGGTTCTCTTTGAAGAATCGGTCATTAAAGGAACAACGCGATACAGATTCGATGTATTCAGAAGAAGTGACTTTTTAAGGGATAGAGAAAACTGTAGACAAAGACATTTTACCCAAAACAACATCAACGATTGAGGAAGTTTCTTTTTTTTTGGTAAAGTTAGAAACGAGGTCTTTCTTACTCCAATGCTAATCTCATCGAAAGATCAAATATTGTTGTTACAGTAGTCACTCTATTTAACGGTGCCTGATTTAAGGGTATTTTCTATTTATGGGTGTATTTCTAAAGAACGGCGTAGGTCCCCAGCATAAGTACGTTTAAACATTTACTTTATTTACAAATAAAATTAAAACCCCAAATAGGCGCATGATGACTTAGTTTTCATCGTTTTCTCCCGGAACAGATCAAAATAGAATGAGTGGAAGCTAAAAGTCCCTTATGGGATCAAGGGTAAAAATGCTTCAGAGAAAGAAATGATGACACGTGTAAGAAACACTAGCGGGAGACATTGGGAAGCCATTCGAGGAATCTTTGCCCAATATAGAGTGACGGTGAAGGCGGAATCCCTTCATGGTATAAGTAGTCGAGCTCATGGAGGATGGTACAGATAGTAGGCCATCTGAGGGACCAAGGAAGGACTGCTTGAAAGGAATGTGGTGTTCGATGAGGTAATTTGTTCAGAAGGAAGGACAAAGGATCTACTATCGTTTCAGGCAATTGTAGTCGGCGGTGCATATTGAGGCAATGGATAGAATGGGACTTTGTAAGTGTCTGTGAAGGATGGACGGTGCATGGTCTAGGTGTGCTACCAGGAAAGCCATCCGAGACGCCAACGTCCACAGCGATTTCGTTCTATTCTGGTCATTGGTAACCATAAGATAGGATCCAAGGAAATAATTGGACGACATAGTGAAAGAAGTGTAGAGTTACGGGAGGAGCGATTTTGACAGAGATTGTCTTGTTGGAACTGTAACTGCATCTGTTTTAGAGTTCGCTTGTCTAGGGATTCAAGGTGAGATAGGCATTTTTTCCATAAAGGTGACTTTGAGAGTGCATACCATTGTGAATAACTATTAGAATGACGGATATAGCATAATAAGCGAGAGAGCAGAGTATCATCTGGATGCGTAAAGGAGCGAAGAAGGAATTGAGATTGGAGGATGTAAGAACGTTCTTGCATGGAAGGTAGTTTTGTAAGATGGAGCATCACTTTGGTTGAGGACTGAGAAAAACCACCAAAGATACGGCGTATACAAGTATTCTGTGCATCTTTAAATTTGTTTGTAAGGAACAACGTAATTTTGGTAATTGCAAGGCCATATTCTAGTTGGGCTCGGGCTATTTGCGTGTAAAAACGAACAGCAAGGAGGGGACTAAAACCTTTGGGATGAAGATCTATAGCCGAAAGCTGATTCATAGTTGTAAATACCTTATTTGTTTTAAAATTGAGCAGTTGAAACGTATCTAGATATCCGCCAGGTCTAAAAGGAATTCTGGGGTAAGAGAAAGAGGAATGGGTTGGAAGCTCATCCCCGTAAAGTATATATGTTAAAAGTTGGTCTGTAGGATCGAGTACTATGCACTTACTGGGGTTCCATCGGTAGCCAAGGCTATGGATATGATCTTCGCACAGCCTTTATAGGTTCACCATTTGATATTGATCAGCGATGAGGACTACATCATCAGCCTATAAAATATAGGTCATACAAGGGGCAAGGTGACTTGGGGATAGATCTTCTTCTAAAGGTTGTGGACGCAGTAGTTTGGGAAGATCATTGATATAGATAGAATACAGAAATGGTAAAAGAATGGGCCCTTGAAGAACGCTAGTAACTGGTGAAAATCTTGTCAAAGTAGCGTTATTTAGTAAGACTTCTTTTTGAACCCCATCGAACAAGTTTCGTAGTAAGCATATGAGTGGCGCGGATGATTTGTTTTCTAGGTCCTTCCATATGTAGCGGCAATCAACTGTATCGTATGCGGATTTCATATCCAAGAAGGCAAGGACTGGGGTAATATGGTGATGGCGGTGAGGGATTGTGCATATCTTGGCTAGGCATAGGGTTTGATCTAGTGAGCCTCTGACCTCACGAAAGCCACCCTGAGCTAGATCCAAGGTAGGACTACTGCCAACAAGAAAGTGCTGTAAACAATATTCGAGCAACTTACGGAAGATCGAGATAAGGCTGATTGGTCTATGGTTGCCAGGCTCGCTTGGATCTCCTTTTTTATACATTGGGACTACTTAGGCTATTTTCTAATCGGCCGGTGTATATGACTGTGTCCAACATAATCAAAACAGGAAAAGCAGTATAGGTGTGAGTTGATTCCGTATTGGGATTAACATTTCTTGCCGCACATGATCAATACCAATCGCTTTTTTAGGTGGTAGCCTCTTGAGAAATATATGGATATCTTCCAACATAATGGGGCAGGTCTCTATTTAAAAGGGAGTTGTAGGATTCCCCAAAGAAGGAAGTGTTCGGTAGGTTTCTTGAAGTAGATGACCAGAATAGATAGACTGGTGATGGGAAACCATTACATTAGTGGCGTGTTGAGGACCTTCTATAGTAGAAAAAGAAGGTTTTAAAACTCTATTTCTACGGATTTTACAAAACTTTGCAATGGCTTTTGTTTACTTGCCTTGCTGTATCCGATCACAGAATTGGCGCCACGTTTCTTTTGGACGTTGCAAGATCATCCATCGAAGTCATGCTTTAGTTTCTTGTTGAAGAAGCCAATATTTGAAGCAGTTCAGTCCTTGGGATTTTCTCGATTTTTGGAAGTAGGATCCTTTGAGATCACCATTTCATACACGTGCATCACTCTTAACCCTTATACTCTTTGATAAGCTTTAATAAATGTTTTTTCATCCAATCGCTTAAATTGCGGCGTTTTAATACTTGGTGATATTCAAGTGAAACTTCGAAATTTAAGCCAATGTTACCGACATTCAACATTTTCAGAAAGTAAAGTCGTATTTTTGCAAACTTTATAATATAATATATACGAAAAAGCGACAAGTAAACACGGAACTTATTCCTGAAAATAGTGTAGTATTCTTAAATTACTTGCAGTGATGACGAAGATTACCAAATAAAATCCTCATACAAAAAAAAAAATGACGATGATTTCCTTTTAAATACAATCACACCAAATAAATTTTCGGACAAAGAAATTTATTGAAATAATTTTAACCTCATAACAAAATAAACTTGTCTTTTTCTCATCCATCAATACATTAAAAAAAAATGTCTGCTCAAATCTCTAAAGACTGCACCCGACCTTTAATTATATCTGAAGATGAAACAAAAGAAAGTAAAGCATGGGGGGTTTTTTATCTTCTTAGAACACATCATACGATTAGAGAGATTGCAGACCTTGTTGGATTGAACAGGTCTACTGTGCAAGACATAAAAACCAAGATTGATGACTATGGCAGCCCTTTACCTCACAAGCAAACAGGTCGTCCATTGAAAATAAATGAAAGAACTGAAAGGCACTTGAACAGGATTATTAGAGAGGATCCTTTTACCTCTTATAAAGAAATAAATGTGGAATTAGCAAAGCTAGATGTTTTTGTCTCTATAGAAACTCTTCGATCGTATGTCGATCGACTTGACTTCAAATCGTACAGAGCAGCCCACAAGCCTAGATTGACTGCAAGACACCGCAAAAGTAGGCTTCGCTGGGCGAAGGAACATCTCAATTGGACGGAAGACCAATGGAGAAGCGTTGTTTGGTCTGATGAGTCGCGCTTTTGTGTAGAAGGCAGTAAACGCGGAAAAAGAGTGCTCAGGAAGGAAGGAGAGCGTTATGACGAAAGAAATATAATACCCACAGTCAAGTGGGGTGGAGGTGGTGCTATGGTTTGGGGATGTTTTTGGGGAGGAGGTTTTGGACCTTTAGAAATTATTGATACCAGTTCCGTAGACCAAGAAAAATATATCAATATTTTGGCCAATAGGTTCCATCCTTGGTTTACAAATGTCACGGCACATCAGGAGAGGGATTTTATCTTCCAAGAGGATGGTGCTTCCTGTCATACTGGTGGTTATGCTCGATGGTGGAAGGAGACCCACCAAATCAGGGGTTTTGAGTACTGGCCTGCTCAAAGCCCTGATTTGAACCCCATTGAGCATGTTTGGAATGCTCTTGAAAGGCGAATTGAAAGAAAAAGATCATCGGTCAAAAACTTGGAGCAATTGAAGGTGGCTCTACGAGAAGAGTGGGAAAGAATGGACGATGAGTTTGCGGACCGATTAGTTCGAAGTATGAAGAGACGGTGTGAAGCAGTTATCAAAGCTAAAGGCGGCGCAACAGAATATTGAGAATTATTTTATGAATATATTCTTAAAATAAACATGTGAATCTTTCTTTTCTCAAAACTTGAAATCCCAAGCTTAAGTATACACTTATTAATTAGTCTTGAACTTACATGCCATATTTTTTAAATTTTTTGTTTCAATATTTTGTCCGGAAATTTATTTGGTGTGACTGTATATATCCATTCTCGTCATCATGTCTTACTCTCTCATAGTACGTTTCAAAAATAGTAATAAATCCAACCAACTCATGATGTTGTTTCACGACCTGCTTAACAATCCCCAATTAATCATGTCATAATACTTTATTAATTTACCATGGATTTGGGTGTTTTACAACTTTTTTTCTATTTATACTTCATCCGAAAGAGCGCTTCTTTTATTGTTTATATAAGCTATTAAAATTTCCTGTTTCTTTTTGTACTTAGAGCAAAAACATGTCATCCTCGCTTCCTCAATTTATGAATGGCGTTCAACTCATCAAATATGGACCTGCCCACGAAGCCCTTCAATACAAAACAGATCTTGCCTTACCAAAGATTGAAAACCCTTACCAGATCCTTATAAAATTGAAAGCGGCCGGTGTCAATCCCATTGACGCCAAGTTAGCAGCCGGTAATGTAAAACTAATCATCAATGCTGATTTGTCTTCTCCGGTCATTATTGGTTCCGATTTTTCTGGTGTGGTTGTTGAAAAGGGTGAAAATGTTACAGAATTTGACGTGGGTGATGAAGTCTTTGGTTCTTTGCCTATTTCCTCTGTCTCTGGAGGTGTTTATGCTCAATATACTGTGGCCGATATAAATCATTGTAGTATTGCCAAAAAGCCTAGTCACCTTTCCTTTGTGCAAGCTGCAGCTGTCGGCATCCCTTTACTCACGGCTTATCAAGGGATAATCAAGCATGGAAATATCACAGACAAAAACAAATCGCAAAAGAGAAATATTCTAATCATAGGTGCCTCTGGTGGTGTAGGAAGTTACTCTGTTCAACTTGCAAAGGTTATCAATCCTCAAAATTATGTTGTTGGTATTTGTAGTGCAAAGAATGCAGAATTTGTAAAAGCTATTGGTGCAGACTCTGTGATTCCTTACAACAACAAAGAAGAATACCAGGCTTTCCTCCAAAGCGAAAAAAATAAATTTGATCTTGTCTTTGACTGTGTTGGAGGTGATGAATATTACAGAAACTTGAATCCTCTCTTAAAGAAACAAGGTGTATACTCAACCGCTGTTGGACCTGTTGAACATGTTGGCTCTGAACCTATTCCTCTCTGGAAAGGAATTGGTATAATTTCAAAGATATTGTACCGAAAATTCTTTACTTCTCGCCCCTACATGATGGTGTTCACACTTCCTGAGTCAGAATTCAGGACCAAAATTGCTACACTCTTTGATAACAAGGATTTCAAAGGCACTTACATTGATGATAGTAATATTTTTCCCTTAAAGGATGTCCATAAAGCACATGAAAAAATACTTTCGCATCGTATTGTAGGCAAAGTTGTTCTTTTAATTGATTAAAATATATTTTATTTAAGTAATTATTTTTTGTGAAGGGTAAGCCTATTATTTTTTTTTGCATAAATGAATCTATTGTTAAACAAATGGACCGTGACTTTCAACAATAATCGGAGTTCAATATATATTTTTTTAGAAAATTTTTTTTTCCTTGAAAGTAGGAAATTCAAAAGTTTTGTGGAAAAAGCCCTCTCTCTCTTTTTTAGCAAGTTCGAATTTACATACACTATGGCTGGTATTACTGTTAAGGACGTCAACGCCCACGGTACGATATTTTTTTTACTATAAACAAACAAGAAAGTGCACAAGAAAAAATGCCACCCTCAATTTGTTCTTTTCGAACCGTCAATTAATACCTTTAACCCTTCCTTCCAATGACATGTACTTGCAACACATAAAAAGTACTTGTAATTACTTATCCAACCTACTTATTTAAAAACGAAACAACAAAAAGAAGCAAGGAAAGGATAGATAACTTCCAGATAGAAGGGGTTAGGTTATCGAAAGACAATTGGGTGGCTTAGTCTAGCCTTTCATTTAGCATTTTGTTGCATGCAACTAATCCACATGTGTATACGTATAGCCTTTATCAAGGCCTATGCTGCTTACCTCAAGCGTACCGGTAAGCTCGAAGTCCCCAAGTGGGTCGACCTTGTCAAGACTGGTACTTTCAAGGAATTAGCTCCTTATGACCCTGACTGGTACTATGTTCGTGCTGGTATGTGGTATTTGTATGGCTTTCCAAATACAAGCGACTAACTCATTTCTTAGCTTCCGTCGCCCGTCACATCTACATCCGTAAGAACGTTGGTGTTGGTGCCTTGAACAAGGTTCACGGTGGTACTGTCAACCGTGGCTCTCGTCCCTCTCACCACGTTGATGCCTCTGGCTCCGTTAACCGTAAGGTTCTTCAATCTTTGGAAAAGATTGGTGTCTTGGAAAAGGACAAGAAGGGGTAAGCAGCAAATGATTACCAAAGAGAATAATGAATTAAACTTGGTTTATAGTGGTCGTAAGATTACTCAAGATGGTCAACGTGATTTGGATCGTATTGCTATGACCCTCGCTGAAGAATCTGACGAAGAATAAATGATTCGCTTTTAGTATAAAAATGCATATTATTGTGTATGAGCGGAAAAAATAAATGTTTTATTCATTACACATTTGAGAAAAAAATAATAAAAAGCAATTTTTGAATGAATTTTTACTGTAATTGTCAGTTAACAATCCTATGTATGATGTATACACTTATTTGAAACGATAAATAAACCTTAGGAAACCATGATGGGAGAGGCAAAACTCTTGATTTCTTCTGGCTTTTCCAGTCAAATCTATTGTGCTCCTTATTCACTATTTTCTGAAACAGTTGCTTACATACAAATATTTTGGTTGTTGTTCCGAGTATTAAATGATTCTTGTATAAATTTTTTCAAGTTGCTCCTTGGTAGAAATGCAATAGCTATTCCTAAATTCTGAGCTACGCAGTAACCTCAATGACCACTTTCTTCTATAATTTGCTTCACTCCTCTATGATAGAAATTTGTAAAGTATTTCCTAGATTTAGTAAAGACTGGTTAGGTCATTGTATGTTAATATAATTTATGCAGTTAGCAAACTCATTCAGCCGCTTTATAAGCCCCTGATTGGGAAGAATATGGCTCTTATTGAACGATACCAAGACTCTGCATTCAAACTCTAATTTATATACGCAACTCTTGTTTTCATAAGCTATTTTCAGGAACAAATGTCGCACTAACTTGTCTTTTTACATATAAATTGTATTATAAAAACTGTAAAAATGCGATATTCTGAAGATATCTATATAAATTAACAAGGTTAATTTGAACGCATTGTCTGTTAACATATTATGCTGTATATTGTACCTATTGTTAGTATATACATTTTTCATCATGTATGATTGTATAAGGCTATACGTATATATACATGTATGTATATATATTTGTACGATATTCACTTCAAACTAAAAAAAAATCGAAGAGATTCATTAAATAAAGTAAAAAATGAAGCCTTTGATCCACTTAATCTTTAGCATAACTACCAAGTTTCAAAAGGAATGAAAGTGCTATACATATTGAATCTTGTATTAAAAGTGCATGATGCAATTTTACATAAACCATTCATTCAATCCGAATACAAGGAATTTTTTTTTCCTTTTTTTGTAAAAACATGAATAGATTGCCCTTTGCAGATTTTCACGCTAAACACTTTGGTCAGGAACAACAGGAATATTGGAAGACATTCTTACAACAACAGCAATTTTACTCTTATCAAAACGCTGATGAAAAACTACCTCACAATACAAATCTGAATCCCAATGATCAATCTTATGAAGCCTTTGAAGATCAAAACTACAATGAAGATTACCCTCAAGAAGAACAAATGGAAGAGGAAGATGACGAAAGCTATGGTTTGTCTAAAGAGGCAATCGAGATTTTCAAGTTCTCGGAAGCATACAAAAAAGAACGTCAGTACAAAGTTAATAAATTCAAAACTTATGGTTATTGATTGTGATTTATTAGGTGAGGAAGAAAGACTTAAGGAGGAAGAGGAGGAGGAAAAAGGCAAAAAAGGATGGAAATTTGGTGAGTCTTCAGTCCTTTGTAGCGGTGGTATTGAAGCACCAGTAACCTGTTTAGTATTGACACGAAACAGAGAATCAACATCAGAAAATCTGCGTATGAAGGAAGATCTATTAAATTCAGCCTATTTTACGAGCTGTATCAACAAAGATGTGGATGCACCTATTGTATTTTGGCCTGTACTCCCCCTTCGATTATAGATTTTCTGAAGCCCAACTATTAAAGCTTTATACCCCTGATCCGAGGTCTTTTTGTAGCAGACTGTAACATTTTTTTTTCTTTGCTATCTGAGCAGCAATTGACCATTCTTATTTGTTTATTCATATGAAATATCTTTACTTGTTAAGTCTATTGATATAACGCTGTCAACCACCAACAACGGAAATATCTGTTTTTTTCCTAAATCGCCAAGACGGTCGTTAGGGCATTGTAAAGATCTGGTCATTAATAGCATGCTTTCTTTGTTAAAGTTCGATAGAGAATCTGTGCTCTACTTTAAATAGTATTTTTATTTTTATTTTTTGTACACTTTATTGTTTAAACTTTGTTAAGTTCCAAATTGGCCAAGATATCTTCACAGCGGTTAATATTACGTAAGAACCAATCACCATAACGGCGAGCGACCTTGCTTTCAGAAATATGAACCACGTCTTGCTTTAAGCAAAAGTCAAGATCAGAAGTAGGCAAGTATTCCCCTTCCAAAAGGTTACCGCTAGTCCATTTATATTGACGAGATCTTTGCTTAAAAATCAACAGTTGAGTTCTGAGTTCTTCAGAGTCCACTTCCAAGAATTTAGCCAACTTTTCAATACCCATAGAGGTATATAATTTCATGAAAGAACGAAGAATAGGAAGATTGATCTGATTCTTAATATCAGCCATAAAGACTTTGACTTGCTGTCGGTGAGGATCAGAACCCTTTCCGGTAGGAGAGACAAATTTAGGACAGGCGAATTGGAAGAGATCAGCATAAATTTGAAGTGCATCTTCGCCCTTTTGCATCTTATACAATTGTTCGCCATGTTTTTCGCGTAATTGAGAGTGAATATTTTCGTCTAATCGAGTAGGACATAAAGCAATACAGATAGCTAACAGGGAATACATTTGATCGCCCTTCTTGATAATTTGATCAAACTGGTATGAGCTGGAGTGATATTGCTTGGTTTTGTGGATAAAAGATAAGATTGTAGAAAATGCTTTAATAGCATCAGCATATCGACGAAGCATCATGTAAGCACAGCCAACATAATAGTAAGTAGTGACATGACAGGCTGTAACACGAGCAAACATTGCCTTTTTGTTCAAAATGACGTTTTCCATCATTTTTAAGGCAAGCGTATAGTCACCCAACAAGCAGTGAACGCGAAGGAGACCTACAATTGAAAAGTAACCAAGCATCTTATAAAGAGGACGTGAACCGTATTCTCCAGCTGCTTCCATCATGTCTCCTCCGTTCTTGCTGACCAACAATTGTTCATTGATGCGAGATTTTTGAATGAAAGAGTAAAGTACATTCAAGACACTATAACAACTCCACATTTGGGGATTTTCTTCTAATAATTTAATTTCTTGTTCAGTCTTCTTCATGCGATCACGGAAGTTACAGAAAGACTGAAAGTGATAGATGAATTCGTCAGTGATGTCCCATAGCCATTGATTAGGCAACTCCAAAGAAACTGGTCCGTTTGAATCTAGTTTATAGCATACATCAGTTTTTTTCTTTTGCTTTTCGGCACATAAAGTGAATAATTACTCAAAATATAGTTGAAAAGATCGCAATAGTTTTCGTAAGAACGGAATCGATGTTCTAAAGTAGGTGTCAAGAAAGAATATATATGGCGGTAGTACAATTCGCGATATAAAGTTAAGAATATTTGGTCTATTATTTAGAGAGTTAGATGCTGCATGCTTCACTGCCATTCTCCATTTACCATCATTGACTAGAGGAGCAACAACTTCAGCTTCAGGCCAAGGCTGCTTGCGGTAATACTTTTCGGTCAATTTGTTGAAAGAAGTGTCGTAAATGATGTGAAGTTCGTAGATGTTATTGTCCATAACGCTGCGGTAAAATTGGTGGATGAAATTTTTGACGGGATCAGGAATCTGAGTATTTGTTGTTTGATTGGAAACAACTATAAAGGGAAGAATCAGTAAATGACATGAAAAAAAAAGTTAGTATACCTTCAGTATCAAATTTGTCATCTACTTCAGCATTTGAGGAATAGCGAGCTTGGGCAACAAGCTCAACTTCTGCAATCAAGTCGTCTTCTTCAAAAGTGTCTTGGTACATTTGAATCCTAGAAAGAAAAGAAGGATTGAAAGAAAAATCACACGTCACTGTTTTCTATTAGCAGCTCTGAGCTTTAAAAAGGTGGCTTACAGTAGTTTAAGGTAGAATGTAAAGGTAAGATTAAAGTCTATTTTTTTTATTCAGGTGTCGGAAGAGTCCGCTCACTATTTAAATTGAAATAGAAATATGATAAAGTCCAAAAAAGATATTATATTATTTACATTCTGTCCTGTACGTTCCGGCGACTTCTGTTTTCCAAGTCGATTTTTCTTAAAAGGGACGTTGCCCTAGCTGCAGCTTCATCAGGCCAGAAAGTAGCAACATCAAAAATAAGTTTCCAGTAAATTCGCCATAACGGCCATTAGCACAGGCAGCAAAAGTCTATCCATCAAAAGAGAATTGGGGGAGCGCCTTCAGTTCAGAGACTACTGGGAGTGAAATGTGCTTGTAACTAAGAGAGGTTGTATTGTAAAAAGAATCAAGAGGAAAATCTTAACCACAACGGGTGTTTTGGGAGATATGACCACAGAAAATACTCATCAGTATCTCCCCCCCCCCTACATAAAGGACTAGAGTAGAGTCTATGCTTAAACTTTGTTACGATTAAACAATTTTTTTTTTATTTATAAAAAATTAAAAAGCGAAATGGGCATGTAGTATCTAAACTACATTGAATTACCCACGCCAGATCAATAAGGTAAAAGGGAAACAAACTTGATTCAAACGATCACATAATGTATGTATTCTTATCAAATTGAATTAACCAATACCTGTAATGATGATCAATATCATCTTTACTTTTTAGGGTAGTTTTACTAGAATAACATAAAAGAAACTTTTGTAGAGTAGATCATTACGAAGATTTGGATATAACGT
The DNA here is from genome assembly GCF_000149305.1 of Rhizopus delemar RA 99-880. Lineage (NCBI taxonomy): Eukaryota > Fungi > Mucoromycota > Mucoromycetes > Mucorales > Rhizopodaceae > Rhizopus > Rhizopus delemar. The sequence goes on from NW_027137828.1 coordinate 375,158, forward strand.
ATGAAGGACTAAAGTCTACTATAGTTGATAATATTAATTTATGGGATTTGTACAGCAATTCAGCGCCTCTTACTCGAAAGAAAGGTTAAATGTTTTTAGCGTAAGTTTTTTACCGGAACTATTTTTTCCCGTTTTTTTTTTCCTTCTCCGGGTTTGACCTTACTGATTTGTAACTGCAATGCACCTGGTATCAGGAACAATAAGATCAGTCTTTAATCCATCCCCCCCCCTCAAATAACAAGTTTTGAATTGAATGTTTCATCTTACTAGACATGATGACTGGATAAACAAACATCTGTTTGTTGCATATGTTTTGGGTTAAATTGTTTATATTCTTATTCTTTGCTTCCAATAGTATTGGCTATAAAGATGTGTCTTAAAAGATCTTAAAAAATAAAAAAAAGCTGTATGTTTATTGTGTTTTTCTATGCAACAAAGAAGGAATTATTGTTATTTAATAATTGCTAGCCATAGCCTGACAGGACTTGAGAGCTTCAAGGTACCATTGACATGAGCTCATGTCGTTGTTGGTGGCTTCAAGGCAGTTTGTGAAAGCTTTAGCATCAGCTTCACAAGAATTAGCTTGAGGAGCAGCAGCTTGATATTGTTGAGGTTGGTATTGAGCTTGAGGTTGAGCTTGAGCTTGTTGAGGTTCAGATGATCCACTACCACTGAAGATAGAAGAAACACCATTAGCCTATAGATAGTGTGTTAAACTTTACTTTTCTTTTCGCATTGACTTGCTTACCAAAGTGTGACCAACAGCAGAACCAACAGCAACACCAGCAGCAGTTGTAGCCACTATAATAAATTAAAAATGGTTAATTTTTATGTTCGCAGTTAATTTTATAATCTAATTTGTTTACTTTGAGCGAATAAACCAGGTTGTTGAGGAGCAGCTTGGGCAAGGCTTGGGGGAGCAGCAGCAGGAGCAGGTGTCATGGCGTGTTGAGGTTGAGCAGCAGGAGGAGCAGCAGCAGGAGCGGGTCTACTGGCAGGAGCAGCAGGAGGAGGTGCCTGGCGAACAGGCATAGTGTGAGCTTGACGGGTTTGTTGAGCAGGAGCAGAACGTCTAGTCTAATTTTATCATTTTTATTAGCTTTTTATCATGGATTAATAAAGAATTCTATTCCGTACCTGACGAGGCATATTTTAATATAATAATGGAAACAAAAAGAAAAAAAAATCAACGAAAAAGCTTATTTCAGCGTAGGGGTCCGCTTGCTAGTCACGTAGACAGTCTTACTGGTCGTTGATGTTACACAGACTCTGATCAAATTGGCGAATTAAAAGCTAAATCTCGACCATTTCTTTTTATGAGATAGATTAGAATAAGTAAACAAAATACGCTGTATTTTCTTACGAATTTTGCCATATTATTTAATGAAATTATTTTTACTAAATCTCTGAAAATGATAAGAAATATTGATTTTATAATTTTATTACTGTAGACAAAAAAAAAGTATTAAGACTGTATCATGCAACTCTCACTCCAGCTGCTATTGATGAATTTAGCCTTTTCAGGCTTTACTTTTCGTGCCTTGTCATCATGCTTTAACTTGTATTTTTTACTCTTTAGTATCAGATCGGTTTGATCATTATTGTGAAAGGCAGGATGTGCTTGGAGATCGATTCCTAAGTTCTCAATGCTTGTTCCAAGCTTCGGAATTCTCACATAAACATCCGTACCATATCCATCCATTGTAATCATCTGTAGTTCTCCTCCCCAATATTCTGCATAAATCTTACTCATTGTCAGCCCTATACCCAAACGATGGCTGCCCATTTGTGAAGCTTGATTTGCTCTCTCGTCAATTGTCACTGGAATTTTTTCAACTGCTTTAAAGGCATTAAAGTCACCTACATTTGCCCGTGCTTGGTAGGACCAAAGCCGTTCATATTTATTCCTTGTTATTCCACCGCCCTGGTCCGATACTCTAAAGTAAACATTTGAATCATTTGCACTGACAGTCACTTTGATTGGAGGGTAATTTGTATGTGAATATTTCTTCATTGTAAATCGTACAGCATTGTCCAATAGTTCATACAAAATATACTCTAATTGCTCTGGCACCTTTTTTTCAAGGCATTAATAAAGGTCACAATCTTTTTTCTTTTAACAACTCACATAAGCGAATACAAATTCATTGTCTTGGCCATTTGGATGGATAACCACCTTAATTTCTGGAAGTAATAGCTTTTGACTATTCGTTTTCTTTTTATGATATGTTTGGATATGCTGATAAACCAAATCCTTTGCTCTATTCACTATTTGCTGAGCCGAGCAGCGAACAAATATAATACCAACATAACCATCGCTGTGTCCCCACTGATCCTCACAAGCCTTTGTCAATGTCAAATGTTGTTCGGCCAGTATGCGTCGTGATATCCTTGACCTTAAGGTACGATTCAAGAATAGATCAAGATTATCCTGCTCTGCTGAATAAAACTTTGCGCTCTCACAAAGGCCTTGAGCAAGTTTTGGTAAGGCTAATAACCCATCTTCCAATAAATCCTTTAATAAGTTGCAAAACTTTAGATTATCTGCCTCCGTGGCTATAGGTGGGAAATGACGAATTGATTCAAACGATTCCAAATAAAGCTTGTATACATATTCAATGTGAGGATTTGCTCCAACAATAAAAGGAAGCTGTTGAAAATCGCGAATACGGTGTGCCAATCGAATTAAGAGCTCTTTTCGTACCCAATTAGCCGAAGTAATAAGACGTTCTGCATTCATTTGCCGACCAAAGAAGATAAATTGACGCAACGTGCTTGGATTCACTGGTTGAATTGCATATTCTTCAATGATTTTATTTTGATAAAACTGAAGTGATGAACTAGATTGTAAAGCAGACTTTGAATAGTGGATTTTTGATAGAAATGATCTTCCTAAAAGCAACGGTTGACCATAACAAACTTTTTTTAGAAATGACATAAACACAAAAAAGAAAGAAAAAAGCAGAACCCCAACTTATGATTGTCTTTTTATTATTGCCTGTCGTTGGTAGTGATTGTTCTTAGTACATGCAAAGGTTTCTGATTGTCTCAATTTACAGTTTTTCAATTGGGGCATTTGGGAATTCCTAGGCAAATATTGCAAAAAAAAAAAAAAAAAATATTTAAGATTTAAGACATCCTTTGTTTCATAAAAGTAGCTTTCTATGGTTGGACAGTATGTAGTAAAGACGCAGCCTTTTTATTCAAAAAGCGTTTGTAATAAACGTCGGTCGAGATGTACATCCATAAGCCTCGACGCTATTCATCATGGTGGTCTATTAACCATTATAATGATCTGTCATGGAAAAGAGGTAAAGATAACTATGAGCTCCTTATAAAAAAGCCTTTATCCAAATCGTTTAATAAACCTCATCAACCTCTTGACGTATCTATCTTTTGTATAGTCCGATGCTATAAACACGTAAAAACATGTTTATTGTCTTCACAGACGTGTTTTGCTATATATTAAATAAATGGTAGATAGTAAAAAGTCAGGAATAGGAATAAATAAACAAACTTGGTTTACAATTATTTTGATAACATTTTGGAGATACCAAACATTCAAATTCATTACCACACAATTTCTGTAGGATCAATAACAAAGGGCATATTACATACTAGTTTTAGTAGAGAAAGTACTGTATCAAGTCAAGATATAAAAAAGCCCTTTCATTTAATTCAAACTCGCTGATTGATAATTAAAAGATATAAAAATCCATTATTAAAGCCATGTTGTGTACAAAAAAAAGAATGCAAATAGAGTGCTTTTGTCGTTTTTTTCTTTTTTTTTTTTTTTTACTGTCGTTCAAATAACGTTGCTATTTTATGATTTTGATCCTTTAAAAAATAATTTCATGTGAAGAGATTTAACACGGTGCAAATTAAAATAATAGACTCAGGTAACCAATGATATTTGTTTCAAAGGGTTTATCTGAAAAGCTACCAATGGTCAATAAGGTTCTTCACTTCAGCCAATAAATGTAAATGATAATAAGGAATATCCTAAAAAAAGAAACGGACGTTGTGTGTCACAACACTGATTCGACACATTCTAAATGATAAGCATTAGATTACATACATTATCCTACATGTTTAATAAAGAAAGGATTGATGTAAGCAAGATACTTGATCATTTAATGTATGTAGTATCAGTCATAGCTCACAACATATTGAACAGAAATCACTCTATGTTTTTTTTTTGTAATAGTTGACAATGTAACTCTTTGTCACACAACCAATTCATCTCCTCTTCCTTAAAGGACAATAAAAAAAAACATCTGTTTTCTAAACTTTTTTAACCTTTTATTCGCTCCTTTATATACATAGACACAGAGTAGCTTATGAATGACCTATCTCCACCTCCTAGAATAATTGGAAGAGTTCGAGCTATTTATTCTTATTATTCTGAAGAGAAATCTTCATTAAGTTTTAGAAAAGGTGATATTATTAACGTATTAGCCAAACTTGAATCGGGTTGGTGGGATGGATGGTAGGTGTAGATGAATGCTCTCATGTAGGATTGTTGCTCATGACTACTATAGGTGTAATGGTGAACGAGGCTGGTTTCCTAGTAACTATGTTGAGGTTGTAACAGAAGATGCTTATTCTAGACCACCCGAAAGCGCTCTTCCACCAAAGCCTTCAGACCGTGTTTCGTCTATTTACAGCAACTCAACTAGTTCAGAAACAAGTCAAAATAACAATAGTAATCTACCAGATGGTTGGACCATTCAAATGACCGACGACGGAAGACAGTGGTATTACTATAATGAACAAAGCGGAAAAATTACTTATCAAAACCCAGCATTGTTGGATCAAAAAGATCAAAAGATCACTGATTATAACAGAGATAGCTTTTTTCATCCCAGTCTGCCAATTGAAGAAGAAGAAGAAAGAGTAGAGCAAGAGGTGGACGATGAACCTTCAGCTGCTGCTCCGACCCCTGAAGAGGTACTCTTGATCATAATCATATACACAAAAATATTGTTTGTACTCAAATTTTATTTCAGTTGATGAAAAACTGGGTAGAGAGGAAAACGCCTCAAGGAAGGATTTATTTTTGTAATTTGATTACACAAGAAACAACTTGGGATTACGACGAGATTGATATTGAGACAGGTTACTTGGTAAATACAACTATTCAAATTGAATAAATGTATTTTTTATTAATCTTTTATTACTCTTATTCCAGAAGAAGACTGAAAAAGAAGGTGAAAGTGATGAAGAAGATGAAGAGAAAAAAGTAAAAGAGAATGAACAAAGTCACTCTGGCAGTGCAGTTCAAGAACAAGCCACAGACAAGAAGCTGACATGGACCAAGGTTGCGGCAGACATTGCTTTTAATATCCATGAATTAATTAATGCGGCTCAAAAAGGACAACGAGATCAACTGCCATTAAAGACAACAGTGACTGTAGAATCCATCCGACTGATGCTGTATGCATCTCGTGCATTAGATAAAGATTCTCCGCTTGTCACTGAGCCTATATTCCGCGATCCCAGAAGATCCGTCATGTCTTCCTTATCCAAACTTGTCTTGGATTCAAAATTAGGCGCCGAATCATCCAATGATTCTAATCCTGAAAATATGCTGGAAAGAGTAGAAAAGGACGCAAATGATGTATTGATTGGTGTCCGTAACTTTATTACTGCCTGTCAACAACGTAATGTTCCTATTTATTCCATCGACCTACATTTGTTTGCTGATATTTCTCAACTTCCTTTTGATCCTTACTTGCTTGAATCTCCTGGTATACTCAAGACAAACAATCCAAAGATCAATCCAACCAAGAATATCACTACGGGTATGATCAACTTGGGTTTAACGCCCGAAGACAGGAAAAAGATGAACAAGGTCACTCGAGAAATAAGCAGTTCTTTACTTCAAAAAGGCAAATACTTGCTCAATGGAGATTTGATTCTCAGTTTACAAGTCTATTCACATCAGATCTACACATCGGCTGAGGAATTATCAGTAGCAGCACACGCACTTGTCTTACAAAATGACAACGATGACGATGACAAGACAGACAAAAGAGCCTCCTCGATTGCACTCTTCAGAACACTCTCGACACAGGTTGGTCAATACATTGCTATTTTAGATGATATCAACTTGGATAGCATTGATAATAGCCAAATACCTTCTATTACCACCTATCACAGCAGTCGTAAGAGCATCTACAGCGCCTTGGGCCATTTATTTGGCACTGTTCAGACACTCACGAATCCAGATATCAATATTCATGATTCAGTTCAAACCCTACATCAAGCAGTGATCCATATAGAAAACGTCATTGAGACAGTTGAACAGAGTGTGATTGCTATGGTCAACGAAAGAAAACGAAACATGATTGTGAATCGAGAGGAAGTCTTGCTGTCTCCTAGTGCAACCACCCCTAGACGTAACTCATTTTGTGACAGTGAAAATGGCATACAGATAAGTTCGCTCGAGGAAGAATCTGAAGTGGAATTTGGTGAATTTGATGTGGATGATACGAAATCGATGCATTCCAACCTACGTCGTCCAACACTGGCTGCAAGTGGCATTTCTGATATTGTCAACCGTAGAAGACAACAAAGTATTCGACCTGATGATCGTTCGGTGGATTCAATGGATACACTCGGTAGTGATCATCATCCAGATGAATTGGAATTGGCTTCTGATGGCTCTATTAAAGGTGGCACGCTGCCTGCTCTGGTTGAGCGATTGACTGTACATGATACTTTAGGTATAAGACCAAAAGGAAAATTGAAAGAAAAAAAAATTAATCCATGTCTCTTCTTTACAGATACAAATTTCATTGCTACCTTCTTACTTACTTATCGATCTTTTTGTACAACTGAAGAAGTTGTAAGTTTATTAGAAGCTCGTTATAACTTACGTCCACCTGAAAGATTAACACCTGAACAATTGGAAATGTGGACTGAACGTAAACAAAAATTAGTTCGTCTTAGGTAAATCAAGTAAAAAAAAGTATGATTGTTATTTCTAAAAATCATATTCTTAGAATATTTAATGTATTGAAAAATTGGCTTGAAAATTATTACATTGATGAAGACGAACACTTATTAGGTCGATTTGAATACTTTACGAATTCATATGTTCGTGATTCTTCAGAATTTGCAGCAAACCAGATATTGGCGTTGATCAAGAAGCGTGCAGAGTCTCGAGGAGAGATGAAAAAAATTATTCCGAATCCAATCAATGGTCCAGATCCCATATTCCCTAAAAACATACAAAATATCACACTCCTTGAAACTGATCCACTCGAGATGGCAAGACAATTAAGTATTAAAGATTTTAAGCTTTACAGTAGCATTAGACCAATTGAATGTTTGGGCAAAGCTTGGTCAAGGGATGGCGTTCATGGGTCTATTGCGGTGAATATCAAGCAATCGATCCAGTACTGTAATCGTCTGACTTCTTGGGTGACAGAAAGTATTTTGTTTTATGAGGAAGCTAAGAAGAGAGCTGGTGTAATTAAATATTGGGTTCAAGTGGCTGATGTAAGAAGACTTGTACGAAATAAGCAGCAAATACTAACAAGTCGAATAGCATTGTAGAACAGTCAATAATTACAATACTTGCATGGCCATTTTATCTGCATTTGATAATAGCTCCATTGGTCGACTAAAAAAGACTTGGATGGTAAACTGTATTTTCTTTAGTAGTTATCATTATCTAACTCTTTAATAGCTTTGTAGTAGAAGTACAACTCAGTCACTTGCTTCCATTCGTAAGTTATTAGGAGCCAATCGTAATTTTGTAGAATACAGAGAAATCATTCACTCTGTCAGTCCACCATGTATTCCATTCCTGGGTATTTACCTGCAAGACTTGACTTTTATTGAAGATGGCAATCCAGATTATCTCCGTAAATCAAACAGTTTAATCAACTTTGCTAAACGACAAAAAGTAGCAGAAGTCATTCGAGAATTGAAACAATTCCAATCCTTTGCTTATAATTTCCATACCATCCAAGAATTTCAAGAGTTTATTAAAACTCAGCTGGATCAAGAACATGATGTAGAAAAGTTGTATAAAAGAAGTTTACAGCTTGAACCAAGAATGACTGAAACACCAAATAGTGTTTACGTTGCTAGTAATTCTATGTAATTTATTTATGTTATTTATAAAACCCCTATTATTCTTTCTTTATTTTATTTTTTAAAAAAAAATGACGTCTTAAAGTTTGAACAAGGCTTGATAAGAGAGACCAAGTTGGTTAATATAAAAATTGCTTATTTCGAATTCAAAAGTAAACTATTTAAATCCTCCGTTACTACTAAACCAAATTGCATTCTCTTTCTTCCTTTTGTTGATGAATAACGAAAACATTAAATTTGCTTCTACAAAGACTTGGCAGGATGATGAAGAACATGAAAACTTGATTTTAACAAGAGACATGGATCATACACTCTCGATACATGACCCCTCAGACTCAGAAGATGAATGGGTGGATATTGTTTCTAACGAGAAGGAAACAAGTATTGAGACGCGCACTGTGTTTGATGGTGAATTACAAGAACCTGATTGGGGATATGAAGAGGATCAAGAAAGAGTAGATACAATTATTCATGTCATCTCACATAATTTGACACGCAGACCGATTGAGGCATCTTGGCCACAAAAATTCCATAAAAGAAATCAAATGAACAATCACAACAATAAACTGTTTATTTGCCAAAACTAATTGACAACTTTGTATTTTTATTTTATTTTATTTTCTTAATTTTACAATCTTTCAATCACAGTTTGTAATTCTTCTTCTGAATAAATTCTAAAGTTGTTTTCGGGTGTAACTGATGCAATTTGAACATTAGACTTGTTCAATTTCTCTTCCATCACTGACTTTAATACACTTAATGCAAGTTTCTCTGCTTCCTTTAATGTCATAGATTTGTGATATTCTTTTTGAAGTTCTGTTTGAGCTCCTTCAGATCCAGATCCAATTGCTTTTGCTTGGTATTTCATAAATGTACCAGAAGGGTCGGCATGGAAACTAGGATGGCGTCATGAGTGGACACTGGCTTTTTTTTAAAATAGACAAACTTACAGCTGAGGTCCATTTTCATCTACTCCAGCAATAAGTAATGCAACACCAAAAGGACGACTCTGTAGTTCTCAAAAATAAATATTTTATATTCTCTTCTTCTTTCCTGACTTACCATAATTGACTCTTCACCTTCAGCACCTTCACCAAATCTTAGTGCTAAATCACAAACACTTTGAGTCACACTTTCAACCTTTAACCTTTCTTCATAGGTAAATCGATGGTTCTAAATAACAGGATGAATACCCCCCACTGTTTTTTATGTGCTATTATTATTATTATATATACCTGAGCAGCGACTCGAGCATGCTCAATCATGGTTCTTGCATCGGCTGTCATTCCACTAACAGCACAACCTAAATGTTCGTCAATTTCCATAATCTTTTCAATTGAACTAGGTTCCAATAATGTAGAAGAAACACGCTTTTCAACAGCCAAGACAACACCTTCAGAGGTTTGAACACCAATAGCTGTGGTGCCGAGCTATATTGTTTGAAAGAAGAGTTATTATATCATTTTCTACTGTATCTATCAAAGTACCTTAATAGCTTCAATCGCGTATTCTACTTGAAATAAACGACCTTCGGGAGAAAAAGTGTTGACTCCACGATCATATTCGGAACGTGTTAAAAACATTATATAACGAGGAAAAGAAAAGGTACGTGTGTACGTATTTGTCATTCATAAGTGTTATATGACGGCATCAAGCCAGTCACATCAATATTCATTTTCTTTGTCCAATCAACTAAAGTATTGTTCTTGAATTTCATGCAGGTTTTCTCTGTAACTGAAAATGGATTGCTTTACCAAACTTGTTGACAGTACAGTATTTCCAAAAATTAATGTCGCATCCAAATGTCGTTTTCTGTATAATTTGTATTATAAAATGTTCAAAAAAGTGACATTAATTTTTGGAAATACTGTACTTACCAGAAACAGAGAAAAATAGCAATGTCTGGTTTGTTATGTTTTTGTAAAAGAGCATTAATTTTTTTTTTGGAAAAAAATAAAAAAAAATAAAGGTCTTTATCAACCAAAGGCACTTGTTCCGTGAATTGCATTCACTACTCTTGTTCACGAATCAAAACGATAAAAATTAAGGGTTATTCTTATTGAATGGTTAGATCCATTTAAAGCCTTCAATCACATTTTTGAAACACATGAAAACTCAAAAGCAATAATAAAGAAATCCCGATAGACCCTGTCAGCCAATGATGAGACGGCAGGAAGAAGCCACCCCTTCGATTTTAGCTGAGAAGGATTGAAATGGGGTTCAGATAAAATATATCAAATGTCATACAGTCAAACCTATGGAAATTGGCGTTTTCACAAAAATAATTGTGCGCTTTTTTTTCCGCTAATTTATAAAACCAACACTGATAATAAAACGTCTCTAAGTATGCCACCTGGCTCTATCAACCAAAACAATACGCCAAGCATATCAAATGTCCTTACCCAAGAGGAAACTACTGAATTGATTGCCCAGTTCGAACAACACCGTAAGGTCTTAAAATGCCCTCACTGTGAGAAACAGGGTCTCTTTCGACGAAACGGCCACACTAAGACAGAATCCCCGCAAGCTCTTTTCCGTTGTACCAGCTGCGGTAGTAGCTATAGAGCTATAACTATGAGATCCATTATACATTCTTGCATTTCTTCTTTGACACAGATCTCACCTACAGAGAATGTCGAAATTTCTAGACCCTCGCAAACAACTCCGACCCACCAGCTAGACTCACTTGGTAGTCAATCAGGTGACGTACAATCTCTTCTAAACATGATCCAGCGCCTTACGCAAGAGCTTGCAGCCGCCAGATCTGAAATTGAGCAACTCCGTACCACAACTATCCAGTTACAGAACCAGTTTAACCACGAAAGATTAACTAGTAACCAACCCACACCACCTGTAATAACAAATACTCAATCCTCCTTTGATATCCCTGAACCCACGCCAACAGCATCACCTTGGCGTAACCCCGACCAAGTACGTCGATTGAAAGAAAGCCTAATGCAGCAAAGACAACAGCGACGACAACAAAGACAAGAAGCCGCCGCCAGAATATTACAGCCACCCTCCGAGAATCAAGGCTTTAAGTACATCTATCTCCCCACGAAGGCCCGAGTACCTATTGGCCAACTTCGCTCCCGATTGCGTAAATTGGATATCAATAATAACCGTATCCTAGATATTCACTACCCTGATCGTAATGTCGTAGCCCTACTGGTGCACAATGATTATGCCGACGAACTTCGTTCCCACCTGCAACGTTTCAAGGTAACGCTGAAAGATGATTTTAATCCTTGTGATCCTAAAATCCTTCGTGACCCCCAATACGCTGACGCTTCTGACGAAGAACGAGCCAACCTCGCCTTTATGCATCATTGCAACCGTATGGAACGAGCTCTGAGATTCATACGTACCCCTGTTAAATTTGCTGTTGCAAGATATTTTTACGCCCAAGGATGGATCAGCAAGCAGACTTTACAGGAGAACCTACCCTCAAACCGACGTAACAACGAACCAGAGTCAGATCCGCTATGTTTCGAAGATGAGAACATGAGTACCACAGATGAATATAAGAACCAAGATCTTCCTTCTGATGAGGCCTGTATGAACGATGCCTTATCACTATGAGTAATATTACAATTTCACTTTTCAATACAACTGGTTTAGCTCGTCAAGCCATAGGCCCTATCCTTAATATAGTTCGATCGTCTTCTGTTCTCCTCCTTACGGAAACCTGGCTCTTAAATCCACTTAAGTATCCAACGCATTGGAAACAATACCATACATATGGTATTAAAACCCAACCTCTAGCTACCAAAGGTAGTCAAGGAATCAGTCTTCTCGTGAATCCTGACTGCAAGTATCATGTCCATCATTTTAGAACTGACGATACACCATTAAGTCAGTACAAATTGTCTTTTACCATTGCTAACGTCTTAATCCACTGTCTTTACCTACCTCCCCATCTGGATAACCAAACCGTCAATCAAGTTTTAAACTCTTTACCGCATACAACTAGCCACACTAATACGACTATTATCTGCGGCGACTTTAATGCTAGACTGGGATCTATTGTAGGGGACCACTCAACGAACTCCAGAGGCAATCTGATCATAAGCTGGATACAAAGAAACAATATCATCCTATGGAATCAAAGGTTGGCGTATGGACAATATACTTTTATGGCCCATCAGGGCAGTAGCATTATTGATCTATTTATGAGTACTACCGAGCTTACTGGATCCTCCATGAGAATTCGCCAAGATCTTTCATTGGACTCGAATCATAAATTAGTATCTCTTTCCTTTCAAATCAATGCCAGCATTCCACAACTCCCAAGGCACCCACGGATTATCTGGAATCTAGGAAAACTCAAGGACCGCAACAATCATGAAGTATACTTGCGTCGTTTTCAGGAGTTATCCCAGCCTTTATTGCAATACCATGAAAAACATTATTATCATATGAACAATAGACATTATGCGGTTGACTACATAGAAAAGCTCAATGCTGACCTTTGTCAGGCAATATATACCTCACTAGATGACAGTTGCGGGAGAGTTTCACACTCTACAGATCCATTACGCGACTTCTGGACTGACAAATTGCAAGAAGCTTACGACTACCGAGAACTCTGCTACAGGAAATGGAGAAAAGCATATGGGCTTAACAAGCTCCATTATTGGCTAAAGCACCAAGAAGCTAGAGCTACTCTACGTCGACTGATCGCCCAACTTCGCCGAGAAACTTGGGCCACTTTCTGTAAACAAATGGCATCTGAAGAATATACCAAGGCAATATCTAAGCTTAGCCGTATTCGCAAGAACCGAACTTTGAAACCCACTTTCTCCACTCCAGAGGGCCCACAGCATGCAGCTGAAATAATGGCTTCCTGCTTGGAAACTACTTTCTCAGGTGATCTTCTTAAAAACGTCCAACTTTACGAAATCGATACTCCTATTTTACCTTTTGAAATAGATTGCCCGTTCACCAGGGACGATATTAACCTCGCTATCCGTTCCCTACCAGTCAAGAAAGCACCTGGGATCGATCACCTGCGAAATGAAATGCTCCAACCAATATCTCATCTGCTAGCACCTATTCTCTTTCACCTCTTCCATATGTGCTGGGCTTGGTCATATGTCCCACAGACATGGCGCATTGCCCAGGTGATACCCATATACAAGAAAGGCTCACCATCAGATCCAGGTAATTACCGTCCAATTAGTATGACCACTATCTTTAGAAAGATCTTGGAACGCTGCATCCAGCACATTCTACAAACCGACGGACCACCTCTTGATATAGCCCAAGGTGGCTTTAGAGAATCCCGCAGCGCATTAGATCAGGCTTTGTGCCTCACAGAAATTAGTCACATACTGCGTACACACTACCATGTCAAGCCTGTCTTAGCATTTCTTGACATCAAGTCCGCATATGACACAGTCAATCGCAGTTTCGTATGGGACACTCTGAGCCGTTACGTCTCATCTCCCATGCTCAACCTGTTACGTTGCCTTTTTGACGATGTGCAAATCGAAATCCTTCTCTCTAATACGACCTCTCGTCGTTTTCACCCGAAAACAGGCGTGCTTCAAGGCTCTATCCTCTCACCGTATCTCTATTCCATCTACATAAATCAGCTTCCAGCCCAATTACGATCCCAGGCCATCACCACTGACATGTCGCCATTAGAAACGATACCGCTCCTAAACTGCTTACTCTATGCAGATGACGTGGTGCTAATAGCTGAACGTACGACTATGACTGGTCTGCTACGTAAGTGTGAAGAGCATAGCCTACAAATGGGGTACCGATGGAACCCCTCCAAATGTGTCATATTGGACAATCAGCTAGAACCTATACCATATACCATTTATAACCAAGTCCTGCCACAAGTAACCTCTTTTGCTTATCTAGGCGTACCATTTAAACCAGGGGGTTACCTAGACCCAGATGAATTGATTAGACGCAACTCCTCTAAAGCATTAGCCACGATGAACGTACTGAAGTCAATGGGCATTAATCCCTCTGGCTTCTCTAGGCTCCTTTCAACCAGATTTTACGCTCATATAGTTCGACCACAGCTTGAATATGGCTTGGCAATCAACCGCTTCACTAATACCCAGCTGAAATCCATTGAAGATGTGCAAGATACATGCATCCGTACGATCTATGGTGCCCGTGGAAACACCTCCACCAAAGTGATGCTTCACCTAGCTAAACTTCCCCTTATGGCAGATCGAGTTCACATTTTACAAGCACAGTTCCTTTACAGGTCCTTATGCTTACCTGACGATGCACTGTTATGCCGACTATTACCACACATTCGACACATTCGTGGACACCAATGGTTCCTCCTCTCAAAGACCCCTCTCTGGCAAAGCTTACCTTCTACAGGAGAGGAACTGGATAAGCACATGTTCAAAACAGCCAAAAAACGCTTCCTGCAACAATCTCTAGAAAAGCGCCAACAAAGTGGGCATTACAAACTTCTTTCAAGTTGCCGTAGATCCGTATCTTTGGACCCTATCTTATGGTTACCCATGTCCTATGCAGAACGTAGTCGATGTATACGGTGGAGGCTAGGTTGGTTACCTGGTGGAAAGCCGCATCCGTGTCCCAAACACCCTACACTCAAGTTCACACGCAAACACGCCATTACTTGCCTCAATATGCACCAACGCCTCTATATGCCTAAAACCATTACAGATCCTCTGTCGTTCCTTCTGAATATGCTTCCATCTCGCCCCTCAGTATCCTCAAATCTAGCACTCTCTTGGTCCCAACGCTGGCCAGTTATATGTTCAATATTACATGAACTGGATCAACTTCAACATGTCACAGCTATCCCCATTACTCACCCACATGGTCAGAAGCTCCTCGAATGGCTTAAACATTTCCTTTAGCTCCATCTTTTATGGCTCCACACATTTCTCCTCCCTTTACCTTTTTTACCCTTTATCCCAGAGGGGTTTTTTCATAACATCGACATCCTAACGGATTGACCTGGTCCGGGCGGACACTTATTTGTTTTTATTTTTAGCGCTCAATTGGACTTTCAATAAAGTATAACATTTAAACAAAAATAATTGTGCTCTTTCGTGAATTTATACGTTACACACACTACGAACAACAATAAAACATTAAAAGAACATTAACTATGCCTCCAGACTCTACTAAACCTGATAATAATAACGACAATAACATGCAAAACCTTAATAATATCCTATCACAGGATGAAATTGATTACTTACTTTCTCATTTCGAGACCCATCGCAAATCTCTGAGATGTCCTAATTGCGAAAAAAAGGGTATTTTCCGCCGAAACGGCTCTAATAAATCTGAGCCTCCACAACCTATTTTCCGTTGTAATGGTTGCGGCAGCAGCTTCCGAGCCAAAACTATGTTGAACATTGTTAATTCCATACAGCCTACTCCTGCAAACACACAAACATCGATGAATCCTGAATTTTCTGGATCCTTCCAAGGCGCTACGTCATCCCAAGTGACACAAATCGACAACAGCCAAGCCGATCCACAGTCTCTCCTTAACATGATCCAACTACTAACAAAAGAATTAGCTTCCGCAAGAACTGAAATTGAACGACTTCGAGTCCAGACAGCACACCTCCAGGAACAACTAAATCAACAGAGCAACGTCTCGAATCCCACAAACCACTTGAACCCTTCCGAGTTTCCTCCTCTTCAGAACGCTGCAACAGCACTTTTGCAATCAACTCCATGGCACCAACCTGAAAAACTTCAGCAAATTAAAGATCAATTGACCACTCAACGACAACAACGACGACTACAACGACAAGAAGCGGCTGCACGTCTGTTACAGCCACCCTCTACCAACCAAGGATTTAAATATATCTACTTGCCTACAAAGGCTAGAGTACCCATTGGACAGATCCGCTCTCGCTTGCGCAAATTGGATATTAATAACAACCGTATCATTGACATACACTACCCTGATCGTAACATTGTCGCCCTTTTGATCCACAATGATTATGAAGACGAGCTCCGACAACAACTACAACGCTTCAAAGTAACCATCAAAGAGGACTTTAATCCTTGCGATCCCTAAGTGCTTCGTGATCCAAAATATGCTGATCGCACCCCTGCAGAGCGAGAAGATCTTGCTTTTATGCACCACTGTAACCGCATTGAAAGAGCTCTACAATACATTCGAACACCAGTCAAATTTGCCGTTGCCCGATACTTTTATTCAAAGGGCTGGATCAGCAAACAACTTTTACAAGAAACTTTGCTGACACTAACAATAAACAGACAGCAAGATATCGACATATTTTTTTCCGATGATGATCATATGAGCACCTTCGAAGAAACTAAGGACATAAACCAAGCCACGGCTCCTATGGATGATACAACCTCCATATCAGTCCAATCATTATTGCCCTCTTCAATGCCACAGGCCTAGCAAAACAGGCCATATCGCCAATACTCCATCTTGCCCAATCTTCCTCGGTTCTTCTTATTACTGAAACTTGGCTTTTGCCATCTAACAAATACCCTACTCACTGGAAACAATTTCACACATACGGTATCAAACTACAACCCCTAGCTACTAAGGGTCATCAAGGTATCAGTCTTCTTATCAACCCAACCTGTCCATATCATGTTCATCACCTACCGAACGACGATGACATGTCGATTTCCCAATACAAACTCTCCTTCATTATTGCAGACACTCTTGTACATTGTGTTTATCTTCCTCCCTCGCTCGACAATCAAGTCGTCAGTCAGGTCCTGGATTCCTTACCACATACAGCGCCCGATGTCAAGCATACCATCCTATGTGGCGACTTTAATGCAAGAATGGGATCTTATACTGGAGATAACTCTACAAACCCCAGAGGAAATACGATATATAGACGGTTACAAGAACACAATTTCATCTTATGGAACCAACGCCTTGCATATGGAAAACCCACTTTTATAGCACACCAAGGTAGCAGCACTATAGATTTCTTCATGAGTGATACTGAACTATGTAACCCGTCTCTAACAATACAGGAAGATCTCTTTGGATTCTGCACACAAGATGATGTCTTTCTCATATCATCCCAGCATATTACCAGAAACCCACAGTCAACAACCACGTACCACTTGGAAACTCACAAATTTGCAGGATGCTAAAACAAGGAATCAATATATTCAAAGTTTTCAAAATGCAGCCAACAACATATCAATGTCGATCGAAAACAATAAATAACAGCCTCATGATCAACAGTCAGCAAGAGATTTTATTGAAAAACTAAATGATGACATTTGCCAAGCAGTATATATATCACTGGATAACATCTGTGGACGTATAGGCCAACAAACTGACCCATTAAAGGACTTTTGGACAGCGGAAATGAGATAAGCATACGAGACTAAAGAATACTACTATAGGAAATGGCGTAAAGCATACGGTCTGAATAAACTCCATTTCTGGTTACAACACCAACAAGCACGTGCAACGCTGAGGCGTCTTATTCACCAAAGACGTCGAGAAAATTGGCGTAGGTTCTGTCATCAGATGGCGATTGGAGAATACACAAAAGCTATTTCTAAACTCAGTCGTATCCGTAAACATCGCGCCCTACGACCAACATTTTCTACACCTCAAGGTCCCCAGCATGCTGCAGACATAATGGCTTCACATCTAGAGAATATCTTTTCGGGACAACTACTAAGGGAAGTACAAAGAAACAATATTCATAATCCAATTCTACCCTTTGAGATAGAGTGCCCAATTACTACAGAGGATATACAAGAAACTATTAGAAACTTACCAACAAAGAAAGCACCCGGCGTAGATCACCTCAGGAATGAAATGTTACAACCTATACAACATCTGCTGGCACCGCTCCTTCTTTCGCTCTTCCGTTTATGCTGGATGTGGTCTTACACTCCACAATCTTGGCGTGTTGCTCAAGTTGTCCCGATATATAAAGAAGGCTCCACTAACGAATCGAGTAACTACCGACCTATCAGTCTAACTTCTATCTTTAGAAAGATCTTGGAACGTTGCATACAATATAGGTTGCAAACTAACGGATACCCACTTGACATTGCACAAGGCGGTTTCAGAGAATCCCGTGGTGCGATAGATCAAGCTCTTTGCCTTGCAGAAATCTGCCATATACTGCGTTCACATTATCAGACCAAGCCCATACTAGCCTTTCTGGATATAAAATCCGCCTATGATACTGTCGACAGGAACTATATATGGGATGTCTTACAGCCTTATATATCACCTCCACTCCTAGGTCTTCTACGCAACTTGTTTGATGAAGTCCAGATAGAAGTGCTCCTCTCAAATGCAACTTCTAGGCGTTTCCATCCAAAGACTGGAGTACTCCAAGGATCCATCCTCTCGCCCTACCTTTACTCGGTATACAGTCACACCAAATTAACTCTTCACTGTATTGAATTCTGGAAAGAACAAAAACGAGTAGATGCTTTGTTGGAGGCTGATTCCAATTGCTCTGATGTAATTAATAAGTTTTTAGTGAAGAATTCTGAAGAGGTTTTAGCTTCTGCTGAAAACTTTCATAAACCAGCTATAAAAGATACTACAACATCCTCATCAGCAACAAAAGAAACGCCAACATCAGAGATACCAACATCAGTAACATCAGAGACATCAACATCAGGAACAGTAACCACTACAACACCATCTGCATTTACAATTGACTCTTCGAATAATGAACTTGATCTTAAGCATTATATGCTCGGTGGTTCTGACATTACTGCGCTTTTCCGACAATATCAAAATCGTGCTGATAAAATACTTAGACCTATTATATTGGAAACGTATGTTCAAGAATTATTGGCCTTGGGCGATGTCCTTTTTTTAGCTAAAAACCAGCATAGCAATATCAAAACATCTTTTTTCAGCGAGGAGTTGCTCGATAAACTTTTAGATAATCAAAATCAAGTACTGCTGAACAAAATCCCAGACACATGCCCAGATTTTACAACAGAGGACTATATGACTGTTTTAAAAGTTTTGAACTCTATCGATCAGAATATCATTACACCTAAACAAGCAAAGCTTGAACTTTTAACTCTGGCTGCTGGTATGGATTCATTGAAAGGAAACGTTATTGAAGGGATTGGAGATTTGTAAGTGTAGTTGAATGAGCAGTGTTTGAATGAAGATTCATATCTCTTTTTTTTTTGATTCTGTACGTATGATAGACTCACGAAGTTACCTTTGGACTCAATTGTAGAGAAGAACAAAATTGGAGAAGTTGATATTCAGACAAGATACTATGAACCCTTGTTATTGGCAATCTTAGCTGACACTACAAAGAAAGTTATTTTAAGGTGGCCAAATAAAATGGATGAAATAGTACCAGAAATAAGACCTGATGCAATCATATCAACATTGGTACAATTAAAATTTGGAAGACACCTAGGGTATGGTGAAGTCAAACCAGGCGACGATAGCACTACAACACAATCACTCTGCGTAGACACTTTAAAGCTGACTGTATTATCAAGAAATACTAGTTTAAAAAATGAACATCCCATTCTCGCCTTCCAAGTCAATGGTTTCCAACTGATTTTTTATGTGACACAGAGAATTCACCACCGTTTCTACACTATGATCGAGATTGGCCGCGTCAAAGTACTAGATTCTTTATTATCAATCCAATCTTTTGCTACTCTGAAAAACCTCCAAATATTGTTACGCGTTGCCCAGATATTTTGGCATTGCTGCCATTCCGTGCCATTCCCAAATGATTCACCACTACTCAGTCATTCATCAAGCCTTGATATTGCTACTTTACTTAATATGACTAATAGCTCAAACTTCAAGTATCGAAATTGTCCTATTCAATATTATTGATGTAATTAGTTTTAAGTAAAATAATACCAATTTCTTATTGCAAAATAAAAAGGGTTTAAACTCACTTTTTCAACTGAAATGGATTACTAAAATAGAATAAATTACCAGATCTCTCTTTATTCACCAAGAAAAAATATCTAACACTTCTATTGATAATACTGATTTTTACATGAATAGGAGAAAAAAATTGCTTGGCCTCCTGTTGAAAACCGCCCAGTACTAAAAACACCAGTAACAAGAGTGATCACCTATATTGTGTTGGGTACAGTTACTGTAAACACAGTCGTTTATATGGTATTTAGAAAGCCTACACTTTCGGTTCCTAAGTCAAAAAAGAGAAAGACAGACAGAAGAAAGACGTTAATGATCAACTTGAAAGTGCCAAATTTAATTAGCTGTTTCGGACAAAAGTTTCCAGCCAAAATGACAAAAATAATTGTTTAAACGTTATATTTTATTAAAGGTCCAATTGAGCGCTAAAAAAATAAAACAAACAAGTGTCCGCCCGGACCAAATCAATCCGTTTGGAGGTGTGATGTTTAGAAAAAAAACCTTCGGGTTCAAGGGTAAAAAATGATAAAGGAAAGTAGGGTGCATAGAGAGACATACGAAGTTAGTTAAATTGTCTCAGCCATTCAATTAGTTTTTGGCCATGAGGTGTCTTGTATGAGATGATTGTATAGTGTTGTAGTTGATCTAATTCATGGAGGATAGAGCATATAACGGTCCATCGACAGGTCCAGGACAGAGCAATACTAGAGGGAACAAAGATGCGTGTCGGAAGCATATTCAAAAGGAAAGATATAGGGTCAGCTATTGTTTCAGGCATACAGAGACGGCGATGAATATTGAGGCAGCTGATGGCGTGTCGTCTTGATAGATTGTTGTTGGGATGGTAAGGGCAGGGTTTGGGAGCTCCACCTGGCAACCAACCAAGGCGCCATCGTATACATCGACTTCTTTCTTCATGAGTCATTGGTAGCCACAAGATAGGGTCGAGAGTGATTGTTGGGCGACAGCTGGATAGTAGTTTGGAGTTCTTACCTTGGATCTGTTTTTCAAGGTTAGAGTGGAGGAATTTCTTTTTTATTGCTCTAAAGCCTCGGGTATCTAAGTCGGCTATTGTCGGCGGCATCAATTTCCACAGAGCAATTTTTGATAGTTTATACCATTGATGACCTCTGGTGTACTGTATATGTGGCATTAAGCGATACAGCAGTGTGTCCTCAGGTAAAGATAATGAACGAAAGAGGAATTGGGCTTGCAGGATAGCTACTCTTTCTCTCATTGTGGGTAACTTAGCCAAATGGAGCACTACCTTGGTGGATGTTTTTCTAGACGCACCGTAGATCTTACATATGCATTTGTCTTGTGCCTCTTCTAAAGATTTCAGCTGAGTGTGATTGAAGCAGTTGATAGCTATGCCATATTCCATTTGTGGCCGAACTATTTGAGCATAAAATCGGGAGCATAGGAGCTTGGAGAATCCAGATGGGTTTACTCCAATAGAAGATAGGACATTCATCGGACAATTATTTTTGTGAAAACGCCAATTTCCATAGGTTTGACTGTAATCGGATCAAACTAGTCATGCCCCAAGATTTTTCATGCAATAATAAAGAAAGCTTTGATGAATAAACATAGAATAGGTTATAAGGCATAAAAAGAAGAAAGAAGGTAAGCAAGATGAATACAATGATTTATAATGTGTAAAAGAATTGAAGAAGTTTCCCCCTTTATTGAAAATCTTGTACAACAGTATTATTTCCTTAAATAGATTTGGCTTTTAATCATTTTTATCCAACAATTGAAGCTTTTTTTTTTTTTTTTTTTTTTTTTTGTTTTTTTTTTAAAAAAAAATAAATATAATTAATGACTGATTTATTCAAATCGAAAGAAAATGAGTTCTACATTGAGCTTAAGCAAGAAAGATATTATTTTCCTGGAGATGATATTTCTGGTATTTATTGTAAAGACATGACATGTACACTATGTTTATATCCTTTTAGGCAATATTGTATTAGACTTAAAAAAGTCAACAAAAACAAACAATATCAAGCTTAGTTTAGAAGGTGTTGCAGAGATAGGTGGAAAAAGTACAGCCATTTATTCAAAATCAATCTATGTTTCCCAACCACCAGAAGGAGAGAAGTCATACCTTCTTGATGCTTGCACACATAGGTTTCCATTCACTATGCGTATTCCAAAAGCATCAGATTATGAACTACCAAGTACATTAATGGTAAATAATAAGAGTAATCATAACAATCTTTATTCATCCTATTCTCTATAGATTCCGAAACTATTAAAGATCAGTTATAAACTTGTGGCTGTACGTAATAGACCCTATGCTATTATGGAGAAGTTTTGTTCGACGGCTACAGAGACTGTGACTATTTTGGAAGATATTAATGTAGAATCAGATGAGTTAAACCGAGAGCATCATCAAATAAAGGAATTTGCTTTAACAAAAGAAACTGACAAGGTTAAAGTGACCATTACACTCAAAAAGCGTGGGGCTGTGAAAGGTATATGGAACACAGTCAAACGGAATCTATTAACAATTAATCAAAAGGTGACACCATTCCTATTTATGTAACCATTCATCACATTGGTGCAATAACAAAAGAAAAAGGAATAAAAGTACAGTTAGTGAGATATGTTTACTATGGAAAGAACAAGTAAGCCATAATTTTGTTTACTGAAAGAAAATCTCACAGTTCTTTTCATGTAGAAATGAACTTTTTGGACCAAAGTCACTATCAGAAACTTCGAGCGATATCGAAATCTCGGGTCCCGTAGATTTTACAGACACCTTCAGCTTAAAGTTGCCGATTCCTAAAACCTCCTGTCCCACTGTAGATACATCCTGTCCTTCTTTTAGAATTGAATACAATATCAAGGCCACAGTCAATTTGAATGATAAAAATAGATTTAAAAAAGATAAGCAGAGTGGTACTGTCATATTTAATATTCCATTCATCATTGGAACACGTCCAAAGCTTGATTTCAGTATTGAAGACGATAATGACGATGGAGAACTAGAAGAAATAGAAGAAGAAAATCTAGAGTATGAGCAAGTATTTGAAAAAATGAAGGAGCTAGATATAAATTCAGCAACTACAGCGCCTATAACGCCCATATCACCATTAAAAAAGCTGGAAGAAACATTTCAAAAACCAAATGAGTTTATTCCAGATGAAAAGGATTACAGAACCCTTAAACCGCTTCCCAGGCTACAAGAGCAACCACCACTTACTCGAGCAACTACCCTATCGTCTACATCGAGCATTCCCCTTATTCATTCTCCACTTGAAGAAACATTTAGCCCAACTCTTGAGAATGTACCAGTTGCAAATTCTAAGGTGACAATCATATCGCCATCTCTTGAGTATCTACATGAACTACAATCATCATCAAGTAATTTGGGTCAAATCAAACAAGAGACCATAATGCCAAACGATGGATTCAATAATCAATACCAGCAAGTGTCATCTATTCACAGGCGGGAATCGATGCGGTGGGTTGTAAGAGCAGATAATTTATCTACAGATTATAACAACAAAGCAAACTATACTACAACCAAGACGATCAGTCCACCTCCTCTACCTCCTCGGCCTGCCAAGCCTAGAAAGTCTATATCAGACAAATTCTCACCTCCACCTGTACCAAGTAGACCTATACGCTTCGCAAGTATGTCTACTCCTCTTACGCCTACTTCTCCTGGTATAGAAAATGTAAAGTTTGATACTACACCTCCTTTACATCATCATCTTTTCTCACATCAACCATCCCAAAGTCTGTCTTCCATACCAGTGCATAAACCACTACCACAAGCATCAGCATCAATGACATCAGTACAAGACATGCCTTATTCTCCTCAGTATCATCATCAATTCATGTCAATGCCTTCGATCTATCCTCCACAATCTGGGTATCATGATCACAATTATTATGTGCAGCCTACTTCTCAGGATATCCAAAATTATCATCCTGCTTACACAAATAACTACCCAAACAATCATTCTTTCCCTAATGGTTCCTATGGAAATAACTATCCTGCTTCAGTCAATCAACCTCATCAACCTCATCAGCCTCATCAACCTTACCAACCTTATTATTCATTTTAATAAACTAGTTTGTATATTTTCTCTTTTGTACTTTCTTTATACACTGTTTAAGTTTCTAGTCGTCGTCACTATAAAGCTTTGTTGTTGTCTTGTTATTCTTGGTCTTTATCTATGAGAGCTTTAAATCGTGCTATTTTGCATTTCTTGCTAATGAAAATTTCCATATTGGATTCGTCCAAGTAGTACTATAGCTCCTACTGCTGCGCTTCGTTTTCCCAGAAAGGGGGATTCGAGAGTACCCTTCAGTGTAATCTTCATCAGCTCAAAGCATTCTCTACTCTAAAAAACTGGCGATCAATCCCCTTGATCCACTGAGGTTTAAAGATTCACACATGTATTATGAATCAACGCATGAGATCCGTTATGATCATAATTATTAATCATTACCAAACTGGTTTTCTCGGTGATCGCTTTATAGTAGAAAATGGCATGACCCTCAACATATGAATAGAGCAAGCTCGTATTCAGCAATGACATAAGACGAGTCGTTTTTGAACTTGCGACAAACAATACCAGCCTTTGTTTTCTTCCCTCCTTGGCACATTCTATTGGGAATCTCTTTGGGAACGCGATGAAAATGAATGTTAACGGGCAGTTTATAAACAATCGGCCAGCATCGAAGTCTTACACAAGGCGATTCTTTGTCTCTCTCTCTCTTCTTTTAAGGCAATTTCCCTCAGTATTACAGTCAACTTGCCTTGCTAGATCACACATGTCGATTTAATTTTATGAATACGAAGACAAGATTGGCTCTTTTTTTTTTCCCCTCTTTTGCGATCCTAACCTGCTGCTCACACCAATAATTTTTTGCTAGGTTGGTGATCCTTTTTGATAAGAAAATACACAGCTATGTCGTGTACTCCTATCACCTTCTTTGCTTGCTTCTGTCTGCTGTATTCACTCTAATTTTAACCAATGATTGGTCTACTCAATCGATACAGAAACTCGGTATATCTCAATTTCTTAGCATTGCTAATTGATGATGGACGGACTTTTATCAGTAAAAAAATAAATCAGTGATGCTGTATCACAATCTGTCATTTTCAAATGGAGCAACCTTGACCTTCAATCAACTGCATTCTCCTCTGATCCACATTGCTCTCAGGTGTGTGGTCCCTATTACAGTTATAAATAAAAACTAACAAAAACAGATGCCATTTACATAAAATGTTTGCATTGAATAACAAAGTATTCAAAAATAATGGGATTAAACCTGCAAATAAGACATGTGCAAAACCATTGTTTTGAAGTAGTCAATCCACTCTCTGCAGGATTCAAATTCTGTTACTTGAGCTCACAACAATAGATGATACAGCCTTTATAATCAACAATGGGTGTTGAAGATGCTGTAGATTTAAATTATTTTAAAAAAGGAGATTACGTGTATAGTAGAGTACAGGTTACGTTGAAAACAGATGTGGTAAAAGAACAAGATTGAGTGATATGAGCTTACTGATAGGTTGTGGGCATGTAATGAAGGTAGTAGTGTATCATAAGGGCTTATCGAAAGAAGCTTGGGGTGCAATGCACTTTAAACTACTGTTTATTGCTCTGTGTTTTATAAACAGATGACGGAAAGATGATTTTTTTTTCTTTTTTGAAATACCGAGCCTTACTTAAAAAAAAAAAGGCATTGGGATGAATTTTCAAGTGGGTTTCTTTTTTATTTTTTATTTTTTATTTCAATGAGAGTTGTCACTAGTACTGACCAAGAGAATGCATCCAGATACGCCATGAAAGGGTTCGCTATTGGTACCGCTCAATGGGCAGGTGTAGGTCTTTTTGCTTCTGGACTTTTATATGCTTTTATGCCTTGGTACCGTAGAACTCAAACAGTAAACAAGGTAAGATTGTTAATAGTATGTGTATTTGAATACTAAATGTCTTGTAGTTTTATATTGTCATGTGTTTTGGCTTGGGCGGAGGTGCTTATAAATCAGATCGATACATGGTCAACTATGAACGTAGAGGCAGAGCTCAAACTTTGGATGAAGAAACAAAGAAGAGATATGAGATTATTTATGGAAGCAAAACTGAAGAGCAATCTCAATAAACCCTTTGTATATTAGAACAATGTATATTTAAATAAAGCCTTTTTCATTATATAACGAGAAGCTTTGAAAAAGCTCAGCAAATAAGAAATCGTGAGAATCTTTTTTTTTAAAAAAATCCCCAGTGGATCTCTTTGTTCTCTCTTTTCTTTCTTGCTCTTTACATGACCAACAATACCCAAAAGAAGTTGAGCTTCATGACGCTCAATATTCGTCATGACCATCATCCAACTTCACCTACAACACCATTTGCTGCTCCACCCATCAAAGAAAATCCATTTGATCCCAATGACTTTCTCGGTGAGCAACCTTGGACTATTCGAAAATGGAAGGTGATGGACACAATCTTGCTTTATTCACCTGATATTATTGCCCTTCAAGTAAGGTTTTTGTTCAAGAAGGAACTAAAAATACTGATTGTTATGTAGGAATCTGTTCATCATCAACTTTTAGATTTAGAAGCTCTTTTGGGCGACGAGTATCAGTGGGTAGGCGTCGGTAGAGACGACGGTGATAAAAAGGGTGAATTTTGTGCTGTTTTCTACAAGAGGTAGGATGATGACAATATACAGTAACGTTGTTGACAGAAAAAAAATCGTGGTAGTGAAATTTTGGCTGTGGAATCTTGGAAAACAATTTGGTTGTCAGAGGTAAAATAGGGAAAAAGAAGAGATACGAGCATTTGTTTATTTATTTTGCTTGCTAGACACCAGAAGAAATTGGGAGTAAGAGTTGGGATGCAAAGCACTGCCGTATCGCAACACAAGTATTGTAAAGAGAGAAAAAAGATAGATTTAATGTTGAAAGCCCCTCTTATATGCGTTATATCAATAGATTTAAAAGAGCAAACGATGATTCTATATTTACTGTATTTAATGCCCACTTGGATCATGTAGGAACAATAGCTAGAGAAGAATCATCTAAGCTGTTATTAGAAAGAGCAAGAAAAGCAACTTCAGATGGCCCTGTAGTCCTGATGGGTGATTTGAACTCTACAGAGGATGGCACTGCTTATCTCACCTTGACTGGGTCAAGATACAAAGATATTCAAGGTCAAAATGACACATTGGCAAATCTTCAAGAACTGAATCAGACATGTGCCTCTGCAGCTGTCAATAGAACAGGGGAACCCATTCGAACAGCAGAAGGCAATATTACGCTTCCTACGCATCGGGTAATTCGACCCGGCAAGATCTTGGACGGCTTACAAAACGAAGAAAAAAGTGATCTTTATTTTGCAGATGCCAGCCATAATCTCATGACCCGATTGACATCCAAGGGCGCTCTTGGTACGCTTAGTGGGCCCTACGGCTTCAGAGATACATTCACTAGCTTTAATGAAGGAGACAATGAAGCTAAAAGAGCACCTATTCGCATTGATTTTATCATGACACTAAGCAACCCTGATATAAAAATAGTCGTTCATTCTTTTGCAACACTTTCCAATCAATTTGATGATGGTCTTCATTTCAGCGACCACCGTCCTGTATTATCTAGAATTTCTTGGAATTAGAAACACATTTATTAATAAAGAAGCTTTGTAATGACTATAAACTCATCAAAGGTGTACGTTGTGTTCCTTTTGGGTATACAAGTAATGTGGCAAGGAACAGGCCAAGGGTAATGCCTACGGAGGAAAATGAATAATGTGTAATACATCATGCTATGCTACTTACCAATCGAGGTTTCAATCATCACCAACGCAAATCCTGCACCTTGGTTTCCAACTTCATCTGATCCACCACCAAATAAGCCAAGTGCTGCCTTCACACCTAGACCACTAGGCACTAGATAAAACACACCCAACAAGACGGCATCAAATGACATCTTGCCGGTAAATTTAGACATCAAGTTACCAATTAAAGCTATAGTGAATGCAGGTGCGATTTGCAAGATTTGTGAGGGAGCTTTAGCCCAGCAAGAGAGAGAATAATTAACCACGTAAGCAATAGCAGCCACGAGCACCATCACTGGCCAACGAGGCAATTTGGCTCTCAGATAAACACAGAATGCAAGACCAAAAAGCGGGACAAGCAAGAAGTTAAACCAGGGTGATTCACTCGAGATACAGGTCGAAGCATTGGACGCCGTCTTACATTGATCTGATTGGGCTGTCGTGGCGCTTTTGTCCATGGTTAGGTAAAGAGCAGAACCCATCGAGACACCATAACCGAGCAAAAAGGAATAAATGATGGCATACACCATACGAACCACACCACTGACTAACTGACGTGAGACGAGTTCAATGATGGCTACTGCCATAGGGTATCCGGGAAGAACGACAATGAAAGAAGAAAATGCGATGGGTGCAAAACAAAATTCGTATTTTTGAACTCCACGAGCTACAAACCCGATGAGTATACAGACTGTAATTTCCCAAATGGGTTGAAGACTTGAAACAACTGTAGAAAAGATTTCATTGACTGCAAAAAGCACTTTTATATTTGTTAGGCCTTTTTTTTTTTTGTTTCATGAATAGACAAACTTACTTCCAAGTGCAGCAGAAACACCACCCTCTTTCCACCGCCCACCATAAAACAAGACACAGCCAGAAAATGCAGCCAGAGCAAACACAAAGGGTTGTAACCATCGAGGATAAATAGCCGGTTGCTCATAGACCTTGTCGATAAATTCCAAAGCTTCGTCCACCGAGACTTCACCATAGGCTACCAATTTCTCCAATCGATAGATGTCTGCCAATCGATGCATTTCAAACCCAGGATTCTGTCGTATGAAGTGAGTCTCGGTTGTATGAGTCGTTGAATCGTAAAATGTCATGAGCATCACATTGGGTATAAAGACATACTCTGCCTCGACACCCAAGGTCCGTGAGACCTGTCGCATGGCATATTCGAGTCGATGAGCCGGGCAGCCGTACATCATCAAGGCCCGACAGAGCTTTCGTAAGAACTCTTGCTTTTGCAAGATGTTGGCAATCTCAAACGTGATCCGGATACGATCCTCTAACGTGATAGGTTCGAATTGTGAGGCGGTCGTCACCATACTGTCCATGGACGTTCGACGTGACAAGACGGGCGCATTGGATTTTTTGCGCTTTTCTAAACTGGGCACAACGTATTTACTGGATGCGACACCAGATAACCAACTGGCCGGTCGATTCTGAAGTGGTGGACGTTTTAGTTTTGTGGTGGGTTGTAAATGATCGTTATCATCTGGTAATGGGTCTGTACTTGAATGAAGAGGGAAATTGTATAAAGAAGTAGGCTTCTTTTTTGAATTAGGGTTATCTTCAGACTAAAAAAAAAAAAAAGAATAGGGAGTGAGTAGGAGAACGAAGCAGGTTGAGTGATTTTTTTTTTTCTTGCCTTTTTCTTTTTTTTTTTCTTTCTGCTTTGTTCACTTCCATAGCGCTGAGCTTCTAATTTCATTAAACTTGCTAAAATACTACCACCACCAGAACCTATTCCTCCACTGCTACTTGTGAGAGGGGACTGGGGAAGTTCATCATCGTCTTCTTCGCGATAGGTTTGAAGGTTGTGAACCATTGTCTGTAAAGGATCGGGAGCAGGGACTGGTTGCCCGGTTCTCATTCGTAACATATGTTCAACTAAAGCGGCTGATTCCGCAACGTGCTCTTGAAATCGAACATGACGATCCTGTGCTTCTGCTTGATCCATAGCAGCTTCTACCAAAGTATTCGTATTGGATTCATCCGTCTCTTCCTTCACATCCTCTTTTTCTTGTTCTATTTGAAAAGAGGGTAGATTTTCCTCTTGTTGTATATCAAAAACAGGTGCTTTTTCTTCTTTACCCGGAGTTATGATGATCGATTGTGTTGAAGATGATCGAGATAAAGCAGGTTTCTCCGCGGTGGTCTCTGTACTTTGTAATGCAATCTCGGGTACTCTAGTGTCATTTTGTGTTGATTCGATGCTTTTATTACTGCTTTTTCTTTTGAATAATTTATCCATGAAAAAAAAAAATGGTCTAAATCAAAATAAATATTTTTTATAAAAAAAAAAAAAAAAGATTTTCTGTCAATTAAATTATTGGTTTTTGATATTAAATAGCAGAAAAAAAGGGCGTGCACAGAGTGAACAGAATTCTTGGGAGTTTCTTTTTTTAGTGGTTAGATGAGGAGAAAGAAAAAAAAAAAAAAAAAAAAAAGAGAGGCAGGATTTAGTCTTCCGTCAAAACTCAGTCTATCTTTTAAGCAGCTTATCTGATATTATGCTAAACCATTTTTATACTTTGCTACCGAGGAAGAAGAACTAGTATAAATGAAGATAATATGGCTTAATAAACTCTTTCTTTTTAGCCTGAATAGATTTATATATTCTTGTAGTAAATGCTCTTTTTTTTTTTTTTTTTTTTTTTGGTTCCTGTGTGTTAGCACACTAATCTTATTAGAGATAAGTTATGATGTTATTCATCACTCCCCAATTGAGTTAAGGCTCTTTGTGCTTTTTTTTTATTAGCTCATATTTTCCTTTTACTCCTTATGCAAAGTTTCCGAATGGTTCAAGAAGACATCAATTAATGACAATGTTCTTTACGTACTATAATTAGATTTGTAAATTGAGCTTTTTTCTTTTATTTTTTTTTTTTGGTCTCATTTTCATTAGTTGTGAATAGACATTTTATATCGCGATTTAGCAGGAGAACTAAACAAGTCGCAAAAGGTTCTGGATCGTTTTAAATCGTATCTTTAAAAGACATTGCCAAGCATTCTTGAATCTTTTATTATTCAAGCTAAAGATTAAAATCATATGTAAACTATAAACAAAACACTATTAACGTCATAGCATAAGAGAAAAGAAAAAGACATGTTATTGAATCCTATTGGACATCAAAAGATTTGCAATCGCTTCAAACTATCATTTCTTGTGTGTAATTTTATTTATAGACAATCATTAGTTATAATTCAGTTTGAAATCATAAATAGAAACAATGTACTTTAGATATAAACATGGTTTTTATCAATAAATTCAATGATAGAATCACACAAGACGTCACGTAACGATGCTTTATCTCCTTCTTGAATCATCTTTCTTGCCATCGTACTTGAAAGCCTTGCACAAGCCGGATCAAGCTTAATTCTTTGAATCGAATTCATACCAAACTCTTTGCTCACTTTTTCCCAAAACGCATCCTTTCCCTTGCCCCGATCAGCACAGATCAAATGGCACTGACTCAAGAATGGACCGAGCGCATCGATCAAAGGAAGAGGTAAATAATATTTAGGATCCAACAGACGAGTGATGGTATCATAGCCCATAATAAAGTAAAGTTCAAGTGGAATGTCAGGATAACAGCCTTGGATACACCGTGCCTTATCAACAAATTTCCCATGTGTGGTAAGCCCGACGGCCGCGTGAGGATAGTCGACAGCGGTCAGTTGCATCATTTCCACTCGCTGCAAGACACTTGCGCCCGTCAGCTGTTTATCGACATTCTTTGTGGAGAGCAAGAGAAGAGTGGCATCAAAGTGGTTTTTCGGATAGTGTGCTAGTGAAGTTTTGAGGAGACTGGTATGGGCCTTGGTAGGTGGGTTAAATGAAGAATCAAGAATGAGCACTCGACATATTTCTTTTGTGGTAGGTTGAAGTGGCCATGTTTCAGAGCTTTTAAAAGTTAAATAAAATTCCTTGGTTGCATTTGTCTCAATCGCATTGGCAATGTCTTTGCTATTGCATCGTGTCATTTTAACAAAAAAAAAAAAAATAGTAGTGGAATATTAAAATTAAGGTTTTTTACTTTATTCAAAAAAAAAATATTTATCGCATGTCGCGTAAATGAACATCAGAAGGATTATTTAAATGATGTTGTGAGTTGGCATCACTGCTTATACTTCCTTGACTCTGTCTTTCGTTAAACATGTGAGAAAACCCATCTGCTTTAGGAACCTTTTCAGAGCTTCCAAAGAATGGATTACTGGTACTAGGTGCCAAGGTAGAAGGAGTAGTAATAGCATGAGGAGCATTGTTTGAGTTGCTGTTGTCCTTGGTAGTGCTATTTGCATTATCCAATGAACGGAACACTTCATCGTCTACGTAATAAGCCTTGAACAGCAATTCCAAGACCTGCATACGTTCCTCTACACGAGAGACACGTTGAGCCTCAGTCTCCTGTCCCAAGTTGTGAAACTCATTTGTACTAAATCGGTGATGGACAGGGTGAACCAAAGGAATACCAGAATCAGTCGTCTTGAATTTTGATTGAAGACCAGACAAAAGAGACTGCTTACGACTACCGGTAGACCAACGATGAACGACACCCCAAGGTGAACGAGGACGGAAACCAAACAACCAGGCTTGAACAGCAATCAACATACCAAAGATACCACCGACAAAACCAAGAGCGTTCACCAACGTATACATCTTGACTTCACGATCGACCAGAGTAGCCCAGGTACTGGGGTAGATGGCGACAAGACCCAAGTCAGTATGGGTGATGGTGTAGTTGGGATTAGGAGCTTCTGAACGGAAGTTACTCTCGATTTCAGGAGTGGAATTGGTGATGGGTAAGAAACCAACATAGTTCCATCCGACTGATTGCAAGTAACGGTGATCGACGATATCATAACTGAGTGCAGAGTAAGTGGATGGTTGGATGGTAAAGACATTTTCGGATTGAAGATCGTTTCGTTCGGCTGTTTGCCAGTTGAGTACATCGGCTTGAGACAAATAAACGGGGATACTGTCGTTGGTGTTGTAAACCTTGGCGTTAGGATCCATATTCTTGGGATAAACGGAGAGGTGAATACGACCATAAGTGGTTTGAAGGTCACCAAACATGGTAAACAACAATCGGGAACCATTGTTGGCACCCGAAGTCGAAGTCAACTTGAATGAATCAGGAGCTCGGAAAAGGAAGCAGGTGACAGCACCTAAACTATCAGAGAAAGTGGGTTGGAAGACAGACATGTCCAACTGTTGAACAAAAGATGTGCAACTGTAGCCATTATCTGTCATACATGCAACACCGGGAGCACCGTTATCACCATTGATGGTTGTTGCGCTTTGGGAAGGGAACCCGTCAAAGCAAAAACGAACATCGGGTACTTCAACTGTGGCAGAGGCAGATTCAATACGTTGGGTAACATTAGGGCTATCAACGGCTTGACGAATGACAAAGTAAAGGAACATGATAAAGATGAACAAGAAAAAGACTTGAGAGACTAAACGTGAGGTCTCGGCCCAAACAGGTTCACCTGTACGAGGCTTCCAGATGTCATTATGAATACGAGCAATCAACCAACGAAGATAACGTTGGAATTTCCAGAGTAAGAATAAAATGATGAGCAACAAAACAACACCAGCAACTGTGACACCAGCAATAACACCTTTTGAAACAGAGCTACTGCTGCTACTGCTTGAATCAAATGATTGTAACCAAGCATTCGATTTGATATCATATACGTTCACATCGTTATAATAGTCGTTCAATGCACCACCTTTTGATAAAAAAAAAGGAGGTAAATAGATGTTTTTTTTTTGTAAGGAGTAAATATCCCTTACCAAATGCGACAGTTAAATGAGAATCATCTAAAAGACCACCAACAGCAAAAGCACGACGAGCGGGAGGAATACCATTAATAGTAGGAACAGTCCAAGTCCAAGTTTTAGTGTCCAAGATGGCAATGGTGTTTAAATATTGTCTATTTCTCATTACAGCTCTACTATCACCTATAACAATCAAGATGAGATTATTTATAATATAAATCAAAGCACACCTTACCACCAAAGATAATGATTTGATCCTGAGAATCTACAATGAAAATAAAGGACGGAGGTTAAAAGAGATGTGATACAGAAAATATAAAAAATATAAACTTACTGACAACTGCAACATGATCAGCCGTAGAAGAAGGGTAGACACCATTCATACCATTTGTATTTTGATAAGCCCATGAGTTTGAAGAAGGATCATAAACCATGACTTGTTTCATTGCAGCTAAACCATAAGAAGCTACACCACCAATGACAACTAATTTTCCAGAACTAAATAAATAAGATGTTACACAAGGATCAATATAAAAATGTAGGACAAGCTTTGTTACCTTAAAATAGATGCGGTATGTCCAAAGCGAGCTTCTGGAGCTGATGTAAGGGCAGTTGCTTGAAAGTTGGAATCCAACTTATGTAATGTATTGAATACAGTAGATGTGTTATCTCCACCAAAGATATAAGTAGTTTGACTAGATGAATCATAAGTAGCAGAAAAAGCTTCTCTATTATAAACAAAGCCAGTTGCATCTGCACTTTGATTTTGATTTGTTTGCAATGTCCAACTTTGACTCGCAAAATTATAAGTATAGATTTGAAGAGGAGCAATCTTGCCAACAGTTGCGCTCGACATGCCTCCTAAAAGTACAAAATTTTGCTGATCAGAGGTGATATACGCTTGACTTGCAGCTGTGCCTGCTGGTGAATTTTTTTGAGGTACAATAGACCAGGTAAAACCATCTGATGTTTGCGTGAGTTTGTAAAAGTCGCTTGAATAATGTGATGTTGCATTCTCGCCACCAAAGAGATAAAGTGAATTATTAAGTCGTGCTGAGGCCATCATACCTTTAAAAGGAAGTGAATTGGCAAGATTGGATAAATAAAAGTATCCATAGACACTTTGTATAGTGCTCAAAAATACTGTAAAGAAAAGTATCGAACTTTTCATTCTTAAAAAAGCTTTGTTTCTTTAAAGGAAAGGAAAGAGTAAATACAAAGAAGAAAGAAAAAGAAAAGAAGGGGAAAAATAAGAAAAATTTAATAAGGAGATTAAAAGAGAAAGAAAAAGAGAGAAAGAGAGAAAAGATTAAAAAGAGTGAGAGTGTGAGGGGGATAACTCATTAGTTATTAGGAGGTTTTGTAGAACCTAAAATAAAATTGAGATTGAATGAGTATAAAAAAAAAGTCAATAATTATCCCCTTCTATTCGTTCCCTTAATATCCCACTTCATCAATTCACTCATCCGTCACTCTTTGTTCTCCTTCAGTTTAACAAATACACGTGTATTCTATTTAATATAGTTCTTGTGCAGTAAAAGAGTGAAGGAGATTTAATTTCAGTACCTTTTTTTTTCCTTTCTTTGTAAACAATAACACAATAAAAGTAATAAAAACTGTCTTACTTTACATTCATAAAAATCTTTTTTTTTTTTATGAACACTTAATTATACTCCGTGCAACAAAGACTTCACTGTATACAACCTTGAAAACCAATATTGTCCAAAATAAGACATTTTCTTTTTTTTGCTTGATTGATAACAAGCAAATGATCTTAATTTGATTAAAAAGGGAGTATTAAGTATGAAATAAAGGTACATGTACTGTTCTTGAGGAAATAAACTGACTTGGATACTGATCTTGGCATTGAGTACATGACTACTTCTATTGTCTATTGCTAACATTCTTTCCTAGCATGATTGTTACTATACATTACTTGATTTAGTATTTCTTGCAAAATCAATCAATAGACAGAAAAAGAGAGAGAAAGAGATTGTAAGCAATGAAGAAGTTTTTAAAAGTAGCCTGTTAAATGAACTTTACCCGAATTGTGCAACTAGTTTTTTCTTAAAAGAGTACTGAGTTCTCAAAATTGATTCATTTGATTGAGATAGTTCTTTCACTTACTTGTTCTTTTTCCAGAAACTTTATAGAAAATATTTAGTATGAACGATTACTACATAGATGTCGAGACGTTAAAAGTCGATTCTGGAAACACTGCAGTGAAATCTATAATATCTGTATGCTGCACTTGAAAATGAATGGAACATGGTTGCCTTTAGCAGTGACGAAATTCTTTTACAACTTCAAAGTTTGACCAAAAAAGAGACCATGGAAATTGTTATGAGCAATGTCTGCTCTGAGGACAATTTGACTCTCAGTGTTCGGCATTGGAAGGGAATTCTTTACAGTTGAAGAGTCTAAAGGCTTTGAAAAAAAAAAAAAAAAAAAAAAAAAAAAAAAAAAAAAGCCAGAGGCTCATCAACTTGATAAAAACTGGTATCTTTCAATAAAAAATAGCAGAAAAAAAAGAGTACATAAAGCAAAAATCGGATAGTAATTACTGCCATAGGTATAGAGTCGAAGAACAATGCCAAATTTCAGAGAAAAATAAGAAAAGAAGAAAATTGGTCATAGATATAAGTTGAATGAAGCATACACAAAACACTTTGTGAGATTTTTTTTTTTTAAAAAAAAAGAGAAGCCTACAGCTATTCTTGAGCACATTGAATCAAACCTTTGTGACAAATTCAGTGAATTGACCATCTCTAAATTATCATTTCATAAACATCTAGTCAACAAGTATTGTATAATTCTGAAAAGGATTGGAAAGTCATTTGTTGCAAGATTTTTTTAAATGAATTTTATACATGTAAAGACAAAAGCTATTAGAATGGGAATCAATGGAATACTAGGGGCTTCAGTAGAAACTGTGTTTGCATTGGTGAAGCTGGATTCGGCCTACATATCATTAGAACCAGGGGAACCCCAGTAAAGGCGGTCGTCTAAACAGTAAAGGAAGTAAGTATCACCATTTTTGGCGCCATTTCCGAAGCAGATGTGTTCGATGTCTTGCTTAAGAAACCACAGCCTGTATCCGCTGAGAAAGAAAAAAGATGAATGCTCGAATCGATATACAAGTCGAGTATCATTTTGTATTCATTTCGAGTGTTATGAATATTTTGGATAGGCGTGGGATGCAAAGTCATTATTTAGTGAGAAATAGTGTACCTATTCTTACTCCTTAATCACAAAGAATTTAATTGAAACTAGAGGCTACAAAATCATTTATCTTTCTCCATATTCATCCTTTCTAAATCCATTTGAAGAGTTCTGTTCTATGATCAAATTTGGCAGTAAACATCAGGCTCTTAAAGCTGATGATACTTTGATAGAAAGAATTGGTTTCTTTTTAAAAAAGTGAAACGATCTGATTATCAAGTACGGATTTGGCATTCAAATGGCTTCTTTGTGCATTATAAAAATAAAAGGTTAGTCTATAAGGACTATCATGAAGAGTAAGCAAATTAATTTCAGTAAATTGAGCGTACTATTTCTAAAAAACTAATGTAATTTGTCCGTACTCTTCCCCCCTTCTAAAAAATTCAGATTTTTTAAATCAATTTATTTATATGTAAAATAAAACAAACGGTTTACATTGGTAATATAGATCATTTTTGGAACAAAGCAAGCTATACAATTATGGTACTTGTGTAATTCATTTTCCTAGTAAGAAAAAAAAAAGTAATTTATAAAAACCAAGGATAAGGAGATATCTATTCACGAAGCCAAAATTCACTGTTTCATTATATCAAAAGGTTTAGAAGCGTATTCTGAATAATATTAAATTATTTAATTAATATGTTCTTCTGCTAAAAATATGTTATACAAGCCAAAATGACTATTTCTTTAAAAATAAAACGTATTTTGCTCTTCAAATATTTTTAAACAACAAATTAAGATGGAAATATGCGTATGTGCGTCTTTTTTTTTTTTGTCCTTGATAAATCAAAGATATTCCGCTCAGTCACTATGACATGTTCCATTACTGGCAGCTAGCTAAACAGCTTTATATAATAAAAAAAAGCAGCTAACCTTATTATAATAAATAAAGCTCGACATAAAATTGATGGTTATCGATATACCAAAAGAACATGCTTCACGCATCATTTGAGTAGGAAAACTCATTTATCATACTGAGTATATGTTACATTGTATGAGATTTGATTTTGTTTGGATGGCAAAAGCAATAATGCAAGAAACTACAGAGTTCTTGCTACTCGAATTGATGCAAAATTAAAAGAGACCCCACAACAAAATTTTAGACTTAGCATGTTTCTTCAAGTACAAAAAACATGGCACTTTAAACAAGACTTTCTTTTCAAATAGTATCAAATTCAAAAATAGACAGCATTGGGGTTCTCTAAATATTTTTTAAAAAACTAAAAAGGCCGTTCTCGGTGAAAATCTTATCCCATTTCGTTTTTTGCATCTTTATTATCGTCTCAATCCAACTAGTTTGATTTTGACAATAAGCACCATCCAATTAAATGAATATTAACTTTGATGCACCCATTGAACAAATGAGCTATGATGATACCAAGATAAGAGTAATAAAGAATCGTCAGTTAAAGACAATGTTTAGCTTTTAACATAGATTCACAAATCCCAAATATTAGCAACAACTGGAAAGCCTTTACTAGTAGTTCTGTGCTTTATACTTCTATAAATTTATAGTGCAAACTTCTTCACAAAACTATCCATCCAATCCAGTTTGCACAAAATGGTTCTAACACATGTAGAAGATGAATATTGTTAGCTATCCAAATTAAGAATTTGTAATATGTCACTTTTTTTTTTTTTTTTTTTTTTTTTTTTTTTTTTTTTTTTTTTGCCACAACCCTCCGATTCATATGAAAAGCTCATTGGCAACAATTTGAGCAAATGTCCGTTTTGGTTGAGACTACCATCAACCAAACCCAGAAAGAGCTATCTGCTTACAATTTTTTATGTTTAATGTTTTTAGTATTCTCGTTGAAAGTCACTGTTTAATCCACTTGTATCGCCTTTATATCCTTCTGATCTTTGATGAGTTTAGTAAACATAAAAAAACTAAAACATTATGTTCAATTTTTTGATTTCAAAAGGAGATGAGAATCGTACACAGAGAAAAATAGTTTAATAAGAATAAGCTTTTTTTTATATTGTAAATATATGTAATTGTGTAAAATAATAAATTTATGAGCTATTATTGTTATGTGTCTATTAATATTAAAAATACCATTAAACAATAGACAAAAATAGAGTGAATATTTTCTCTTATTTACCTGAGTGCCAACAATGGAACCTAATTTAATAAGGAAATATGAGTATACTTACAAAAACATAGTTCAACACTTACCAATAATAATACCCAAGATAACCAGGATAGTAAC
The DNA here is from genome assembly GCF_000149305.1 of Rhizopus delemar RA 99-880. Lineage (NCBI taxonomy): Eukaryota > Fungi > Mucoromycota > Mucoromycetes > Mucorales > Rhizopodaceae > Rhizopus > Rhizopus delemar. The sequence goes on from NW_027137828.1 coordinate 414,173, forward strand.
AGCAATAATAATCTTCCACTTTAAATCTTTCCACCACATTCTCTTTCTAACCTGATTAGCTCCACGTCTAAAATGTCCGGCGGTTGCTTGCAAATCCTCTAAATAATATTTAAGCACTTCTTATCTTACAAATCATCCCTTTTTATTTTATACCTGTTTTTCCTCGAAGGTCATCCAGTCTTTCACCTCTTTGCATTACTTTATCAATGTTTTCTTGCATGATACCAACTACTTCATCTACTTGTTGTTGAACTCGAGTTGTCTTACTTGGAGCGGCATCTTGTCCTTTTTGTGAATTAGGAATATAAGGATCATATGGTTCAGACCTATAGTCATATTATTGGCTTTTTCTTCTTATTTTTCTTTTATTGTTTTACATCTTTTATATCTAAATGTGTATGTGTATGTGTGTGAAAAAGAAAAGAAAAGAGATTTTTTTTTATTGCATCACTCAACATTTTACAGGATAGATTAAAACACCGTACAATGCTTTTTATTTGCTAAGCCCTTGTACCAGAAATTTGTAGGCATACACCTTTTAGCTGACTATAAATTCAGAAATTTTGATTCATCATACTTTATTCTTTTTCTTTTTCTCTTTCTTTTTCTTTTTAATGAGTGTACGATTTCTTTTTGAAGATGGACAAGGGCATATTGTAGATGAAACTGGTCAAGACTATTTTGACGATAATGATCCCTCTTCACTTGAAACTATAACAAGCTACAATCAGTACACGCATCTAAAATCATCCATACCACCAGCAAAACCAGAAAAAGAAAACCAAGAAACGAATACTGCAAACAAAACTGAATGCAAAGAGGTTCGCCGTACACATTACAATAAATACAAAGATACAGAAAAGGAAACCTTCTTTTTTCTTATCTACGAGAAATGCATGACTGCTGGTAAAGCTGGAACTGTGATGGGCATTCCTCGTCGAACAGCGTACGAATGGCTCAAAAGAGATCAGGAAGATCCGCAAGATGAAATTCAGCATAGACGCTGTACGAAACGCCAAGGACGACCACCTCTTTTAAACGAGAATCATAAACAATATTTGATAAGATTTATGAACCAAAATCCTTTAGCAGGATTAAATCAGGCCTTGGAAAGCCTCTTGAATCAATTTCCGGGTTTGAGCGTATCAAAATCGACCCTGTATAACTTTATGACAAAGGAATGCAACCTCTCTTTTAAAAAAGCGCATCTACAGTAAAAAAAAAAAAAAAAAAAAAAAAGAAAGATTAAGCCTGTGATAATTAAAACGTCAGGTACGTGTTACATGAGCAATCTGCATAGTTCATCGACAAAGCTGCTTTTTAACAAGAGAAAAAAAAAGGAGAGGAAAGAAAACTTAAAAGGTGGATTCTGGATATTGTGGATTGACATGGGCAATTTAATGATTATTACACGACTATAACCAACACCTGGCATTGACACTAGCTTAATTTTGTTTAATTTGTAACATGTTTAATTTATTGTAATCCTTATTCTACAATTGGCTTTTGTTAATAAATCATTTAATTGTATTTAATATATTTATATTTAATACAAGGTGGCTAGAAGAAAATAATATAGGATTGATAAAAAAAGACTTGGAATTCACTAATTTGATTTGCTTCTAAAGATGTCTGATAGCTGAATAATTTAAAAAATTCATATTTAGGTTAAAATTCATTTACACAAGAAAGATTGAACTTATTTCTTTTCAGTCAACTTATCATGCTACAATAATGTTACACTACTAGACAGCAGGAGATCATGTTAATGTACTCAAATGAAAATCAAATAGACGAGAACGCATTGCCAAGACTATGCTTATTTTTTCCAAGGAAGATGGACATAATATTAAAAAGATAATATTTACGCTCTAAAGATTACCGAACAATCGCGTTGCTTCAAATAAGCCAGTGTCTAGAAGCTTTTGTAGATTATATTATAAAGTCCTGTCCAAATTCTACCTTGCTTGATTATTTTTGTGTGATAGACTATCCATTGAAGTAAGAATGATGCTTCTTTTTTCTACAAGGAATCATTTCATCCTTCAACATGTATAGCACTTTATTTTATTCAAGTAAACTTCTTGTTTGTTTATGTATCATCTATGAATATATTTCTATTTAAAAACCCAAAATTTGTGAAGTTTTTAGACATTGGCCTTTCTATGTTGTTGAAATATTATTAAAAGTTGCTTGATATTTTTTTTTCTCTTTATTTGTTTCCAAGGAAACGTTTGTTTTTTTATTTTATTATTTAAATAAAAGCATACATCTAAAACTCGAGTGGATCAGGCTTTCCTGGTGTTGAGCCACATCCAATTTTCTTTGGTCCTCTCGAAGCAAGAGAAGAAGTCATACTTTTCTTGGATGGTTCATCTTCTTTGGCTGGGGGCGCTTCAGTACGTCGGGTGACAACTCCGCCTTCAGGTGGTAAGTGGAAAGTCTCAATAGCGAATCGCTTACGACGAAGCTTAAATCCTAAATCATTACTACCTCCTCCGGATAAGACTGATAATTTTGTACTAGGTGGTAAAAGTGAATTCAAAACTGGTAGCTTGTGGACATGGAAAAATCCATGATAATTTTGTGTATAGGAGGCCTCATTATGAACAGGATCGCCTATTTTTATCATGAAGTCAGTTTTTATGACAATCTTACCTTTCTTTTCTTTTTACCTGCAAATGATTCTATTTCAATAACAGCATCTACCATATATTCAATTCTCTTGATAAGGTGAGGAGCTTCTTCATATAAATGTGCAGGTATAGTAATCATGGCCGTACCGAATGAGAAACGAAGTAAGCCGCGAAGAGCATGAAAAAATTTGTATAAATCCTAAAACACAGTTTAGGATTTATTTTCATCAGTAGAATCTGAACTCTTACATGAAGTGATTTGGATTGCCAACTAGGAGAAGCTATTGAATGAATAGCAACTCTCAAAGCATGACGAGCTGTACCTGGTGCAACTGGAACAGCAGAACTAAAATTCCCTTCTAATACAACTTTACGTATTTCATCCATCAATGTCTTATAATCCTCATTTCCTTGATAATCCCATTGTAATATATTCGTCTTGGCTTCTTCTAAAGCTTCTTTAGTAATTCTTCTTGTAAGATCAAATTGACTACAGTAAGGCTTTGGTTCCTCTGAGTTTTTAGTATCTTGCTGCTCTACTACAGGTGTCACTGTTGCAGGCGAAGCTGTTTAAAGAAGAAGAAAAAAAAAAAATAAGCATTCATCCTTCAGTTTGATGTTTTTTTAATTTTACATGTTTTGGCTTTTACACCTCCTTCGAGCCTTTTCAAGTGTGAATATCTCCAAGCGATTTTCATACGGTCACTATCACCTTCTGCTTGTGAGCTTTTTATATTATCATCATCGTCATCTTTTTCTGAATTAGATAGCCACATCAAAGTCTTGAGCATTTCTTCAGGGTCTTCGTCACGAGAAGCTACTGCACACTGATGTCCAGAGGCGATCCCTTGGGCAATGAAATATTTCAACAGTAATTGAGCATAAGTCGTTGCACGATCTTCTTTGATCAGCATAATAGTACCCACAGGTTGTCCTCCACCAAGAATGTCGTCCAAAGAAGGGACGCCTGTAGATATCAACAATTGTCCATTGTACGCACTCAATCGAGATCCTGAAGGTAACTTGGGTTGCTGATCTGCGTTGCGTTTTTTGAAACTCATGTTTGGTTAAAACGATGCAAAGAAAAAAAAAGTTTGAGTTCACTTGCAGAAGAACATTGATGTGACTTGATTCAAAAGCCCAGTCATTATCTTTGCTTTGAAAACAGAAAAAGCTCATAAAGCAGAACAAATTTATGTTTTTAAAGCTTGATATACCGTAAGTCGACATGCTACAAATATTTGAAACGTTGAATCACCTCTATTATAGGTTTTCTGCTAAGTTTGTAGAGAATAATAATTAAATTTTATACAACATGTCTCTTTGCGAAGTCAGATCATCAGACTTGTAAGCTCCATAATAAGAAAATATACCAATACAGATACAGTTTATCTTACAAGTGAGGAATAAGGAAAGAGCTCAAAAAGTGCCACTATTTATTTAACGAAAGCAAATGCTATCTTTGCGTTTTTTATATCTTGCTTTTGATATGTTATTCAGTCAAAAAAGAATATAGTAGTATCTTTTTATTATTATTATATTTTAGCATAGAAAATAGAGCTGTGAAGGTTGATTATATGATCCATAAACAAAACATTGACATTCTTTATCTACTGCAAAAGAAAAAAAGCAAATCGTACCCAACACAATTTATGAATATGCAATCTCAGAGTCAGCACTTGGTCAAAATTATATTTCAATAGGCCGACTAAACAATTACTCAAGACTACTCTGCAGGCACAATTGACTAGCACGTATAAATAAAAGTCCTCATAGTCTTCACATCAATCAAATTTTAATAACGCTGCGTATCAACTGGGCTTTTCTTGCTTTCTCTTTTTCCCATGGGTCAAAGCTCTATTCTATACAAATGTTACCCGATAGAAACAATCACACAATATGCTGATAGTTTTATGTCAGTGACTTCTTTACAAGCTTTTCTCTCATGCAATCTCTTTTTCGTATCAATTTGTATTGCTTTGTCTCTTTATACCTGTTTAATATAGAAAGTATTTTTATTTTCGCGTTCTGTAAGTGAAAGCGTATTGAAGCACGTGACAATCGTTATATCTTTCCTCCCGGATAAGAAAGCAAGAGGCAATAAATCTCCTTTGGGCTGGTTTTAGAATCAAAAGTGTGTCATAAAAAGAAAAAAAAGAAAAAAAAAAGCGTGCTTGCGATTTTACAAAATCCAAATGAGTGCAATAACATACAAAATGTACGCCCGACCCAGATCAATGTTTAATAATAAATCGCTTATGGAAATAACAGTAAAGAAGATGAAAGTGTGCTAATAATTTTGGGAAATAGTGTAGTGTAAAGCGCTAAAAGCACTGTAAAAAACTCCTTTTTTTAGGTTCAAAAAACAGATACAGACAACAAACAATACAAAGTGGAATGGTATAGGGTTTGCTATAAAAGATAAAAGGATTACCACTGTACTCATTGAGTTTTTAGGTGGCATTAAATCCAACACGACCTCTAAGAAAATAAAATTTGCACAAGCATTTGGAACTGTAAAGCATTCTACTCCTTAGTACATTATTCGTTTCTTTGTTAAGTTTCAACAATTTTACTGTTGTAACTAAAAATTCTTATTACTCTATCTTTTGAATTATAGTTGGTAAAATTAATTTTAAAGCTATCTTTTTTTTTGCTGGAAAATGAAACGTTTATTAAAAGAAAATGCTTAATTCTAACATGCCCATCGACATGTGAAGAGTTGATAAACTTTACAAATAGACACCTCTTCTTTCGGGTTAGAAGAATATGGTTATCAAATGGATGAAAAGGAATATTGAAACCTATAATGATGATTAGACATATTTATTTTATAAGGATAATTTTAAAACTAGATAATTTTGTAGATCGCATTTTGCTCATTAAGTTGCTTAAAGTTAAATTAAAATTGCTTTCAAAATATGATCTGAGATTGGCTAAATGCTTTATAAAATGTGGATCCTCTTCTTTATCTGCAATGTTCATGGCTCAATACACTTTTCATCATATATGTTTCTTCGTTAAAAAAGCCTAACGACAGTATTTTTTTTTTCTTCCATAGATTTAAAAGATGGTCAAAGCTTCACGAACAATTAAAAAAGGCTGCTTATCAAGCTGTTGGCTGGAAAACGATTAATTCAAATTAATTTTTTTGACCTATTTATTTCCAATAAATCTCTTTTTAACACTTCTAACCAATATTTTCAAAAAAAAAAAGCCCAACTGAAGGTAACAATGTTAACTGTATCAAATACTAACGTTCTTGTAATACAATAGACGTAAAGCCTAACTCTAAAAATTGCTTATTGATTACTAACTGTCTGTTATCAGCTCAAATCACGTAATGTTTATTACACACAGAAAAGCTTGAAAGAAGAAATTAAAGTTTTTTATTATTATTGTTTTACAAGTCAATTAAAATGTTACTTCATTTAATTTGAATCTGAACACATAGTAACAGAGAGAGGGCAAAGTGAATTAGCCTTCATATAGGAAGAGAAGAGCGTATAATAGTACATACTTTAACTGGACTGGCGAAGAAAGCATCAGAAGAGGTTGCTTAAAATTACATGAAACAACATCTTTTTTTAAAGCGTTTCAGAACGCAGTGTGTGTAAGGATGGGAAGGGAGGCTCAACCTAGTTTTTTTATGTCAAAGTTTGCGTAACCAATTTAGTTTATTTCCCTTCCCAGTAGATGAATACGAAAGGACAAGATAACAATGAAAAATAAGCTTATAAGAGGGAGAAAGCTGTCATATATAAATTATATTGAACAAGAACAGGAATATAAAAAAATGTAAAAATATTGTTTAGAAGAGTAACACAAATGAATCTCTTGATATTATGGTTGAAAACAAGCAGTGACAGCAAGAATTCGTATCATAGGCCTGCCTAAGAAATAAAGAAAAAAAAAAATAGGAAAGCGTGTAAAAAAAACATCAAAGTTATCATATAAATCAATTTTTGTTTATTCTTAAATACATAATTTACAATAGAATAACCAGCCTAATTTTTTTTTAACTAGAACTTATTTCTTCTCTTTACCTTCCTTGGCCGCAAGCTCCTTCTCAACTTGCTTCATTTTTGTATACAGGTTTGCAACATCCGTAGCGGTTACATCACCAGGAAAGTGTTTTGCTGTATATTTCCAGAGCGAAGTAGAAAAACCGGTGTCATCATGGTATTTCTTCGTCAAATCCTCAATGTGCCTTCCAATCTTGCCAATACATTCACGAATCAGTTTTGCTTTTTTCGCACCTTCTTCTTCTCGTGAATCGTATTTTAACCTATGAAGGTGTCGTTCAACGGGAATCATTGCACGATATGCTGATGGTTTCATATCAGCAGCTTCTTTATTGGTTTTTGATTCCCATTCTCTTTCTTTCTCATGACGTTTTGCTGGTCTTTCTTCTTCTTCATCTTTGGAACGTTGCTTTCTCTTTCTGTCATTTTTCTTTGTTTCCTCATGTGCTGTTACACTTCTTGATGAGGAACTAAAGGCATGACTTGATGATGATGGTGAAGCGCGCTTAGGTGTATCATTCGGAGCACTTGTACGGTCATATTTGGAAGAGCTACCAGAAGCATGTTTGGATGAGTTGGGTACCCTTTTTGTTACTTTTGTATGGGTTTTCTCTTTTCTCAATTCATCTTCCTCTGCTAAAATCTTTAGCATCTGGTCTGCTCTTCTCACCAGATGAATCGCTTTAGGTGTTCTTTTGTCGCTATCATCGTTCGTTGAAATAAAGAACTTTTCACCAAGTCCTAGAGGAAGGTCACCTTGTATTTGCTGCCATGACCCAAAACCGTACTTATAAACACCAACAAGCAACATTGCATCCTCTTTTGGTCCCCAACTACAAGACCAACCTTGTACTCGCTTAGCCAACATTGGCACACGGAATTTTGTTAGATCTGACAATAAAGAAAGCCGTTTAGCCAATATTTTCATATCATGATGTCTTTGAAGTATTTGACCAGCATTGACGCTTTGAATATCCTTCCAGGTAAACAATATTGCCTTTTGCTTGGTATGTCGGAGCTCTTTCAATAAGTCGCTATAAGATATGCTTTTTCCTTTGGGAATCTTTTTCGCCTCCATCACTTGTTCGCGCACTTTAGTTTTACATTCAGATATTAGGTCCAGGTATAGGTCAACGACATCGTCTTTGCTCTTTGCGCCCAAATCAAAATCACTCACTATCTCTTCATAGCGAGATTCTAAATCACCATACTTCAATATCGCTCTAACCACAGCACGACGATCTCGCTCAGTAATTTCTACCGTTTGTCGTCTCTTGTTACTAGATGATGATGATGCGACTGTGGGTCTCTTGCGTTTCTTGGCACCCTTGGCTGCATCGTTTACTTCCTCGTCGTCAACCTTTTCGTCTGTATGACTTTCATTATAGATCACCCGACCTTTCTTTGCGGCACGAGTATACATTGCCTCCATCTCCTGTTGCGTTTGTTCATCCTTCACTTTTTGTACCTCTGATTGAGGAATAATATCTTCCCATGTAAGGTCATCTGCTGTGCCTCCATAATCTGTAATTTTGAATTGAGCTAAAAAGTCTTCAGAACCTAAGGCTGTGCTATCGTTTTCATCCATTGTTTCAGTTTGTTCTGCACGAGCCAAAATATCATCCAAGTCCATATCATTAAGCTGCTCAGTAGGCTCATTTGACTGAAACATGTTTTTCGCACCAAATTTCAAAATGGCAGATAATTCTTGATTCTGAAAAGGAAGGTCTCGGTTTTTGCCTGAGGCAGTTTTTAGAGAATGCTCAGCCAAGAGAGAGTAGCCAGAGGTGTCCATTTGTTTAATAATACAGTATTCAAGAACCATCTTTCTTTTTGCACGTTCAATAATATCTTCTTCCATTGTGCCTTTGGATACAAAGCGATAAACATTAACAGACTTAGTTTGACCAATACGATGAGCACGAGACATGGCTTGAAGGTCGTTCTGTGGGTTCCAATCAGAGTCAAAAATAATGACAGTGTCTGCAGTCACCAGATTGATACCCATACCGCCTGCACGAGTTGACAACAAGAAAACAAAATCAGGACTATCAGGAGCATTGAAATGTTCAATGGCCTTATTACGCTCTTCAGGTTTTGTTGAACCGTCAAGTCGTTGGAAAGGATGGCCTCTGAGAGTCATGTAATCAGACAAGATGTCCAGCATCATCACCATTTGAGAAAAGATAAGCACACGGTGTCCATCTGTCTTCATTCTTGTCAACAACTTGTCCAATAATACCATCTTACCACTGTTCTCAACAAGTCCTTTCAATTGCTCCATACGATCCATTGTATGTTTCTCGGCATCAGGGAACAAGAAAGGATGGTTACTAGCCTTCTTGAGCTCGACAGCGATATTAAGCCATTGCTTTTTGTTTTCACAACTGCTGGCAAGGAAGTCAAAGTTTCTAGTTAAGATACCCTTGTAGTAGGATTTTTGCATTTCGCTCAATTGAACGCGCAGGATTCTTTCAGTCTTATTAGGTAACGATTTCTCAACATCCTTCTTGAGACGACGCAACATGATAGATTTGAGCTGTTCATGGAGAGCTTTAATTTTTTCTTCTTGGTTAGCATCTTCTACGTCAAGATCAAAACTATATTGACTTAGGTCCATACTAGGCATCAAGAAACGAACCAGGGCAAGTAGTTCTTTTATACTATTCTGAAGTGGAGTGCCAGTGATGAGGAGACGATTGGCGGTGGAAAAGCTAGAGAGGGCTTCATATAATTGAGAATCAGAGTTCTTGAGACGGTGAGCTTCATCTACAGCAAGGTATTGCCAGCGAATGCTACCAAGGATGTCCTTGTCCTTGAGCACAATCTCATATGTTGTAATGAGAATATTAAATTTGATTTTGTTAGTGCCAGAGACGTAGAATTCAGTGTTACGAATGGCTTCACGGGAAGCACGGTTACCAAGATAGCAAATAACGTTCATTTCGGGAGCCCACTGTTTGAATTCATTCATCCAATTGTCAGATGTAGAAAGAGGAACGACGACAAGGAAGGGTCCATAAAGTTTTTGCTTATGATAAAGCACATTAAAAAAACTGATGGTTTGTACTGTTTTACCAAGACCCATCTCATCAGCAAGGATGCCATTACGGTTTTTACACCAAAGCCAGTACATCCAATTAACACCATGGAGTTGATAATCACGAAGTTCGCCACCACGGATATACTCTGGCTGTGTTTTGAATGCATGGAAAGTAGGACGCTGATTCTTTGGGTATGCTGTAGAGCGGTGGGGTATTTTCACATTTTGTTCACGCTCCCAGAATTCATCAATAGCCCATTGATATTCAGAGTTGATATCTGCTGCATCTTCCCATGTACACTCATCATAGTGAAGACGCTTCCATTTGACAAAATATTGATCACATGGTTGGCCTTTTGCAGCAGTAACACGTTCAACTGTGGACCACTCTTTGATTTCTTCACGGAGACGAGATATATTGATATCTTGTTGTTCAATTTCTTCCTTAGATACATTTCTGCGGAAGGCCATTTCATCCTTGATTCGATTAATGTAATTTTCAACCCTTCGAAAACCTTTGAAGGACTTTAGGTAGGCAAAGGACTCCCAAGTGTTGTGAAGGTGAGAGTAGTTTTTCCACTTGATTTGAAAATCAACATTAGACTCAAAATCAATTGGCTCAGATTCTATATAGTATGGATTAGTATAAGTCTTAATGAATTTTATTAGAAGTTATACAACTTTACTGCTGCCTTCAATGACTTTGTGATCCAAAACCATTTCAATGGCGTCTTCATCTTCTTGCTCATCTTCTTTGACTATTGGAACTTTCACTGTATCTTCGTCTTCATCCGATAACCCATAAATATCATTAAGATTATAGTTTGTTACTTTTCGTGTGCGAGTAGAATGGCGAGCGTAATCATTCGCTGAGATAGCATCTGAACAATCAGAGTAGAATATGTATGAGCTTATTGTTCTTTTTATTTTTTTTTGGTATACATGTTTACCTATTGTGCGTCTTTGTTTTAATTTTCGTCTGGTTGTTTTCTTTTTTGTTCCCCAATCGTCATCTGAGTCACTGCTTTCAGACCCGTCAGAATCTGTTTCATGATTGACTGTGAAACAATCAAATAGTAGGAAAAGTAATGTAACATAAATAAGTAAACAGATTTTACTATGAACACAAATAAAAATGTACCTCTTTGTTTTAATCTGCGTCCAGTATTGGTAGTTGAGGCTTGTTTATTGACGTTAACAACTTTTTGTTTTTTTGGTTTAACTGGTGCATCGTAATAATCATCATCAGAAGCATTTTCAGCAGACGATTCACTTGCTGTTGTGTAGGCTTCTTCTTCCTCTTCTTCTTGCTCTTCTTGTGAGGACTGATACGTATCTTCATCATCAGTCTACATGGAAAAAAAAAATATAGGAGAAAATCATTATTACACAGAGAAGTAAAAAAAAAATTTTTTTTTGTTTTTACATTTGCAGCTGTTCGCTGACGATGTGAACGTCTTAAGCCATATAATTCAGGGTCATTATAATAAGCATCATGTTCTGTACTACCTTGCTCAGTGACTTGCTCTTCATCAGAGGATAAAATAGAGGATACAGGTGAAAGTGATAGCTCATCATCGGTTGTCGGCATGGGAGGTAAGTTTCTAGGCAATCGCTTACCAGACATTCTGTTGTACATTGTGTTTTGAACACTGTCTTCCTCAGAGTCAGAGAAGTGATCAAGATTGGATGTGTTATTTACAGAAGACATGTTTCTAAGCAAATGTGTTTAAGTAAATAAAGCGCGTTTTCATAAATAGATTAGAGCTTACCAATGTGATGTAAAGAATAAAAAGTAAACTTTTTAAAAAATGTCAAAGGAAATGAATCAATAGATCTACTTAATGTAGAAAATGTTTAAAAAATAATAAAATAAGCTTATAAACAAAAGGTAAAGAAATATATACGTTCAAAAGAAAGAAAGAGAATACAATAGATTTTCTTCTTCTTTTTTTCTTTTCAAATTATTCTTGTTTTACAACAAAGTGTAAAAGGGGGTATGCTTCTTTTGTGTTTAAAATAGAAAAGAAAAAGGTTTATACAAAAGGGAAAGAAAAAAAAAGAGAAGGGGCACGGTTTTTTTTTATTTTTATACTCAGTTAACAAAAGGAAGAGGAGGATGAGGTGATCAACTAATATGATTGGTGTATGCAGAGTATAATAAGTTTATTTTGATTTCATATACCATATTGTCCATGGTACAATAATAATAACTAATAGATAACTAAAGTTAAGGACAATTGAGGACCAAAATTCCATGTATTCTGTCACCGCAGTCATTTGGATGATCCATGTCAAAAAGTTGGCCTATGTTCATATGTGGTTAATGATAGTTCAACCTTTCCATAGAGTGATTACTAATAAAAACATCAACAGACTATTGTCATTCATGACTTCTAACAAACTTTTCGCTTTTACTACTTTATATGTTTTATCAAGTATAACAGTCCATAGAAGTATTCAAAGAAAGTATCCAAAGTACAAAAGGAAGATTGGCTTATCTATGTTTAATATAAAATACTCTATTTGTTTTCTTTTCTTTACCGTTTTACGCGATATTCCATACTCTGAACTTGTACACTTCCAGACCATACTGAAACACAATAATACCCAGATGAATAACTGGATCAGATTTCAGGTCAGCAAGAAACTCATCTTTGGCTTGAAAAATCCTTTCTCCAATTTGAAGACCAAAGAAACCTCCCCATTTTTGTGTATCCAACATGTCGCTTTTTAATGCATATTTGTATGCAACAGCAGTAAAAAGAGCAGGTATAAGGAATAGAACGAGTCTTCATAAGGACCTTAGCAGCACTAGAAAAGATGGAAGAAGGCTTAAGTCAAAAACCAAATATAAACCAATATCTGAATGATTATACTCAAATTCCTTTGCATGCGCCCAATAGGAAATGATTAAAGAAGCAAGGGTCGATCCAGATTAAAGGGATTTCCACAAATCAGTTTTATGATAGGATTGTGATACAATTATACCACAAGACAACGCAAATGAGCCTATATCAGCATCCATCTTTTACATATGGTTAGTATTAAATAAAGAGAATCAAAATAAAGGTTTACTAAAGGTGCCCAAATATTACAACTTGAGAATACTTTCCAGGGAAAATTTAGAATCTATACGCAAATTGTGTAATACATGCCATTATCATCATTCCTGCACGGTAGACTGCCAAACAAGACAATTGGTTTTTTATAGATATTTTGTTGTTTGATTCTGTATTAGAATACCCCATCGATTGTGGATTCGACATTAGGAAAATTATGAATGTGTAAGAAGGACTGATAAGACGCATATAGTTGGGTATCCATGTTAAAGCGAAGAATATAGGTAAGATATAAATGCAAAACTGAAGAAAGACTGCTTCAGATCTAATTTGTTTGGTGTGTACCAAAAAAGTCCAGAGGTAATGCGAAGCCTCTATTTTGTTTATTGGTACTTTTGGCTTATTTGCATTAGTTCTTGATATATTGCTTACAACCAAAACCTGGCAAACAGAAAAAACACCATGTACAGTACTAGCTGTATAGTTGCAGTCGTCGCCTTTTTTTAAAAGCGCATGTTGTCCTTCATTTATCCACATTGGTAATATTTATTGAAAAGAAGGCTGTAAAATAAATATTTTAATTTATAACCAAGCAGAAGCATGTTAAGCAGCTTGTGTTTCATGTCTGTATTACTGCTCAGTAGCTTGTACACTATTCCTACTTAAAATGATGTACATTTTTTTCACAAACTTTTGGCACACTCCCTCAAAACGATTGTCACCAAAATACAAATCACTTTGGCACACTTAACCAAAACTTTTTTTTTGTGTATAAGGATTTTATTTGGATGTCTTATTTTCAGCTGGTCATCATAAGAAATATTTTTAATATCAGAGCTTAAACCTACGGACAAATGAGCAAAAAATGACCATGGGAATTGAAACCAGTGTTGCCAGATGGGAGACCAATCCAACAGAAAGAACTTGATCACTTCGCTAAGGACTTTGCCCCTAACCATAAACATGTAGGAACGCATTTTCAAAAATAAAATTGGCACGAAATTTGGCACACATTTTATTTTGGATTGGTGCAGATAGATATCAATATGGATATGCATGGATAATTGTTAGAACTTTAAATCCAAGCATGCATCATGTGTAGTACAGTATCAATGTTATCCACAGAAAATAATGTCAGAACTTTCTCTTTGTAATTGATGGGTTACCAAATTCTGTTTCTGTAACACTACTACAAGTTTACCAACAATTTCAAAAAACTTGAGCCATTTGATGCATTCACCGTAATTCATTGGTATGTTAGCCGTTGGAAAAAGCTAGCAAATTTGTGGGCATCGTCTCAAGAATATTTCTAGAGTGCAAATGGAGCCATGGATGTTTTTTAGGTGTCATCTTTGGTGTGCACTAGGACTTCATTCTTCTATTTCGATGAGGCTCCCATAACAACCACGTCAGTGCCAAGGTTACTGTATCCCAGACCGTCTACAGAGTAGTCGTTGGCAAAGATAAATCTTCAAAATTACCCGTCAAATCATCCAACATCGCATCCAATGGGGATGAGGGGTTGTCATCCACGAACTTGATCAAATGTTTTTTATGAGCATCATTTAGAAGTAGAGATTTGCCGCTTGTGCGGGTGGCCTTTGACCACTTAGGTTGTATTTCATCATTAGGGCATTCTTGATCTTTTTCCAACCAATTGTATCCAGCGCGCCTAGGAATTTCCAGTTGCTTTGCTGCCTTACCAGCTGTCAGATTTTTCTCATAGACAAGAAAAAAGAGATCTTCTTTTTGCTTATTACCGTAGTCCGCATATAGCCTCCGTTTAGCGGAATTAGCGAGCTTGTATGCCGATTCGTCTGATCTTGCTGTATTGTTGACCTTTTCTTGCTCTAGTAGTTTTAAGGCCATACATTTGTTGTAATCGGTAACTGAATGAAGTGGGAAGGTATATTCGTCAACATCCATATCCAATACATGATGTTCTGACTCGTCAACAGCATTTCCAAAACCATCATCATATACAAATGCCATATTTTGTGGCAAGAATTATAAAAAGAAAGTGTGTCATTTTATTCTTGAAAATATGTGGCATCATGTTTTTGGTTATGTGTGCCAAAATGAATTGCATTTTTGTGCCAATTGATTTGGAGAAGTATGCCGAAAGTTTGTGAAAAAAGTGCGTTTCAGAACAAGAAGCTCTTTTCCCGCTTTCTATCACGTTCTATAGATTTTCGTCTTATTTGGAAAAGTATCTACAATACCAGACCTGAATATGCCTACTGTAAAGCAGTTACAAGCAACACTCACAGTAGCCAAAGCTGAAATCAATCAATTACGGCAAAAAAAAGCCCCTTCCCTGCAACCGCGCATGTCTCTACTGCTATAGTTTCCCACCCATCTGCTTCCCTTTCGCCATGCCAACTTAAAACGCCTACCAAATGTCCCCCATATCCAGAGCTTGAGCGTTCTTCCCTCCAAAAAGCTTCCAAGTCTAAGCACGCACAGTCTCTTCCTAACCAAACAGCTGCTACTCGCACTTTCAGTCTCCCTTCCACCAACCAAGGGTTTAGATATCTCTATCTCTCTATAGAACGTCACCTTCCCATTAATCAACTACGTTTCATTCTTCGACGGCTGTATATATACAGCAGTCTTCATTCATAACAATTATGAAGCTGAAGTCAGCTCTCAATTGAAAAAATTCGAGAACTTATTACGCGATGCTTACGATCCTCTGGATCCAGGCAACCTTTGAAACCCTTACTATGACGATTTCGATCAAGACGAGGAGTGCGCCGCATGTGTCCTCCTTGTTCAACGTGTCATTTGTGCCATCCGACACCCCAAAGGTCCTGTCCAGCGCACTGTTGCCCGCTTTTTCGTTGACAAAGGCATCATAAATACCGTTGTGTTCGATGAATTGTTCCAAGACAAACCGGCTTGAGCTCAACTTTTGTCTTATCATATCGCTTCCTTTTCTGAAATCCGTTTTCTAAAGTAATTTCTTCACAAGCTACTTCTTACTTCCCTTCTGTCCTTTTCTTTTTTCTTGCCCTTGCTCCCATGAGGGATTTTTTAGCTTCTTTTACGTTTTATTCGATCTGGCTTGGGCAATTATGGCGTCTTGAAACGCCGCGTACTCATTTAAGCCTTTAAAGAAAAGTATTATTTAATCGTATTTCAGAACAAAATCTAAAGGTGACGGTATTTGAAATGCTTTGCACTAGAATAGTATAAAGCTACATGATCAAGCAATTGAATATACTTTAAGTAATAGAAAACATAAATATGCTAAGTAAAAAAAATGTTATTTGTTTTCTGTATCATGTAAAACAAAGGAATTTGTGTACTGTAACTTAGGCTAGGACAAGGGAATAAAAGAAGTGGGTACTTGCGGCGTTTTAATTTAGAGCATTTGTTCGGAGAGAGAGAGCTTTGTGGGAAGTATATCAATTGAACAAAGGGCTGGACATTTTGGAATCTTCCTCAATACATCCAAATGGTAAGTTGATAGAGAGAAGCTTGCATATGGGGAAAATAAAAGAGAAAATGCGATAAAAAGCACTGGATGGATAAGGGATGGATGAATGGATTGAGAATATCGAAAGAAAGAATGTCGAGGGGAATAAACTAAATGTTTACAGAATGGAAACTAAAAATTGCATTTAATGTAGGCTAAGAAGGACGTTGCTACTAAGCCTACCTCATCCTCAGGTGGAAAGAAAGCTAAGAAGGCAAGTTTCAATTACAACCTAATATACACTTACGATCGACTGACATGACAGCGCTAATTTAATAGAAGTGGTCCGCTAAGAAGGTTAAGGACAAGGCCAACAACTTGGTTATTCTTGACAAGCCTACCTATGAACGTTTGTTCAAGGAAGTTCCCACCTACAAGCTCATTTCCCAATCTGTCTTGGTTGACCGTCTTAAGCTTAACGGTTCTTTAGCTCGTATTGCCATCCGTGAACTTGAAGCTCAAGGTTTGATTAAGCCTATTTCTCGTCACCACGCCCAAATCATTTACAGTAAGTTAAAGTTATAAAAACAAGAAAGATTGTTTATTCTTATCAAAAATAATATTAGCTCGTGCTACTGGTGATGATAAATAAGCGTTTTTGTCTACCAAGTCCAAATAAATACATTTTTTTTAATAAACCTCTTTTTGCTTTATTATTAAAGTCCCGTACATAAAGCTCTTCTTTTTTCCTTTTTTTTAACAAAAATAAACATGTCAACTTCAGTGACAGGTGAACAGTTTATTAGAGCAACAAGAAACTATTTGGAAGCCCATGAACATAAATTATTATCATCTCAACCTAATTTTAATTCCATTTTACATAATGCAGCACCTACAACAGAACCAGAGTCAATAAAAGAAGATAGTAACACCTTTATGAAAGCAGTCTCTTCTTTATGGACACGTTCAAGCAACCCAGAGAAACGACGTAGTAGTAGTCAAGCCAGTAACAGTTCACGACCTACATCACTTGCTGCTGCTATTCCATACTGGTCCTTATTAGCTGCAGTTTCACCTAATGCAACTTCTTTATCTAATACGCCTTATATGCCACCTCGCTCGAGTCTTCCGTTAGATATTCATCACTTGTATTTCCTTTTAGTTCAGTTTGAGTATCTTGGACTAGAAGAGACTCACTTGCCAGTCCCTGAAGAAAATGGACTGGTTGAAACTGAAACAACACAGAGCGCAGGCACGGCCCCCTCGATAACGTCCTCTATCAACTCAGTCATGTCCACCTTATCTCTCTCAACGGGATGGCAACTATGGTCCAAACCAAACAAACAAGAACGACCGCTGCATGAAGATATTGTTTACATTCACAAGTATTTTTCGAAAATAAACGCTTTGAAGCTCAACATGAATCTCGATACCCACAATGGCGTCACACGAAGCGGACAACGTACGATTCGAGGCTATGAAAAACCCTTGGATGGGTCACTCACACTGCCACTCTTACCCTTTAAGGAGTTGGCTTACTTAGAATTAAATCATATTCCGCCAAGATACATTGGTGACTGGTCAACCCTGGCTGATCAGTTGGTCAGCCTGACAATCAAGAATGGTTCAGTTGATAACGCAGCAGACGTAATCGAGAATAGACCTTGGCCTAAACTCAAGATGCTCTCTCTGGCTGATAATAGTTTAACAACACTTGAAGCGGATTCTGTTTCCCATATCCGTTCAGTAACCCATTTGAATATCTCTAGTAATTTGCTGATCGACGTCCCTGCAGCACTTTCGGTCCTTTATAATCTGACGAGCTTAAATCTGTCTTATAATATGATCTCATCCATCACAGGTATCAACACCGTCTTGGGTAACATACAAGAGTTGGACTTAAGAGGAAACCGTTTAACAATGTTGGCTGGATTGGATCGTTTGTATGCGCTGGAAAAACTAGATGTAAGAGATAATCGAATCGAAGACGCTGCTGAAATTGGTCGGTTGACTTCTTTACCAAATATTTTTAACATTTGGGTGGAAGGCAACCCCTTTACTAAGTTACAGGTAAAAGCAACGGATAGTTTTATATTCAATTTAATGATGAACTATTATAAAGCCTGATTACAGAGTGGATATATTCTCAATGTTTAAACATAACGATAGAGGTATCGAATTGGACGGAACAAAGCCATCGTTTGTAGAAAAGAGACGTATAACAACCGACACAACCTTCGATTTGAATAATACTACACCTGCTGCAACCGTACAGCCAAGGCCTGTAAATGAAGAGACAACAGCAGCTCAGCATAAAGTCGCAAGGGCAAAGACCAAGAGCAACAAGAGAATGATTCGATTGGGACAAAGTAACATCGATCCACCCTCATTTGCTACAGCTGCTGAACCAAGTAAACATGTTCATCGCTTGGCAGATTTAGAAAACTCTGTGCAGCAAGAGGCAGCCACTACTGTTCGTAGGGCTTCTTCTGTACGATCAAAACGTAGTAAAGCACCTAATTTATCGGAAGAAAATACAAAATCAGATGGCGCCTTCAGAAAAAAGATTGAAGCCATGAGAAAAGAAGCAGGTACAGAATGGCTTCGAGTATTACAAGAAATGGATATCGTAAAGAAGGAAAATTCCCAATAAAAAAAAAATTTCCCCGCTTTTTCTCTTATTGTCTGAAAAAGAAAATTCTTTATTTTCTTTCAGTTTCTTTTTCCTTCTTTTGTACCAAAAAAACGAGGAAAGCCATGGCAACTAAACGACCTTTTTTACAAAGGTTCACGTATGATGTTGCACTATGGTTATTCAACTTGATGTTGGACGTTTTCTTTCGAGAAGTGAAGCCAAGAGGTGCACACAGAATACCAAGAGAAGGACCAGTCATATTTGTAGCAGCACCACACGCCAACCAAGTAATCATAAAAACTCATTAGAAGCTTGATGATCTAAGCATAAATGTGTAGTTTGTAGATCCAATTATACTTATGAGAGAATGTCAAAGAAGAGTTTCATTTTTGATTGCTGAAAAATCAATGCATCAGAAAGGAATTGGTACTTTTGCTCGAATGGTGAATGCCAGTAAGTCTATTTTCATATGTCATGTTTTCCTCTCTCATTTACACCCAGCATAGTCCCTGTCATTCGACCTCAAGATTTAGCTAACCCCGGCGAAGGAACTATTCAATTACTCAATAGAAAAACAGATCCCTTACGTATTGTAGGTATCAACACCAAATTTACAGTCCAGTTAAAACCAAGAGATTCTATTTCACTACCCAAAGGAAGTGGTCAGTCAGAGGTGGTTGAGATCATATCAGATACCGAATTGATTATCAAGAAGGAATTTAAAGAGTTGAAGGCTTTGGAACTATTAACACGCTCTGAAGGAACGACATACAAGTGCGTTCCTCATATTGAACAAGAAGCAGTTTATAAATCTGTTCACGACGAATTAAACAATGGAGGCTGTATTACTATTTTCCCAGAAGGTGGTAGCCATGATAGAGCAGAGATGCTTCCTTTTAAAGGTACAAGAGTACACGTAGTAGAGCTTGTTCTAATTTTCTATTAGCCGGGGTCACATTAATGGCATTAGGCGCTATGGCTAAATACCCAGGATTAGATGTCAAGATTGTTCCATGCGGTAAAGTGAAGAGGAGGTTTTTTCTATTAAGCAAATGAGTACTAATACCCTTTTTCATTGAAAGGCTTAAACTATTTCCATGCACACAAATTTCGATCTCGTGCAGTGATTGAATTCGGTAATCCAATGACAGTTCCAGCTGAGCTCGTAGAGAAATTCAAAGCAGGAGGAACAGAAAAGAGAGAGGCATGCTCAACCTTACTGGATAGCATCTACAGCGCCCTGAAGACTGTCACTGTGAATGCAGGAAGCTATGAAACATTGATGGTGAGTAACATTTTTTTGTTTGTAAAATTCATGCGTTTTAACCTTATTTGTCCTAGTTGATCCAAGCAGCCAGAAGACTTTATAAACCCGCTCACAAGAAACTGCATTTATCTCAGGTGGTTGACTTGAACAGGCGCTTTTTAATTGGATACAATTTTTTCAAGGACGATCCCAAAGTAATTGAGCTGCAACAAAAAGTGCTGGCTTATAATCAATTGTTAAAATATCATGGCATTAAGGATCATCAAGTATTGAAGACTGAAACAAATGGTCCAAGGATGCTCTGGCTCTTGATCAAGCGTATAATTATCTTGGCGGTACTCACTCTTTTGGCTTTCCCAGGTGGTATTTTGAACCTGCCTGTTGCTATTATAGCAAAAGTAATTAGTCAAAAGAAAGCCGACGGTAAGTTTTCTTTTGTATAAAGAGAAAATATATTTAATCAATTAATATATTAGCTGCACTAAAGAGTTCAACGGTCAAGATTGCAGGAAGAGATGTATTGGCTACTTGGAAGTTATTAATGGGCCTTGTCTTGTTACCAACTCTCTACGCATGTTACAGTTTCATGGTGCTCATTTTCACTTTGCAAATGGATCTAGAGTTAAAATGGAAGTTGCTGTTGCCCATTGCCACCTGGAGTTTATTACCCTTTGTGTCTTATGCCAGCCTTAGATTTGGAGAAATTGGACATGATATTCTTCGGTAAAAGAAGGCGTGTAAATAAAAAAGAGAACACAATATACCTAACTCTTCAATAGCTCTATCAAACCTACTTGGTTAACATTTTTAGATCCAAGCGGAGCAGAAACACTTCGACAGAATAGAGAAAAACTTTCAAAAGATATCACTGAACTCATCAATGAGTATGGACCCAAAGTATTCCCTGATTTTGATGGTATTTTTGTTATTGCAAACAAATATTTTTCATATACTAAACAATACTTTGTAGCTAATTATATATCCCGTACAACAGCTACTACACCTAGTCGTACCACAAGCACGACAAGTCTTTCATGGACTTCTAGTAAACTTCCCAAGATTGCCAGTGGATTCTTCCATCAAGCTACCACCATGAATTGGTTAGATGACAAGACTATTTTCAATTGGGGTAGAACAGATGAAACAGATGTAGCAGATGATGTATTCTTTTACTTGGACAAATCTGGTATCAGTGGATCACTTAGTGACTCAGATACACGTCCTCACAGTCGCAGCAGAAGTAGGACAAACAGCTTTAGTAGCGTGAATAGTTCAACTGCAGATGTATTTAAGGTGGAAGGTATGACATCTACTTTGACTGTACCCGATGAAAAGAAGAGTAGAACAATTGCTAGACGTATATTTAAAATTGACGATGTAGAAGAAGATGATGAGACAAAGCTAGGAAGTTTAGCTGTATCTGAACCTGCAGATGAAAATAAAAAAGATGTTTAACCTTTTTTTTAAATAAAATATTTTTTTTTTTCTATTTATTAAATATGCTACGTCAAGCTTTATTAAAATCAACCTCAACTTTTACTAAATCACAACAATTTCGATGTCTTTCTTCAACTGTGACACGATTTAAAAATGTGAGTGAAGAAGATTGGAGCAAAGCTTACATTGATACTTCAAAAGTTGCAAACAATGCAGTGCCCCAAACACCACCAACAAACCCCAATGTCGTTCCCAACTCGATGCTTGCGGCATTTAACAACATGTTTGATCGTGGACCCAACGTAGGTGTTGAGATTATCACCAAGACCGGTGGCTTTGTATTATCCAACAATGTCAAAGTAGAACAACCCCTCATTTTGTTGAATGGCTCAGCATTCTTATGGAATCCTCCTCCTCGAACACCTGGTCATATGCCCATGAAAGATTGGGATCTGGATGCTTTCAAGATCTTTGATATTGTCTCACCAAGACCTGAACTTGTCTTGTTTGGCACAGGAAAAGAATTAGCGCCACTTCCAGAAGAAATCAGAAAATACTTTTTTAAGAAAGGAATGCAAGTAGATCAAATGAACACGGTAAGCAAAGCAAAGCACAAAGAAAATGTGTTGTGTGTTTATTAAATATGTATTTGATTTCATTAGAAACATGCTGCAGCTACTTATAATGTACTTGCGGAAGAAGGAAGAAGGGTGGCATTAGCGTTATTACCATTGGAATAGTTTTATTGTATATAAAGATGTTAATAAAGGATAATATTCGAATTAGTATTGCAATCAGCAGAAGAAAAAAATGTTGTCATCAATTATGACCACATATAAAATGTATTTGAATCTCACTCTCTTTCTTTTCAAAAGAAAAAAAAAAGATGTCTTGTTATTCATTCATAGATTCATAAAGTTGAATAGAATACTCAAGATCATCTAATATTTCTCTTCTATCTAAATCAAAGTCTGTAATTATACAAAGCTCGTGGTGGATGCTTGGTCATCCAAGAAGCTTGGTAAAGAATATTAAAGTTGTCATAATCTCAACTCATCATATGCAATAGATCATGCTTTTGCATGGAAAGGATGGTGGCCTCAGCATGTCCTTTTATGAATAATTAAGGCTATGGTTCGAATAAAGAAGGCTGTTTACGAATCTTCCTCGTCGCTTTTCTTGGGTGAAATAGCACTGGCCTAATACCTCAAGAGCGTGGTTGATGTTCTAAGCTCAGTATCTTTGTGAAGTGAAAGCTCTGGTTATCTTTCAAAGACTAGATTTTCCCTCTTTCTTTTACTATAAAGTAATAAATAAATTGATTTTACTTTTTGTGTGTTTAGAAAGTAGCAAATTCTGTATTCTAGAATATTCCCTTTGTTTATTATTCAATCGGCAAAATGAACTGACTATTTTAATTTTGTGCTCGGTTAAAAATAAAATAAACGTGCTTTTTTATTGCGCATATATTAAAATGATGTGTTTACATTATTTACAAAATTGTGTGTTGGTATAATATTAACGAAATTCAAAACTTGCAAATGAATGCTCTTCTACATGCTCAAGCACCAATTGTTGATACCTAGGCAATTGCTTGTTAGTAAACATAAAGTATTATGCTACACAATGAGCTCACCATTCATGATTATTAAAGTAAAAATAAAATCCTTTGATTTCATTTGTCGACCGTTGATAGCAAATGTAATAAAATCCTGCAAAACTAGCACCATCAATATTATTCACGCAATGATCAGGAACCAAAAACTGTTCTTTCCATCTCATGTATATAAAATCATTATCGTAAGGATTGTAAACAAAATCATCGTTATTAAATATGCTGATATAAGGTTCAAATGATGGAAAACGTCCCTGCGTTTGTAAATAAACATTAATTACATGATAAACAAAGTGAGGTCATCACGTTCTTCCCTACCCAGTGTAAAATATCTATTGATTGTTGTGCTTGCCACTTTCTAGTTAAAAAGGAATGATGAGGTCCAATAATTTCGCCTTCAAAGAATGTCTATACATGGTTTAGAGGGTTAAGTTCAGTCCTTTAAACAGCTTTTCTCTTTCTTTACTGTCAATTCTGGGCATTCACTCGTGAGTCCTTCGATATTAAGGTATCCCTGAATTTTACTTGCTGCCAAATCAACATGCTAACCATATCGCTTCATGAGTTTTGTATAAAGGATATATCTCCTATTACCTTAACATCTACAATAACATTATACTTATTTGAACCGCATTTTTGTACACCTTTAAACCGAGAACCATCATAAAGTGCGCCTAAACAGCTGCTTTTCAAACGTTTGGTCGAAATATCAACCCAAAGATCGTCCTCTTGACGAGAAAGGAGCGATGTCGTTTTTATTACTTTGTATTCTTTTTCGTCAGTTTTATCCTTTCTTAATGGGTTACAGTGGTGGATATTAGAATAATGATTGTTTGTCTTTTCAATAGAATTTGTATTTGTTTTCAATGAAACAATGGGCATTATGAATAAAAATACTATATATTTTAGAGAGAAAATAAAAAAAAAGGGCTTTTATTTACTATGCATTAACAAAATAAGCAAAGTGACTTTTTAAGCAAAACTTCAGGAACGTTAACCAATAGGAACTATCATAAATATTCCTCAAAGGTATTTCCTAATTTTACTATGGTAACAGTCAATATTTGATATTAACAATTTCATTATGAAGTTATAGCCGTACAGTCAAGCAGTTTTCCTAAAGAGTGAACAACTCAAAACATAGCGTTGACATTTATTTTTTAATGTTGTAACTGTATCAGTAAAATTGACAAAGTCAAGATATTTGAACAGGAAAATTATTCGTCATTCTGCAGTTGTAATGACAGGTAACGTTCATGGAATTTAATGTAGTTTATCCAATGTATTTTTTAGTATGAATTGATTACCGTATCTTGTGAAAATCTGTTATTCCCTCCCTTTGTAAAAGTAAGTGTCATTTCATCCTTTTCATCTCATTATCCGGACCTGATTAATGAAACATTTATTTGTACTCTCAAACTCTTCAATGGGCCATCTTTTTTTTTTTTTTTTTTTTTTTTTTTGAATTTTTACAAAACAAATGTCACCTTTGACATATAGGAAAAACCCGTTTTATGTTTCTTCAGTGTTCATTTCACAATATTGCATTTTTGAATTGATTTACTCTTCTATTGTAGATAGTAACAGAAGATTCTTTTTGTAAGCCCCTTACTGTTGTATAGTTGTCTTTATATGTCATTTTAGTAATTATTTTTAGACAGGGACATCATACCCATCCATGGCAAATACTTTTTCGTGGCAAATATAAAATTGGCCAAAGTAACAATCTCAACATAATCTGGAAAGCATTTACATGCATTCTTTAATACCTTTACATCTTCAATAGTTACGGTTCTATACCGCGATAGTGGATTTAATAACATGCTTTTGAGAAATTAACAATACTGTGTATATGAGCTAAATTTCTTGTGTTTGACTCCAATTTGTTATTATTTGAGAAACTAACGGAAAAACTAAATTGTGTAGCAGAACATTACATAAGCTTTCGCCATTTAATTCGTTTGTCATGTTAATCGAGTCTTACAATTGACGCCTATGAATAGATTTCACTAATCAAGAAAGATTAACTAAAGATATAAAACGAACAATAACAACAATGTTATGTTTACCGCTTTACACGATTAAAGATACACCATACTTTTTTAAACTTATGTCTCTTTCAACTGGTCTTTTGAAATATAGCTTTTCATTCTCTTATGGCATAGCGAGGATGCTAAATTTATTCATGAAAAACAATGGTTGGAAGCACAACTGCCTTCAATATGATGTATTATGAAATGAAACAGTAAATGAGCAGCGCAAGACCTCAATTGTTGATTAAAGAGCATAAATATGTTAATTTAGAGCATGCATTTCTTTTTAATAGTATTTTTATGATTTGCTGCTTTTGCTTTTTAACAATTGAGAGCGCCACCGTTCCTACCAAGTTCTTTAGTTGATTTTTTTTTTAAAAAAAATCAAAGCTTTAGAAAGAATGGTAAACTTACAAGAATTACTGCGTATAAGCTGGTATAAGCAATCTATTACAAGGTACTGCATGAGAACTTGGCATCAGGCGAATACGAAAAGAAAATGGATAAAATAAAAATAGAAAATAACAGAAAGGTTCTCAATAAAACGATGTTATTATTATTTTTTTACCTTATTCTTTGAATCCTTTATATAGGCTATTCTGAATTACAGAATAACATTAGTTTACTGGCTTACATTAATTATTCCTAATTTTAAATTTGCTCAAATTAATCTATAATTGAGTACATCAAATTGAAATTTCTGTCTTTTATCGCATGTCTAATGTCTGAAAAGCTCTATTTATCTTCAGTATGGCGAGCTTACCAGCCGTAATAGTATGGGTTAAATCTAACAGTTCAAACAATCAAAAAATCTTTGTGCCCAAACAGCTTTTTCAGGAACAAACAATTAGGTCCCCGTCTTGATCCATAACGATCTATGCCCAAAGTTTTCTTTTTTCTTTCTCGTTTTATAAAACACTAAACGACTATACAAAAGCAACCAACAAAAGCATCCAAAAAGACAAATACTGTTGATGAAATGAGGATTCTTTGTCCCATTTTTAATAATGATCTTGGTCGATGCATTTTAAAAATGCTCTTGTACAAGATGCTGTAACTAAGGTAAAGCATGAAAATAAAAATAAAAAAAGCTGAATTATTTCAATGCAGCTAAACGAATATCAATAAGGCCAACCTTGTGAACTCAGATTTACTACAAGAAATTGATACAGGTGCTGATAACTAGGCAGCAAAAATGCTTTAAACTTGTAAAAAATAAAAATAAAAAAAAAAAAAAAAAAAAAAAAAAAAAAGTATGCGCAGTTGAAATGGATTCCTGTCTTGTTGCTGAATTACAAAAACGAACGAAAGGAAAGTCAAACAGAAAGAGAATAAGGATGTTGAAGACGATGTATAGATTGAATCAAAAGAAACTGGATATCTTATTTCGCAGTTTCATAAAGACAGATCTACCATTCTTGTCGGTAATATTCCTCACCAATTCTCGTACGTACTTGTCTTCAAATTATTAGAGAATTAACTCTTTATTTCGAGCAATCATTTTAATGTTTCAAAGAGAATTTGATCTAGTGGCCAAACCAGGAGACGAGCTTTATTATCGTCTTTCGGTCAATGTATAATTATTAACAAAGATAAATCGTTTCATGAAGGTTGGTAAAAGCAACTTTAGGCCAAGTCGCAGCAGAATTCATCGTTGTCAAGATTTGAGCCACCACCAGTAAGCCTTAAGGAATATGATGGTTTGTTACGAATTATGTTTGCAAGAAAACACAAAATCTTTTCTGCCAATTTTAAGCAAACAGCAGTATTGAATATGCCCGAAGAAGGTTACAAGATATATTGTTCATCATACGGCCTAGTAAGTCGAAAAAAAGTTATTTAAATATGTCTTAGCAAATAATGTATGATGGTAGATGGTAGAACAGATTTTAATATAAAAACAAAAGTGATGCAGATAATTCAATCATCAAACATGGAGGGTAGAAAATGCTACAGAATATGATTTAAATGGTTATCTTAACCTCTTGCTTGTTTTTAATAGTGTTAATATTCATTTTTCGTAAGAAATGCATAGGCTATACAAAGACTGTCACTTGTACACCTTTTTTTTTCTTTTCTTTTATAAACAAAAATTTTTTCAGCATAATGGACTATGATATCAAACCTTTTTTAGAATCAACAGCTAATTGGAATAAAGATCCCAATGCTTATTTAAAAAGATATTATTCTCTTTATCACAAAAGGGGACAAGAAGGTGAGATTGACGTTTATGTAAGACAGGCACCCAACAAGATTTGTGTTTTGGGTTTGCTGGAACCTTCAAGAGATTACAAGTCAATCAAGTTTAATACAGAACTGATTGGAGAGAAAATAAAAAGAGACACTGTACTTTGTGAATTACTGGATGGAGAAGGTCAAACTGTAGCGAGTGTCAAGGCACATATGGAAGGCAAATTATTAGAATTACACACAGAGTTGGTGGATAACCTCGACTTGCTATTTAATCGATCTTTGGATCATGGGTTTATTGCTGTTATTATGCCAAAGCATGAAGATTCGACTATTCAGTTGGCCGCCTATGATATTCAAACATAAAATTGTTTATTTACACATTGTTACCTAATATAGAATTTGCATATTACCATAAAGATACTTTTTCCTTTTTTTTTTCTTTCTTTCTTTGTTTTTCTTTCTTTTTTTATAAAAAACTATGGGACAAGCAACCTCGTCTGTCAACAAGATATCCTTCTTTACAAAGAAATCAGATTCAGTCTATGAAGATATATCAAATCGATTCACAAAAGCTACTGTATCTACATTGGCTGTACCTGTTGTTATTGTTGCATATCCAGTATTAAATGCTTATACATTTAAGGAATCTGACATCACTGGATTTCGTATTATAGATGGTGCTATAGGTGGATTATTAGGTGTCATTGCATGTAAGTACAGTGGCTAAGAAAGAAAAAGGGAATATCCATTTACATTTACAGGGCCACTGGCACCCTTTTTTGCTGTGTGGGGAGCTGTCACTTTTATATTTAAAGAACGGCCGCCTACACCACTAAGTATACCACCAGAGATTAAAGCAAAAGCAGAAGCAGAAATCAACTTAAACACGACCTTGTATTATAACGTGGCCATTGTAGGCACGTCTGGATCAGGAAAGGTTTGCTTCATCTTGTCTTGTCAAAGAAAATATTAAAGACAGTATGCAGAGTTCTTTAGTGAATGCAATACTTGGATATAAGGACACGGATAAAAAGGCTGCTAAAGTGGGTGAAATAGAGACTACATCAAAACCGACAGCTTATATTCATCCTGATTTGGTAACTATGATGATTTGGGATATGCCAGGTGTTGGTACAAGAAGTCACTCTAGAGAAACTTACTTTGAAGAGAATTTTTTATGCGCTTTTGATCTTTTAGTCATTGTGCTGGGGAATAGGTAATTAATATAAAGGATGACGTGTGTATTTATGAAATACCAGACTTATGCAGGATGATATTGATATCGCATCAAAAGCCAAAGAACATAAAATACCAGTGCTATTTGTACGCAGCAAAGCAGATCAGGTAATTTAAAGAGAATGTTAGTAAAATGAGTGACTCATGAGTGAATTAGTAACACTATTTTTTTTTATATATTCAAGGCGATTTCAAGTAAAAAGGCGAGACACCAGGGCACAGAGGAGTTTGTGTGGGCAACAGCAGTGGGTGAATTTGTATTAGAAGTCAAGGATTCTGTATTTAGTCAACTCAAACAATGTCAACTAAGCACAAAGAAACTGTTTATAGTGTCCTCTCACTCACTAAGACAGTTTGTTACAACGATTAACAAAAAGGAAAAAAGAAAAACTCTTCAATTGATAGACGAAGAAAGGTTCATGACATCTTTAATAGAAGGTGTATTGGCAAAAAGACGCGTAACAAAAAAGAAAGCAAAACTGGATAAGAAAAAAAATCATTAATGCCATATTTCCTCATTATAAATGGATTCATAAGGATAGGCTACTTCATTGTCTCCATCAGGTGAATAAAGATTGTTGTTATTTTGTAAATCATTTTCAAATCGAATCACTTCTTCTTCTTCCACGGATGAATCTTCTTTAAGGTGTACAATTGAGCTCACTGTCGAATGATGATTCATTGAAGGCTCAGAACTAGGTCCATTTCCCATGTTAATCAAGTAAGCATCTTCAAAAGATAAAGATGAATTCTTATTCGCAAAGAATTTTGATAGAGAAGCTGTTCCTGATATCGCATTGGCACTTGTCGATAACCATTTTACAGTGGATGCAGGACTACTACTAATAGAATTTGTAAAGGAAAAGGAAGTTTGCATGGCATTTGATAAATTATCTAATATAAAAGCATGAATAAATATTATGTATAAAATGGTAAATTACCTTCTAATTCAGCCAAAGCATCATCCATGTTCTCTTCGACTGTGTCATTTGCTAACCTTGTCATTGTCTTTCTCACACGATCCATACGACTGGAAATTGGCTCAGGTATCTCTTTTGGCATGAGCAAGGTATTTGTAGCAGGTATTACATCAGACGTATTATTACAAGGCAACTCCTTGTAAGTTTGAAATATGAATTGACGTTGAGACCAAATGGGTAGCTCATCCGATGAATAGGTACTTATTTCAGCGTTTGATAACCAAAACAGTCCTTTATCATCCTTCTTCTTTTTCTCTCGTTTCTTTTCAGCAAGTTTGGAATCGATCTTTAACTGTACTTGTTTCCAGTCTATGTTTCTTGCTACTTTCCATTCTGCTATGCTCTCCTTTCTTAAAGATAAATCTAATATACTTTTACTGCCTTCTCTCTTTTTCAATGCCGCCTTTGTTATCCAACAACGATAGAGTGTCAAAACGCCACTTGGGTGGAAAATATAAATATCTTGCCATCCAACTTCATCATTTACTGTTTTGACTGAGTCATCGTATTCTTCATCAAATCCAAACATCAACGCATCATTTTGTTGTGATTGCTGTTGAGGCAAGTAAGGTATATGTTTTAGCAGATGGGTTGCTGGTTGTTTTGCAGCGATATCATGATTGATCAAGAAAGAACTTGTATTGACAAAGAAGGCCGTTAATTTTGCTCTTGGTTCCTTTTGTAAATGACTAAGACGCGGTGGTGGTAAAGGAGATCTAAGATTATTCACGTACATTTCTTCTTGATTTAAACTTTCTGGCATTCTTTTTCTTTGTTTAATGCGCATCACTGAGTTAAGTGCTGTTGCTGATAATGTCTGAATACAGATAAGTATAATATTCATTCATTATCTTTATAGTTACCTTTGGCTTTATCTTGCTGACGAATGGATGGCGACGGTTTATATTATTCACTTTACTGTGTATATGCCCTGATATCTCTGGTTTGCCACCATAAGGGTTAATAGCATAGAGATGTGTTGTACCTCTTGCGGTACTAATCGCACACCAATTAGAATCATTCGAGAATTGACAGTCTTCTACTTGGGCATCTGTATAACCTCTCGAGAGACTATAAAGATGAGATACATTCCCGACCGCAAGAATATTTGTGAGAATAGAAAAGATATGAAATGTGTGCCCTTGCTTTGAAGCAGATAAAAGTAGAGTACCAGACGGATTGAAGGAAAGACAAGAGATTGGATGTGTATGTGGTCTAAAATGAGCTATAATTGAATTATTTCCAGTGATCAATGCCTGTGTGTCTCGAATCATGACCATTCCAGAAGGTGCAATCACCTTTTTATCGGTTATGGGTGATGTTGGCGTTGAAAAATAATTGGATAATTGATGATAGCTGAATTCACCTAATGATTTCATACCACTCACGACTTCCTTTGCTATGTCTTTGGCTGCTCCCTTGACATCCTTTTCTAATTGCAATTTGTTACTGAATGATGTCATGACTGGGTCTGAATTTAGTACGGCTGTGTTGGTTGCATAAGCAATGAACCTTGAGTTTAATGTAAAGATTGGCCCAGAGTTGGTATCATGATAAACGTCTACTAGAGGATTTGTAATCTGTTTAAAATCAACTGCAGATAATAAGTAAATGAATGATTTGTGACGTGATAAACAACCCTAAATATGTATATTTATGTTAGACTGAATGTATAATAAGTCGTTAGAGTCTACCAAAGCAATGATCTTGTGATTACTTTGTATACGTGTGATTGAGACTGGATTATTATCTTCTTGTGTAAATTGAGAGATTTCCTTTATGATTGAATAGGTATCCAAGGAATAAATGATCATCTTTGATTGTTTATTGTCCTTTTCAGTACTTTAAAATATGATTAATGTTCATATTAGCAAGTATAGTCACTTACATGACAGCCAATGAATCATTATTTATCAAGTGAATACAAGACACAGTTCCGAAGGTTTCCTTATCTCTTATTGAACATATTTCATGTACATTATCTGGATTTGTGATATCCCATAATTGAAACCCATTTTGGTATCCTAGCAACAAACATGATATTCTTTTATTATTCAATTTTTCAAAGCATGCAAATGTAACTGTATCCGTATTTTTGTCTTCCTCTTCCTCTTCTTCCTCTTCTTCTTCTTGTTCTAATACAATCTCTTCCAAGAATCTTCTTTGTGATGGCTGATTATATAATATTGTATTTGTAGTTGTCATACTTGATCTTTTCTTTGGTAAATTAGATGCAACATAAGAAGATATTCTACTTATTCCACTTGAAAGTGATTCAAATGAAGTAGGATCACTAATAAATGCATTTAATATAAATAGTGCATATATCATTTATAATGCTCACCGAAGAAATCTTGGTTCTGCTTTAATTCCATTATAAACAGGTGTTTTCATATAAATTTATATGTTCACAATAGACAACAAAAGAAAAAAAAAGAAAAAAAAAGAAAAAAAAAAAATAAAGGAGATAAAAGAAAGTGAATGTGAGTGTGAGTGTGCATGATGGTTTTATGGATCACACCTCATTTTCCCTTCATGCACACCTCACTCATATTATCATTAATCAAAAAAGGAAAAAAAGTAAAAAAGGGAAATATTGATTAGCCACGCATTCAACAACCGCATCGAGTCAAAGTTCATAAAGCAGAATGAGTAACACTTTTATTTATTCCGAAAAATAAAGGGGAAAATCCTTTATTTTTTTTATTATCTTTCTTTTTCTTTAGAATAGAATACATAGAAATGTCTGCATTAACTCAACAAAAAGAAATTAAAAAGATAGAAAATAAAACCAGAGATACAATGATTGGATTCGTTATTGGTGGTTTAGCTGCTTGTGGAGCTGTTACTTTCACTAATCCTTGGGAGGTAAAAATATTTGGTGACGTTACAATCTATATTTAACACTTCAATCACAGGTTGTAAAGACTAGATTACAATTACAAGGTGAATTGGTTCGAGCGGGCACATTAACAGAAAGTGCAAGACCTTATCACAACAGCTTCCAAGCACTCAAGGTAGTCTTTGAACATGAAGGCATACGTGGTGCACAAAGAGGTTTAAGTGTAGCTTATATTTATCAAGTGTGCTTGAACGGTAGTCGTTTGGGGTTATACGATCCAGTATTCAATAATATCAAAAAGACCTTTCATCTCCAGTCCCATGCAAGTTTATTAGCTGCTGGTGTATTCTCTGGTGCATTTGCTGGTGTTGTCGGAGCTGTTTTAGGATCTCCTTTATATCTTATCAAGACCAGAAGGCAATCTTACTCACCAATTTTCAAAAACATTGGTTATCAACATCAAATGGGGTCATCTTTCAGTGCTCTTACTCAAATCTATCGTACAGAAGGTATCAAGGGATTATATCGTGGTGCAGATGCAGCGATGGCTAGAGCGGGTGTGGGATCTGCTGTTCAGATGCCTACGTATATGCTTGGTAAGGACCTGCTGATCAAGCGATTTGGATTCCCTGACTCGGTTGGTACACACTTTGCTACATCCATGTTTACTGGTGTCTTGGTTTGTCTGGCTATGAACCCCTTTGATGTCATCTCTACTCGTATGTATAACCAAGGTGTTGATCCTTTAACGGGTAAAGGTTTACTTTATAAGGGTCCTACCGACTGCTTTGTAAAAATTGTAAAGATTGAAGGTGTCCGTGGACTTTATAAAGGATTCCTTGCACACTATCTTCGTATTGGGTAAATAGACAAAATAATGTATTTGAATATGACACTAATTCATATTATTTGTATATAGTCCTCATACAACTTTAATGTTTGTATTCATGGAACAACTTAAGAGTGTCTACAGCAAACATTTCGCATAATACCAATCAAATTCCAATAAAAAATGACTGCTTTTAATTTGTTCATTCTTATCCAATCAAATGAAAAGATCTGATTAGGTTACGAATTGTCATTGAAAAATGAGGTATGTCGGAGAGACAATGGCGCAATTTTTATCATTTGTGAATGGATAGTTTCACTCTATGGCGTGCTATTATCTTACAAATTATATATGGTCTTCTTGATTTGATTCTTTTTTTTTTACTCTTTTCTTCTTACTTTAATTATAAAATATGTTTGCTTCCGTTGCTTTGGTTGCTTCACTTGTGAAGAGCAAAGCCGTTCCTACCAACAAGGCTTTTGAGAAAGTGGATTTATCTACCGATGTAGTAAAAGCAGTAACAGATGAATTAAAAAAAGATTTAGACGCTTCCTCTACAACCGGAAGTCAAACAACCATTGTCGATGAAGATCAATCTATTTTGCTTGAATCTAAGGTTAAGGATGCTCTTGAATACATTTTATCAAGCAATAATGCTCGTCTCTTGAATGCAAATCATGCTGTGGGTTACGCTGCTTTTGCTCTTTCTGACTTGATCTTCCTCTATCCTGGTCTTACTGGTGATTCCCTTGGTCAGGAATTGAAGGCTTATTCCCAAAAGTCTTTGCGCAATGCTCAACAACAATTAGTCAAGGTAATTGAGATGGAAACTCGTTTCGGTGCTCTTCAAGCCGTTCAAGGCGCTCTTGCCGATAACAAAAAGAACTTGTCCGTCTTGGCTTCCTCTCAGGCCTTGCTTTCCATGATTCCCAACTTGCATATCTTGGTTGCTCAACACCAACCTGTTGTCTTCCATATCGCTGCTCAATCTGTAGATCAAGACTTGGTTGCATCTGCCAATGTGGACGCCGTTTTGGCTGCTCGTAATACAGGCGCCATCTTGTTATCTTCCTCCAGCGCACAAGAAGCTCACGATATGGCCATCGCTGCTCATTTGCTTGCTCATACTCTTCAATTACCTGTCGTTCACTTCTTTAATGGTGTCACGGCTGCCAAGCAAATCGAAAAGGTCAACTTGGTCAACTATGGTCAGCTCGCTCAACTTCAATCTTCAGTATCAGACAGTATTCAACAGTCATTGACAGAGTCATATCCTGTTACCAAGAGCATCCTTGGTCAATTTAATTATCAACCTTTTGAATATGCTGGTGCTGCCGATGCTGAAACTGTCTTAGTTGCTTTGCGTGCCTCTGTCCCTGAGTCTCTTCAGCACGCTGTTGCTTCTAACACAAAGGTGGGCCTCTTGTCTGTCCGTGTCTACCGTCCCTGGTCTGAGGCTGACTTGATTGCTGCCTTGCCTTCCTCTGCTCGTCGTGTTATTGTATTGGAAGAAGGTGCAGGTTTATATGCCTTCAATGGTTCTCTCTATCAAGATGTTGCTGCCTCTGTTCGCTTTGGTCCTCTTGCTCGTGATCAACGTCCTCGCTTGGTTAGTGCTCAAGCCGCTAGCTTCGATCACCTTCAAGCTACTCATATAGCTCCTCTTGTCAAAGCTTCAGAACAAGAAAACTTCATCAATCTTGCTGCTGAACCCTTTATTCAAGCTGCTACTATTGAAGATGAGACTCAAGATGGTGCCTGGAGCGCTGTCTTTTGGGATATTGAACAAGACGGTTCTTCTGCTGCCGGTCTTCATGATGCTCATCTTGTCCAGCATCCTCGTCTGACTGCACGTGTGACCCGTGATGGATACCGTGTGGGTGGCCCTGCTGTCCACACTCACCTTCAAGCTGGATATACCACCAACCATCACTATGTCGCTGTTCATAATGTCGCTCTCGTCAAGGAGTACAACACATTGGCTCGCGCTACCAAGAATGCTACTGTTGTCCTTCATGGTCCCTGGAAGCATGGTGATGATGTCGAAGGCGTGTTGACCAACGAATTCAAGTTCAAGTTGACCGAGTTGAATGCCAAGTTGTATACCATTGATGCTGCTCGTATTGCTGAAGAACTTGGCTTGAGCACTAAATCAACTCACCTCATCTGGGAGGCTGTCTTCTTGATCCTTCATCAACGTGCTCAGAATCCTGCTGAACTTTTGGCTGGTCTCTACAAGGAACCCACTGGTGACAAGAAGGTGTCCTTGGTTGCTTTAGTTGCTGATGTGGTGGATGCTGTCAAGAAGGGTTTGACTTCTATCGAATTGTTGCCTCCCTGGACTATCCTTGAGCTCTCCGATGCTGTGCTTCCTGCTTTGCCCTTGGATCGTTTGGTGGTTGACAAGGAAGAGGATGACCTGACTGTGGTTGCTGACTCTGAGGAGCAGGGCGTGGGTGCCGAGTTGAACAAGTGGCACAAGGCTGCATGGCAACTGATGTTTAATGATGCCTATCACACTGAAGAAGCAATTCGTCCCGATTTGCATGAAACCAACTATGTTATTCGTGTCTCTGAGAACAAGCGTTTGACTCCTGATAGTTATGATCGTAATGTGTTCCATCTTGAATTTGACACGTCTGGTTCCAACCTCAAATACGAATTGGGTGATGCTCTTGGTGTCCATGGTCACAATGACTATCAAGACGTTCAAGCCTTCTTGAGTTGGTATGGCCTCAATGGTCGTGATATCATCTCTGTCAATCATCCTGAAAACGGCAAGAAGGAAGTTCGCACCGTGTTCCAACTCTTTTCTCAAACCTTGGATATCTTTGGTCGTCCCTCCAAGAAGTTTTATGAATCCCTGGCTTCTTTTGCCTCTGATCCTAAGGAACGTGAACAACTTCTCTATTTGGTCTCACCTGAAGGTAAAGAAGATTTCAAGGAACGTGTTGACAACACAACTACCTATGAAGACCTCTTGCGTGAATTCACCTCTGCCAAGCCCTCTGTGGAAGAACTTGCCCAGATCGTTGCTCCTATCAAGCCTCGTCACTACTCTATTGCTTCATCTCAAAAGATGTACAACAATGCTGTTCACTTGCTTGTGGTTGCTGTTGATTGGGAAGACAAGTCTGGAAGAAAACGTTATGGTCAGTGTACTCGCTATTTGTCCAACTTGGCTGTCGGTGACCAAGTGACTGTGTCCATCAAGCCCTCAGTGATGAAGCTTCCTCCTCTTGACAGTCAACCTGTCATCATGGCCGGTCTCGGTACTGGTATGGCTCCCTTCCGTGCCTTCATCCAAGAACGTTACTTGGCCAAGGCTGCTGGTAAGAAGATTGGTCCTGTTGTTCTCTACTTTGGTTCTCGTCATCGTTCAATGGAATACCTCTATGGTGAAGAACTTGAAGCTTATCATGCTGATGGTACTCTCTCTCACATGGGTCTCGCCTTCTCTCGTGATCAAAAGGAAAAGATTTATATTCAACACAAGATGATGGAAGACGCTGAAATGTTGAATGAATACTTGATGAACCAAAAGGGTCATTTCTATCTTTGTGGTCCTACCTGGCCTGTTCCTGATGTCA
The DNA here is from genome assembly GCF_000149305.1 of Rhizopus delemar RA 99-880. Lineage (NCBI taxonomy): Eukaryota > Fungi > Mucoromycota > Mucoromycetes > Mucorales > Rhizopodaceae > Rhizopus > Rhizopus delemar. Next base: position 451,017 of record NW_027137828.1, read on the forward strand.
AGGATGCTGTTGTTCACGGTCTTACTAAATATAGTGGAATTGATGCTGCCAAAGCTTCTGCTCTCATTGAAGAATGGAAAGAAAAAGAATCTTATATTCTCGAAGTTTATTAAACAATGTATATTTTGTTTCTTTTACCCTAAATTTATTTAGAATAAATAAAACTAATTGCTTCATTTTACATAAAAAATCTGCTCTTATCACAGATACTTTTAATCTTTCTGTTTGTATGTTTTTTTTTTTTAGCTTGTCCAGATTGTTAAATCTTTTTTTAAAGTTTTTTTTTTTTTTCGTAAATAAGTAATTTGTTTTTATTTATAAAACATAATAGGAGCCACACGTCTGAGAGCGGTGTGAACCAAAAGAAACAGAGTGTAAACGATTGAACATGATAGTCAAGATCGAGTCTGCCCTTTTTGAGGGTGGCAAACTGCGGCATAGCACGAGTGACTAACTTGATCAGTAAAATGAAAGCCGACAATAGTAAATCTCCAATGGGGGCATGCCAGATAACAGACAGCATGCAGCAGCTGAGAGTCCAGAGGTCAGTGCTGTTAACAAAAGGAAACTGCTGAAAAGACCAGAGGATTGAGCATACATCGTCTTGAGTGAAAGTGAGGTGTGAACTAAAGAAATTGAAAGAATCTATCCATACTCTCCATTTCCTGGGACAGCGCTCGAAGAGGTGTTGTAAGTCTTCTGTATTAGCAGAGCAAAATTTACATTGTGAAGAGGTCAAACCGTTGTCAAATCTTGAAAGAAGTGGTTGGCTATAGAGTTTACGGTGAAATAGATGATACCATAAAGACCAGCCTTCAGGTGAAGCAGGTATTTTCCAAAAAAGTGACCACTTTGAAGTTGGTATTTGTGACATTGCCGATGATGGTAGAGATCGCTGCATTAGAGACAACTGAAATGATTTAGGTTTGTAATTGATCTATTGGAACTGCGAACAGAAGGCATCGATGAACACTGAATATTGTACTTCCCTCAATGGCTCATTTTGATTCAATATATGAGGCCAGATAAGCTGATTTAGCTTGATGATACGATTATGAATATCTCAGCTTAACTTGGAAACCAGACGGGGGGGGAGGAAGGCTGGTCAGATGGCAATAAAGATCGTATACATCCAAAGTGGTGATCATACGTAAAAAATTGAGACACCTTAAGTTTTTTGTGTCGTTATCGTGTGATCCAATAATCAGTAGGAATCATAACGTAAACGTATTTACTACATGTAGCTACATTATAGACATGTTTGTACAACTTGTTTCCACATAGGCCACTGTCGGTTGGTATAGATTTGGTAATTGTGCGAGGACATTAACAAATCAAAGCTTGCTTTCAAGACTTGATCAAAGCTGCTGGAAGGATGATATATGAGTCGCAGACTCAAAATAATTTTGATGAGAATAAATATACGACATAACAAAATTTATTTTCTTTCATTAGATTCTATCTAATAATAAACCAGCACGCCTTTCTTTCTCAAACAATTGAGCTTTTGGATCAAAATGCTACTGGCCGGCTTAATCAAACAGAATTAGGTGAATGGGCTATGAAGGAATTTCAATTTAGATCAACCACTTGCCCAACAGACTATATCAAACATTCTCAAAAATGCTGAAACGTTATATAGTAATAATAATGTTGTCAAAAATGGTAAAAGTCTAACAACAACACACTATACTCAACTTGACTTCTGAAAACATTCAGAACGAATCGAGAAAGATAAAAGAACCTCTTGGGCCATATGATCCTGTAGATATCATGAACTTTGATGAAACAGGCTTATATTACCACCGACCACCAAGAAGAATCATATGTTCCTCCGAGCCGCTTGATGGCCTAAAAAAAAAGTAAAACTCGTCCAACAGTTGGATTGCTCTGTAACTTGGATGGGACTTACAAAGGACAACCAATTGTTATCGCACAAGACAAGAGCCCCAAATGTTTTAAAGCAAGTGCTAACTTGTTATCCATGATTTCAATTGGAAAAAAAAAAAAAAAAAAAAAAAAAAAAATGAAATTGAATACCATTATTCTACTAATACTTGGATGACAACATACGTGAAAAAGTTAAATGTTGTCTTTGGAAGACAGAATTGAAAAATTGCTCTTCTTTTGGATAATGCGTCCGTTCATAAAATAAGAATTGCGCTCAACAATATCAAATTGTTGTTTCTTCTGGCAAACACGACTAGCAAGCTACAGGCTATTGAAGCAGGTAACCTATTATTTGTTGATAAAATGCTATGTAAGCTGTCTTTTTGTTTTACAGTTTTCTCATTCATATTTTGTATACACAGGAATCATTGACAACTTTAAGGCACACCTCTGAGCCCAGCAGTACGACCGTGCTTTATGACTGAATATCAGTAAAAAGTTGGATAATCCAAATGTTTACAAAATAGATCAAGCTCAGGCTATGTTTTTCTAGCTAATGCATGGCTTAAAGTAAAGCCAGAAACAATAAATGGAATGCTCCCATATCTCCCCAGGAACTCTGACAACAATGTTACTGATGTTAGTCAGTTGAACATTGAAGCAAATGAAAGCGAGATGGCAGTATGTTATACAACAAGCACTACTAATGATGAAGAAACAGCAGAAGGCAACATAGATGAAACAGAAGAAAATGATAATACAGAGCAAGATGAGCAGCGTGTCGATATAATAGGGTGTAAAAAGCGGTTGAGAGAAGCCTATGAAACTATTCTCATGTACAAATTTCCTTTGGACGATCTTGATCGTAAATTACATCGCCGAATTCGAATGAGATTGGCTGACTCGTGCTGAATTAAATAAGCCAAAAGAGCAAACAGATCTTTGATCTTATTTTACAAAAGTAAAAAATTTATTGTTAGAGTGCTCCAAAAAACTATCACTTGTAAAGGTTTTTCTATTTAGTGGTAAAAAATATTTACGCTGCACCCTTAAATAGAATAGTGGCATAGTGGTATTTACGCTGGCTAAAGCATGTCTTCGACGGATGATCCTGCAACGACGGAAAGAAACGTGGCGACAATTCTGTGACCAGATGGAACAAGGCGAATATACAAAAGCCATTGCAAAGTTTTGTAAAATCCGCAAAAACAGAACTTTAAAACCCTCCTTTTCTACTATAGAAGGTCCTCAACACGCCGCTAATGTAATGGCCTCCCATCTCCGGTCTATCTACTCTGGCCATCTACTTCAAGAAGCTGATCGGACGTTTCCTTCTTTGGGGAATCCCACGACTCCATTTGAAATAGAAACCTGCCCCATCACATTGGAAGATATCCATACATCCCTCAAGAGGCTACCACCTAAAAAAGCGCCTGGCATTGATCATGTGCGGCAAGAAATGCTAATCCCAATACAGAACCAACTCACACCTATCTTGCTTTTCCTGTTTCGTTTATGTTGGGCATGGTCATATACACAGGTCAATTGGAGAATAGCCCAAGTAGTCCCAATCTATAAAAAAGGAGATCCAAGCGAGCCTGGCAATCATAGACCAATTAGCCTCACCTCGATCTTCCGCAAGTTGCTCGAATATTGTTTACAACACTTTCTCGCTGACCGTAGTCCTCCTTGGATCTAGCTCAGGGTGGTTTTTGGGAGGTCAGAGGCTCACTAGACCAAGACCTATGTCTAGCCGAGATCTGCACAATTCTTCGCTGCCATCACAGTATCACTCCAGTCCTGGCCTTCTTAGATATCAAATCCGCATACGATACAGTAGATCGCTGCTACATATGGAAGAACCTAGAAAACAATTCACCTGAACCACTCATATGCTTACTACGAAACTTGTTCGATGAGGTTCAAATAGAAGTCTTACTAAATAATGCCACCTCGTCTAGATTTTCACCAGTTACTGGCGTGCTTCAAGGGTCTATTCTTTCACCATTTCTGTACTCTATATATATCAATGATCTCCCCAAACCACTACGTCCACAACCTATAGAAGAAGACTTATTTCCAATTCAACTTGCTCCCTTTATGACCTGTCTTTTATATGCTGATGATGTAGTCCTCATCGCTGACCAACACCAAATGGTGAGCCTATTAAAACGGTGTGAAGATCATAGCCAGAGCCTTGGCTACAGATGGAACCCAAGCAAATGTGTAGTACTCGATCCTACTGACCAATCTTTGACATGCACTCTCTATGGAGATGCGGTTCCAACTCAACCATTTTTCTCTTACCTTGGAATTCCTTTTAGACCTGGCGGATATCTAGATACGTTTCAACTGCTCAATGTTAATACAAATAAGGCGCTTGCAACTATGAATCAGCTTTCGGCCATAGGTCTTCATCCCAAAGGTTTTAGTCCCCTCCTTGCTGTTCGTTTTTACATGCAAATAGTCCGAGCCCAACTAGAATATGGCCTTGCAATTACCAAAATTACGTCATTCCTTACAAACAAATTTGAAGATGCACAAAACACATGTATACGCCGTATCTTTGGTGGCTCCTCTCGTTCATCTACCAAGGTGATGCTTCACCTTACGAAACTACCTTCCATGCAAGAGCGTGCTTACATTCTTCAATCCCAATTCCTTCTTCGCTCCTTTACGCTTCCAGAAGATACCCTGCTCTCTCACTTATTGTGCTACACCCGTCGTTCTAATAGCCATTCACAGTGGTATGCACTCTCAAAGTCACCTTTATGGAAAAAATGCCTATCTCACCTTGAATCCCTAGACAAGCGAACTCTAAAACATATCCAGTTACAGTTCCAACAAGACAATCTCTGTCAAAATCGCTCCTCCCGTAACTCTACACTTCTTTCACTATGTCGTCCAATTATTTCCTTGGATCCTATCTTATGGTTACCAATGACCAAAATAGAACGAAATCGCTGTGGGCGTTGGCGTCTCGGATGGCTTTCCTGGTAGCACACCTAGACCATGCACTGTCTATCCTTCACAGACACTTACAAAGTCCCATTCTATCCATTGCCTCAATATGCACCGCCGACTACAATTGCCTGAAACGATAGTAGATCCTTTGTCCTTCCTTCTGAACAAATTACCTCACTGAATACCATATTCATTTCAAGCAGTCCTTCCTTGGTTTCTTAGATGGCCTACTATCTGTATCATCCTCCATGAGCTCGACTACTTATGCCATGAAAAGATTCCGCCTTCACCGCCACCCTATATTAGGCAAAGATTCCTCGAATGACTTCTCAATGTCTCCCGCTAGTGTTTCTTACACATGTCACCGTTTCTTTTAAACATTTTTACCCTTGATCCCATAAGGGCTTTTTAGCTTCCACTCATTTCCTTTTGATCTGACCCGAGCGAAAACAATGAAAACTAAGTCATCATATGATCATTTGGGCTTTAGCTTTATTTTTAAACAAAGTAAATGTTTAAATGTATATTGATATGAAATTTTATCCAAGGAAATAACTATAAAAAAAAGGGTTCAGAGTTCAAAGCGGGTGTTTATTTTTTAAACATCAGTCGTTTTTACCTCTTTAGCATACTTATCCTTGACGTAAAAATCAAGCTTTTTAGGTATATAATAGTTTCTTTTATAGCTATAAACCAAATACATATATAATGTTGGTGTTTGTGTTTCATTTTCGGTACAAAATCTATGTTTTTGAGTGATTTATTAAGCTTTGAAAAATAGCGGTCTTGAAATTCGAATAATATCCGGTATTGTTTGCAGTGCATCTTCTATTAACTTATGCTTTGAGGAAATGTTAATTTAATAAAAAATAAGATAATTTCACAACCTTGAATGTTCAACATTCCGTCCAAGTCGATCTGATTAAAAATGCCTAATGATATCAATTGGCACAGGGAAGAAACAAAGGATGCATAGACGACAGTTTTTTACTTGCATCCTTTGAATTGGATTCTAAAATAGATCAATTAATTATATTTCTTCAAGCTAATACTGGTAAATCACCATCTCAGGAGCACTTTTTGAAGGAAAACGAATTAATCTTTTTAGAGGATGTTTATATAGAGCATTATACATTTCTATCTGTTAGCTTCATTATTCTTGATCTACCTAATACAGACATAGCTATGGAGCTGTCTAGCAATGTCATGGTCCAAGGAGACGAATAAACTTTATTTTAAGATATATGAATCATCTTTTGTGATCCTCCAACTTAATCTCTCGGCTTTGTAAAGAAAAAAAAACAATCCCAGGTATAAACTGATAACTCACATTCCAAATATAGTTTAAAAAGTTTGTCAGTACAAAAATACAGATGAATCACCTACATTTGACGGCTACACAAGCCTTATATGAACCATCCCAATTGTATAAAATCCCGAAATATTATTAGCCTCGTCAGTTTAGAGGGAGAAAGCCTCATAGTATTCATTTGAAGCTCTAGATCCAATAAAACTTTTTATAGCAAAAAAAGAGCACTTTATTTTGTCGCAATAGCAAATATGGTAAAAGTTGTATTTTCATACAGTATTTTATGCAACTGTAAGCATAATAGATTAGTGTATACAAAACTAAAAAAAAAAAAGAAAAGTACTTTTGAAACTGATTTTTGATTTAATTAAATATGTTAACAGTAAGAGTGTATTCTGGGTGAAGACGAGTGAGTAATCTTCTTTGGTTTTGATTCCTGACTTCATATATATTACTTTATATGTAATCTCATTTATATAGCAAAAGTTATCTTTAATATGGCATGTTCTTGGCGGATACTTGAAACAGATTATATCGCCTTATTCTTATGGACCTGCTTGCTTATTTTGTCCATTTTAATTATATTTATTGAGGCTTGACTTGTATTTATTAGATATGAACTCACTGTTCTACAATTCAACTATGTATTTTATGTGTAAGTATGGATCATTCGGGCCAAGATGATTTTTACATTTAAAATGAAATATTGTTTCAATGAATAATTGAATCATTTGCAATAAAGTCTTATTCTAATCTCAGATTGCACAACTGACAAGAATGGAAGAACTTGATAACATACGTCAATTTTAAAAATTAGGTCTAGTACTCTTTCATACTTGACAACTAAAGCAATAAACACCTTCTTATCCATACATCTTTTTCTTTTCTAATTTCAATTTATCTTCATTATGCTGTCTGAAATAAACCCCCCCCCCTCTATTTAGTTGCTATGAAAGGAAAATTTGTTTCTAAAAAACACTTCAATGCCGAAGTGCGTGTGACCGTAAAAAGTGGTAGGCCTTCATGCATTGGCTTGTTTCATCAACTCTTTTCCCTCTCTTTTTTCTCTCTTTTTTTTATTTTTTTATTTTCTTTTAATATCCTTTTCGATGGCAGATGTAAATCCTTTGCAATTCTCTGATCCAAAGAGCGTTCCTGAAACAGCATTATTCTCATTTCATCCACTCTTTTATCTGTATTTTATCTTAAGCTTTCTATTGGTTCCGTATCTGCTTTATAGGTGGATCGCATCAAAATATAAATGGGAATTGAATAATAAATCAGTAGCAAGACATTGCAGTGATCTCTTGCTGGGTATGAGCTATGGCTTGATCTTGTTTACTTTTGGAAATTACACGCATACTTTCAGGTTTATACGAGCTTGAATGAAATAAATAGATGCTGATTTGTTTATTTATAGTTGGATCATGATTGTTGCCTTTTATCCTTCTCTATTTGGATATGGGTTGATTGCAGAACTCCCATTTACAAAAACATCTCTACCAAATATAAAGCAATGGCCAAAGGGAATGTGGATTGTATTTTTGATAGCTGTTGGGTAAAATAATGTTGTTATAAACATATATGATTTATGTCGTGTTAAAATCAAATCCTATCTAGTATCATCCTTGCATTTGCAGCTTTTCATATTTATTATGCTTCACAGTTAGAGCTACCTTTTATTATTTATTATATATGTGCGTTGCTGATCCCACTTTTTTTCTTGGTGACATCTTTTTTACTCCAGAAAGAAGTCAATAAAAATTGGATCAGAACTACTTTGGCGAATCATATGAAAAAGAAGAAAATGAGCCATCCAGAGATTGGAGAGCATGCAGCTGAAACGGACATTGCAAACTACGGTGCATCTAACTCACCAAAAGATATCATTATACCTCATAATCCTTATCCTAATACCATTAGCATACATATCCATCATTGGCAAATATTCTATACTTTAGCCTTCTTTACTAGGTAAGAGGGAAAAAAAAAGTTTTATGAACGTAAAACATTAAAGCCTGTAATGTTTTAAATTGATCGACAGATTTACGTATCCTGTCTCTCAAGTGGGCGCAGGTATTGTTCTGGCCTGTTATATGCAAGGCATATTTGCATGTAAGTTAAAATAAACAAGATGAGTAAACAAGATTCTAACTTTTTAATAAAGATGGTTATGATTGTTTAGTCAATGATAATAACTGAATTAAGAAAGTTCATTTGAATAAAAATCATACTCTTCATATTAAAATTTAATTTCCCAGACACGAACAGCTGCATCTTGTCCAACGGACGCAATAGTTAATTCGCTTGTCTTGTTCAAGAATCTTACACTGTTAACTGCATCAACATGTGCATTTTTGATGGCCACTTTCTTCATAGGAGACTGTCTATCCCATACATAGACGTTTGTATCAATACTACCACTTGCAAGGTAGTTACCACATGGAGACCAATGCAGAGATGTGATACGGCTTGAGTGGAAGACCCAGTTTTGAATAGTAGTTGTCTTTGTTTCAGTATCGTATACAAAGATTTTTCCAACACTATCACCTACAGCGATCAAGCTCAACTCGGGGTGAACAGCAAGCGCTGTGATATTACCAACATTCTTGGTGAGTTCACCTGCTAACGTGAATGTACCTTCATTTAATTCATACACACGCACTATGTTATCTTCCTTTTTTTTTGTTTTCAGGAAGAATGGAAAGAGTGAATACATGAAATATGTCTAAATGCCCCCTTTTTTTTGTTTGTTTGTACCTTTCCTCCAACATAGACCGTTTTGCCATCAGGACTAATGTCGGCCACAGAAGGCGTGAAATCATGTTTTTCGAGTTCACCTATTTTATCCAAATTTTCATTGTAAACTTGAACAGTCTCAAGTGTGGCAGCAATTGTAATATTATTTTTAGATGTAGAAATTGAAGAAGGAAGAGAACCAGTGGATGCTACCTTGTCACTTTTTTTTTTTTTCATATGCGTGAGTCTATTTTATATTTAACAGCTATTTATCTCCATTACCTAAATTTACAATCAACTGTAGATCCAAGACGAATTGTGTCATCCATAGCAGCAGATACCAATACATTTCCACTTGTCAACATCGAGGTTACTTGATTGACGTGTCCATCGCCTTCAACAGAATGAGCAGTAGTATGATCATCTTCTTCACCATATTTCCAACTAAAGACACGGCCATCATAAGAACCGGTGAACAAAGTATTTTGTTCAGAAATAGATAAAGCGGTGATAGCCTTTGAATGACCGCTAACACGACGAGAGACTTTACCGCTATTCTTATCCAAGTAGTTAAACTCGCCTGATAATGAAGCAGTAATCAAATAGTCATTCTTCCACAGATTGCCAACTTGTTGATTCTCTACATGATTCATGGATGAATCAATTGTAAATGAGCTAAACAAGAGTCAATTATTTTTTTTCTCTTTCTTTTTTTTTTTGTTACAAAGATTTACTACTTTACTTTACGACAGCCTTGGCACTAACATCCCAAATCTTGGCAGTACAATCAGCAGAAGAAGTTAATATTTGAGTACTATCAGCAGACCAAGAGAGAGCAAAGATATTTCCAGCGTGGCTATTTTCAGCTGTAGACAATTCGTCCAACTTATCACCCGTTTTACCATCATACAAAAAGATCTTTCCATCTGCTCCTGCACTTGCAAAAAAGTCACCGTTAGGTGAAAACTGAACCGTGTTTATAAATCGAGTGTGGTCTTGAATAGTCTTGGCATATTTGAAGGGTACACCATGGAAGAAATTGATTGTCATATCATCCGAGGCTGTCACAGCACGGAAGGGGCGTTGCTGACGAATACTGACACTATTGATCACTTTGGAGTGACCTGTGATTTCACCAACCGAGGAAAGTGAATCAAAGGAAAACGCATGCCCAAAACGTTCTTTGCCATCCCCAACAGCGATCAAACGTTGACTATCACAGTCCCAGGCAATATCGGAAATCTTGCCAGAGATAGGTCGGATTTCGTTTTTCAAGATGTGTTCTTCGTTCACAGTGTCCCAAATACGAACATTACCGTGAGCATCTATATTTATTATTAACCTTAAATCCCATTTTAGAATGTTTTCAAATACCTCCAGAGGCCATATAATAACCACTAGGACTATAGCGTGCAACAGTAGTTTGTGCCTTATGTCCAACATACTCTGTGGCAATAGAAGGGTTCTAATAGTCCAACTTGTCAAACAACACGTCCTCTCACTTTCTTACGTCATTTACCTCCAAATCTCTCATAAACACGGACTTTCCGTTGGTATATGCGAATGTCTTTCCCTTTGGGTCTGCTTCGAGTTTAATGGACTCTCCTCGGTTAGTATATGGAAGAGGCGCAAAAGTATATTCTATAGAAGTTTAAGTTTATTTAATCATGTATTTTATTAAAAAGTATATATATTTTACTTTTGGTATATGTAGGCATATGTAATAAAGAAGAACAGGAAAAAAACGAACTCTGTCTAATCATCACTCTTTTAAACTCCACACAGTTACTAAATTTAGGTAGTTGTACACATTAAGGTTTTAGTTTTATTATGGCATTTTCTTGGCTTAGCAAGAGGCTAATCGAATTTATTTATAAGAATCCTTGCAGTATATATACGTGTACTTTGTTGAACAGTATTTGAGTTGATTTAGTGTCAAATTTAAATAGAATCTTAATGCTGACTATCAACGAGTTAGAAAAAGGAATATAATGAGTAGGTTTACAAAATAGAATAGCTTTACATTAAGCATAAAGGTGCTTTATCAAAAGATGAAAACAAGTCTTTTTTTAAAGTGTGATCAACGCGTCTATCAAAAAAGCTTCGGACTGCGCGATCGCGTAATCGTCAAAAAAAAAAAAAAAAAATAGAAATAAAAAAAAAACGAAATACTATGTATATGACCAAGATTTCTTTAATTCAAGATGTTATATCTCTTCCAAGCAGAATTGTTGATGTGTACTCTAAATCTTCCTCAAGACATCTTAATAGCGCGCCTCCTATCTTGTACTAAGGCTATTTCTCATTATAATGGTGCAAGTTGACCAAGACTACATCATGACGATTGATTCATTCCTTAGTATTAAATATCCATCGCTATTTTTCTAGGATTAACTACATGTTTCCGCAGTACAACTTGAATCGACGGCTATGACGCAAAAACGCCAAGCTATCCATTGTCACCATCCTCTACGTGTTTGCGACATAAACAAAACAAAATTGGTATTCACACTGGCGCCTGGGCTGGCTATCTGGAAGATATCCAAATTTTTATTTTTGCAACTCCCATCACCTCATGGAATACCACACATTCAATACCTAGATATGCACAGTAAACTCGATCTGCCTACAGATATAGAAAATCCAATTTCGTGTTTATTAATCTATATTCCAACAAACTTTTAAGGTCTTCTGTCTCTATTCAGTATTGGAAGGACAACTGTCCGATTTTCTATCTTTGCCTACGTGAGACCAATGAACGTCAATAGTTTTATTCAAGAAAAACTACCAAGTCCAGCTACTCAGCTTCACCTTTATACAGTGGCTCATATCTACTAATGATACATAGGTTTTCTCTTCTTGTCTTGTCCTCTTTTTTTACCCTTAATTATAGAAAGTTTTTTTCAGTTTTTCTTTGCTTTTGTTTGATCTGATCCTAGCGGACTTGTGTCTTTCACTGCGCGCTCAAAATGGCCAATTATATATTTTAGTAAAATTTTTGTTTAGTTACTCTTTTTTTTTTTTTTAACTGCTCTAGTCAACAATGTACCTTGAAGAATTGATCATTGAAGGATTCAAATCCTATGTATCAAGGACGCATATCACCGGCTGGGATCCTGAATTTAACGCCATTACAGGTCTTAACGGTACTGGTAAATCAAACATTTTAGATGCCATTTGTTTTGTTCTCGGTATCACCAACCTTTCTCAGGTACGTTTATAAAACCAAAATGTAACAGCTTGGCCGAATGTTTATATTTTTATTAGGTTCGTGCTAGCAATTTACAAGACTTGATCTATAAACGAGGACAGGCAGGTGTCACAAAGGCTTCTGTTACTGTGGTATTCAACAATGAAGATAGGGAAAGAAGTCCTGTTGGCTTTGAAACACATAATCAAATTACAGTAACACGCCAAGTAAAGAACTCTCTCTCTCTTTGATGCGATAGATATAAAGGACTAAATCTTTTTGCTTAGGTGCTTATGGGAGGAAGAACGAAATACATCATCAATGGGCATAATGCACAGCAACAAACAGTACAAAATTTATTTCAATCTGTTCAACTCAATATCAACAACCCTCATTTTTTAATTATGCAAGGACGTATTACAAAAGTCTTGAACATGAAACATACAGAGATTCTGAGCATGGTAGAGGAAGCAGCAGGTACAAAGATGTTTGAGGATCGAAAGAATAAGGCGATTGCAACAATAGCCAAAAAAGAAAGAAAAGTAGAAGAGATCAACAAGATTTTGGCAGAAGATATCATACCAAAACTAGATCATTTACGTACGGAGAAAAGAATTTACTTGGATTTTCAGAAAAACGAGTCGGAAATGGAGCGACTAAATCGACTAATTATATCCTACGAATATAATAAGCATAAAGAAAAACTTAATAGATCGAGTACAGACAACGATAGGAAAATAGAAGATATTGACGGCTTGAAAAGGACAATTGAACATTTACAAAGTGAGATTGATAAATTAGATGAAGACATGAAGTCTGTCACAAAAAAGATGAAACATACTGGGTCAAGTGGAAGTAAAATAAAACAACTGGAAGCAACTATTAAAGAACATTTGACACAATCAGTAAGGCTAAATACCAAAAAAGGATTATTGGAAACTTCAGTTACAGAAGAACAAAAAATGTTGTCTTCACTAGCAACACAAAAGGGTGAGGTAGGGAAAATGGAAGCGGTTTTTCGTATGTTTATCTGAAATTATTTTAGTTGATACAAAGCTTGAATGAAAAAAGAGCTTCTTATGAGGCAATCAACAAGGAATATGAAGAATTCAAGAAAAGCTACGATGAAAAAACACAGGAAATGAAGAGCACAGACGAACTTATTCAAACTTTGACTACGGGTATTTCAGCTGAAGAAGGACATGAAAATGGTTATATGGAACAACTTCAACAATTCAAAAATGCAGCTAATCAGGCCTCTACTGCCGAAGAGCAAATATCGTTGAAAATAAAGCATCTTCGTAAAGAGCTTGCTGAAAAGGAGCCTCAGGCAGCCAAGGCTCTCAAAGAAAGTCAGGGGTCGGTGGCTGCATTAGATATAAAGAGATCAGAGATTAACGGACTGATGATGGAATTGAGTGCGTTTAACTGGAATCCGGAAAAGGAAAACGAACTTTTGCAGCATAGAAAACAATTAATTGATACCCTAGACGATCTATACGACAAGCAAGAACGTTTATCTCGAAAGCTCTCCAACCTTGACTTCCAGTATACATCACCTACACCTGAATTCGATCGATCCCAAGTAAAGGGCCTCGTAGCAGAATTGATAACTTTGGACAAAGAGAACTTTGATGCTTCTACTGCTCTCGAGATTTGTGCGGGAGGAAAACTATATAATGTGGTGATAGAGAATGAAAAGGTAGGTTCTCAGCTCTTGGACAAAGGAAGATTACGACGTCGTTGGACGTTGATTCCGCTGAACAAAATTCAAGGATTCAGAGTTTCTGCCGAGAAACTAGCAGCTGCAGAAAAGATTGCGCCTGGTAAAGTCAATTTGGCTTTGAATCTCATTGGATATGACGAGGAGGTATTTGCAGCTATGGAATGGATCTTTGGAAGTACGTTTATCTGTGAGGATGCTCAAACAGCAAAAGACGTTACGTTTAATAAAAGTATTGGTATAAAATCTGTGACACTGGATGGCGATGTTTATGATCCTCATGGTACTCTCTCTGGCGGATCCAAGCCTAATTCAAGCGGTATCTTGGTTAAAATTCAAGAGTTGAACGATGTAAAGGCCGATATTAAGTTTCACAAGCAAGAGTTAGATAATTTGGAAAATGAGCTCGAGTCTGCGCAAAAATCAATTTCAGAATATAGAAAATGCAAGCAACGACTAGATCTTCAGTCTCATGAATTATCTCTTTTAGAACAACGTATGAGTAAAAGTACGCATGCCCAATTAGCTGCACGTCTGGAGAGTATCAAAGAACATATCTTGCAGCAAGAATCTGCTATGGAACAAGCTAGAAAAGATAAAGAAAAGGCATTCTCAGAATGCAGACGAATAGAAAGTGAAATGGCCGATTTTAACAATAACAAAGATACCAAATTGGATGAGATGACAAGCCGAGTCGAAAAATTAAAATCGCAATTAAAACGAAGTGCAAGCAAATTGAAGGATATGCAGCGAACTGTTCAGACATTTGAACTTGAGATTGAACAAACCGAGGTTGATATCAAGACATGTGAAGAGGATATGGATAAGGTGCGAAATAACATCACTGAATATAAAACACAGATGGCTGCCATTCAAGAAGAAGTGGATTCTATTGAAGCGAGCATAACCGAGGCAAAAGAAGCGCTTGGAGTAGAAACACGAGAGTTAAGTGCACGCAATGAGGAACTAAAAGAGCTGAATGCACTTCACCAACGCAAATCAGAAGAAGTTGTTGAATTAAACTTGAAAGTACAAAAGTTATCACATGACATAGACCGATTTCAAAAGGACAGACAATATTCACAGCAGGCGGTTGATGACCTGGAAGCCCAGCATGAATGGATATCTGATGAAAAACAGTAAGATTTTGGAAAGGGGTTAAAAAAAATGATTAACAGTCTACTTCTAATAGCCTCTTTGGTCAATCGGACACAAATTATGACTACACCAATGCAAACTTTTCTGATTTAAGAAAGCAACTTCAACAATTGACTATGAACCATGAATCTCTTCGTAAAAAGATTAATGTTCGTGTTATGAATATGATTGACAAGTAAGAAAAATACTGGCTGACGAGCCTCTCTACTTATTCATAATTATTTATAGTGTCGAAAAAAAAGAAGTGTCATTAAAAGAAATGATCGCTACTGTAGAAAAAGACAAGAAAAAGATTGAAGAGACAATTAGTACGCTTGAAAACTACAAGCTTGAAGCTCTCGAGAAAACCTATACCAAAGTGAACAAAGATTTTGCAGAAATCTTTGGTGATCTGCTAGCCGGCAATACTTGTAAATTACAGCCGCCAGAAGGAAAGACGATCTCGGACGGCCTGGAAGTAAAAGTCTGTCTTGGCGGTGTATGGAAGCAGAGCTTAACCGAACTGAGTGGTGGTCAAAGATCCTTGATTGCTTTATCTTTAATCTTGTCACTACTTCAATTCAAGCCTGCACCAATGTATATTTTGGATGAAGTGGATGCTGCACTTGATTTATCACATACACAAAATATCGGCTCTTTGTTAAGAACTCGATTCAAGGGATCACAGTTCTTGGTTGTTTCATTGAAAGATGGTATGTTCAACAATGCCAATGTATTGTTCAAGACTCGTTTTAAGGATGGTACTTCGGTTGTTGAGGTAAGAAAAAAAATGTCGTGATTTAGGGAAAATGTATTTATTTCTTTACAGAGAACCACACCCTATCGTAAAGAAGTAGAGCAAGCAAAGAACAGAAAAAGAGCCCACAACTAAAAAAAGAGTGCTTCATTAATAAAGATAAGAAAGAAAGCACGCATTTGTTCATGTAAATTATGTTTCTATTAATACCAACTAAAATATGCATTTATGCTTTTAAAAAAGGAACAGTGTTCTATAAGCATACAAACGACAGTTATGATTTTGTTTTATTCTTGAAAGTGAGTGAGTTATTGTGTGAACGAGAGACATCATGAAACATTATTACGATGCTGTGGTTATATGTGATATAAATATAAAACAATAAATAGTGAAAAGGATAATATAATACAATAAGTGAGAGAATGTAAGGAAAGGTTGTAAACTTGAATAAAAACTAAACTTGAATCATTACATCTTTTCCTCTTGAGTCTTGTTTACACATTGGGCATCTAAAGTTTAATGCAAGCCATTCATGTACACACACTTTATGAAAATGATGATTGCACCTACAAAAAGTATATGAATATTTGTATGTAATGTAAATAATACAATCAATAATTTACCACAGCTTACATAATATATCACCCTCTTCATATTTTGATAGACAAATGGCACATACTTGATCTTGCGTATCTGGAATTTCTAATAATTCAAGTT
The DNA here is from genome assembly GCF_000149305.1 of Rhizopus delemar RA 99-880. Lineage (NCBI taxonomy): Eukaryota > Fungi > Mucoromycota > Mucoromycetes > Mucorales > Rhizopodaceae > Rhizopus > Rhizopus delemar. The sequence goes on from NW_027137828.1 coordinate 467,443, forward strand.
CAATTTCTTTTTCAGAAGGTGGATCGCTCAGTCCCAAATAAGGCCATAACTTGTCAAAAATCCCAGGTTTTCTTTCATGATACTGTTCAGCTTTACTTAAATCAATCATAATCATATCATCCTCTGGTAAGGAAGAAGATGGTGTTAATGTTGTATTATTGCTGGCTTTGAATCTATAAACTGGTATCATTGAAATCTCTTCGCTTGTTGCTCCTCCCATATCTACACCTTCATCTACGTGTAATAACCTCATTCCGACTAGAGAAAAACAATTAGCTTCATTCAGACATCCATTTTTGTGTATGTTTATATTACCTAATACGCATGGTAAACAAAAAATGACAGAGGTACATAAAAAGATTGGAACAGAGAGCATCAAATATCCATAGACGATGATGCCTAAAGATAAATAATATAATGGAATAGCTGTGTCTGAGCAAGTAGTAGAAGAGAATAACATGTAATTCCCGATTATAAACCATAATACTGCAAACACATCCAAAGCAGATTTGGCCCTTTAGAGATAGCGAGAATAAGAAGGAATGTTAAATAACCAGAAATCATTCGTTTACCTATCAATAAAAAGCCTAAAGGTGTTATTATCCATTTGATGTAAAGCTGAATCCAATGTAGTAGGATGTTGAACAGGAGCGACAAAGGCAGGATAATGATGGTGATTGTTGTTTGTTGTTGCTGGTGGTGGAAAAGAGACAGGTCTATTTCGTTCGCTTAAAGCATAGGCTTCGCTTAATTCTGATCTTGCACTTGTACGAGGGGAAACGGCGTGCATCGACCGGCGACGTGGTGCCAAATGAAGATAAATGTTGATGGGCGCAGTGACAACAAGACGAACAATATATACAGAAACAAATATTCGAAGTGGTTTATCACAGTACATCTCCCACGACACTAGTAACACAAATAAACTTGCAATTACTTGAATGGCAACCAGTGTCATTGTGAAGCCTAAATGTAATTTAGAGGATCGTGAACTTCGGCGCCAATTTAATACAAAATGTGTAAACCAGTGAGATCGTACTCTTCTTGAAGTTGATGTTGCACTTCTAGTAAAATTAACGGCATTGGATGCAGAATTGGATAAAATTTGTGGTAAAGCAGGTCGAGTGGATGAAGAAGAAGAACCTGAAGAAAATGATGTACTAGAAGGCTGGTGGCGATGACTAAGCCTTGTTGTTGCCGCTGTAGTATTGGTAGACATTAAAGAAAAGAAGAAGAAAAAAGAAAGAGAATGTATAAAGTGTATGTATTCTTTTTAAATAAATTAAGAGAGAGAAAGAAGAAATAAGAGTTGTTGGTAGTTACTTTTCTTCTTTTCTATTTAAAACTTTCTTTTTCTTATTTTCTTTACTTTGCTTTTTGAATGTAAAATAAAAGTAAAATGTATCATTTCTTTTTATTTTTTTTTTCTACGCCAGCAATTGCGCTGCTTTAATTGTAGCTGGATTACCAAAAATAGAGATTCACGTTTGCTGAGAACAACAATTGTATCACTCACTATTCTTTATTTTTATAACATGCCCTCAAAGGATTTGTTCCAATAAAAAGCTCCTTAAAGAATAAATTAAACCCCTTTCTTTTTACATTTGACTAGAGAAAACTTGACATAATTTCAAAAATAGAATATTACTGACTGAAAATGAAATACAAGTTAGAAGAATCATGCATGGCAGGAAACAAGCGTGATACAAATCCAGTAACATTGAGGATGAAGTATTTCCGGAGTCAATCTACGAATTTGCTTTGTCAAGTTGCTTTAGAAGATATAAGAGGCTATTTATCAAATACAAATATCATAGCCAAACCAACTATTTGTTTGTATCGGAACATCCGAATTGGGGCCCTTTTATTCTCCTCCTTATGACTAACTCTTCATAAAGATTCCCTATAAAGCTATTCAAGACTGAACAAATAAAAATCGGAATGGAAACGAACGCTTGGTTGGGCTATGATATTTGTGTTTAATAAATATTCTCTTATATCTTCTAAAGTAATTTAGCAAAGGTATGAAAACCGCGGATTGGTACCGGAAGCATTGTGCCTCAGTAAAAAAAAAATCGGAAAAAATGTTTTACCATTACAAGCTGTTTCTCCACCGAGAAAGCTTAACCCTTTTATTGTATTCGTTTTGTTAAAATAACTGAAAGTGTTTTATTTTGTCTTTTTTGTGATTACAATAAGAAAAGCCACGCATAATTTAACTAATTATATTTCCTTCTTTAACATACTCTTGTCAGTTATGTGATACATCAATCCCAACCCACAACTCAGCATCTCACGGCAACATGGGGCCTGTTAAGACTTTGTGAGTTCAACAATAAAGTTCATGTGTAACTACTTGGACAATTTGTATGATACTTACGTGGTTATGTAATAGTGTAGAATACTCGACGCCACTAAGGTTGATATCAAATTCCAATGCGTAAGCTCTTCTCTTCCACAAATAATAAGGAACGAGTAATGAAAGTTATTAATTGAATCTATTGAAAAAGCTTGTAGTGTTTAAATAACCTGCCAATAGCATTGATCGCTTACGCCTGTTACAAATGATTCATATACAAGTATAACTTGCCTTTTCCAACATTTCATTTTACTTTATATTTAAGCAATGATGTGAACTCACCAGAAAAAAGTTCAAAAGGGACAGGTGTCCAAAATATTCAAAATTTTAGTGGATGCCTTTTTGCCGACAAAAAAAAAGTTGAATGTTGATCTAGTAATACTCAGCTTCCAGAGCCAATATAATAACCGAAAATAAATGGAGGTGAGGATCAAATGACAATCACTTTAATCAATAAAATAAGCTAAAGGTTCTTCAAGTGGCCAAATGGCTGTTCCATCAGTCTTGACAGAGTAAAAATCAACTCTTCCATCATGATATTTGTGACATCTTGTATGTTTTCATTAGAAACTTATTTATACACACACACATGTATATCTTTATACCTGACATGAATATACTTTCCTTCCCCAAGATGAATTTTACCAAAATAGTTGAAGCCGTAAGAAACTTCTTCAACAGCATACTCAACCAAGACATAACGTTCGATACGCTTTAAGTCATCCATTTCGTGTAAACCGTGAACATTGTCCAAATGGTTAAGCTAGAATACATGTGTTTATAATAAAATAGTTAGCCCTATCTCATTTTTACCTCATGAAGCTAGTAACAGTATGTGTCAGCGAGAAAGTTTGGATTTTATTCCATTGTATCTTACCTTTTCGACAACTTGATCTTTTATTTCATGGAAAACCTATTTATAAAACAAGTCTTTATAAACCTTTTTTTAGGTACAAAATAATAACATACAGCCTTTGCCTCATCATCAGCGGGACGTACAGGTCCCATATTGTTATGATTTACGTCAGACATATTCTTTTAGTGTGTTTAAAAAAAAAAAAAAGAAAAAAAGAAAGAAGAGAATGAAATTAAAAGAGAATATTTTTTCATTCATGTCGTGTCACCTTCCTGTTTAATCTTGAAGCATCGTTTTAATACTAAACATCTCTTTTTTTCTTGTTCAAGCTCTACAAGCGATATGCACATAATCCTCATCTCAGCTTACCTTTTGCAAATTATAGCGACGCCCTTGATTTATAATAATAAAAAACATGAAACAGCTTATGTGCCTTACTTTGTAATCAGCACTTTATGTTTATGTTCATCAGTGGTTGGTAAAATAACAGATCCGCTTGAGTTCATTAACTTAAAGAATACAAACTATTTTCAAGTACCTAATCACACTGAATAAAGGTTATTGATAATAGTATGAAAAGCTACATATCTGCTTCATGCCTTCTTATTCCATAGAATGAAGTCTTGACATGGTTTCAATAGTACTTTTATTTAAATAGTTAGACTAAATCAATCATTCTGTTGGTTCGTTAGATGGTACCTATGAAGCTATCAATATCTTAAAGCCTCTTTATTTACTCTTCTTTCATTACATGATCTGTTCTCGTTATGCATAGCGTATGAGGTGTTTTAAATGTCCGCATGCAGTTGTAAACAAGTCACGGCGCAGAAAAAAAATTCAGAAGAAGCCTCTCAGCCTTTAATTTTTTTTTTTTTTTCTTAACAAGAGATAATGGCCAACATTGATACCGAGCCACTTCGCACCGTTCAATTAGACGGTTTGGTAAATTTACAGCAAACTGATTATAGAGAGCTAATAGACGATTTATATTTTATTTCTTCGGATTGATAGGTTGTTTTGAAGATCATCAAGCACTGTCGAGAATCTTACCCTAATGATGTTACTGGTCAACTTCTCGGTTTAGACGACAAAAGTGTTTTAGAAGTCACCAATTGTTTTCCTTTCCCTTCTGATGGTGATGAAGATACTAGTGGTAAAAAAAATAAAATAAAAGGAATTCTTTTTTGTTATTTGACAGCTAACAAAACTGAATAGCACAATATCAACTTGACATGATGCGTTGTCTTCGTGCCGTCAATGTTGATAATAATACTGTCGGCTGGTATCGCTCTGCTCATTTGGGTAACTTTGTTGACCTTAGTTTGATTGAAACTCAATACAGTTATCAAAACTCTCTCAGTGCTCAATCAGTTGTTCTTATCCATGATGTTTCAAAGAGTGCAGCCCAAGGCAACTTGAGTATTAGAGCTTTTCGATTGACAGATGCTTTTATGAAGGCATATGAAGCAAAGAAATTCACAACTGAAAGGTAATTGAAAAAAGAGAAAGATTTAGTTTGGAGACTAACAAATTTGAATAGTCTTGCTCAAGCCAAGTTGTCTTTTTCAAACATTTTTGAAGAATTGCCCGTTCAAATTCACAATTCTTACTATGTTACCATGATGCTTCACAATATCGAAATGCCCAAGTTAAATGCTGACCGTCTTGGTTATTTGTCTACCTTTACTTCTACAAAGAAGACTCAAATTGAATTGGAAGAAGCCAGACCCTTGGCTCCTAATTTTGATGTCCTTGATTTAGAATTGGATCCTTTTATGCAAAAGAATTTACAATATTTATTGGATTGTACTGAACTTCAACAACAAGAACAATATAGCCATCAATATTGGAAGAAGGCTGTTGCTCGTGAACAAGCCAAGATGCAATCATGGTTAACTGCGAGAGTAAGGGTTTTTATGTAGTGAAAAAAAGGAGAGAAAAGATTACTGACTTATTTACAATAGAAACAAGAAAATGCTGAACGTGCAGAGAAGGGACAAGAACCTTTACCTGAGGATGAAGTCAACACATTGTTTAAACTTCCTCCTGAACCCAGTCGCTTGGATTCTATGATATTAAATGCACAAATGCATAACTTTACAAAGCAACTTAATCAATTTGCTGGACCTAGTCTTACTAGATTGTATAGTATTCAAGAATTACAGAAATAAAATTTGCACAGACAAGTTGAGCAAATCAAAAATGTATTATGACAAATAGTTGTGTTTATAATAAGTAAGGGTGTTCTCTTTTAGTGATATGGGAGGACAGTTTCAAGTTTTGTTAATGTATGTGCTACTCTGACCTAACGAATGGTTTACTATAAATAAGAATTGTACACACTACACTTTTTTCTTTTTTCCTTGTTTATAAAAATGGATATTTTAAATCTATTAAACCATCCTCAGCAAATAAAAGAAAAACGACATCAATGCGTCATGTTTGGATGTAGTAAACAATTCTCAAGGAGATCTGATCTGTCGCGTCACCTCAAAATACACACAGGAGAAAAACCGTTTATGTGCTGTTGGCCAAGTTGTACCAAAAAGTTCATTCAGCGGTCTGCTTTAACTGTACACTCAAGAACACATACAGGAGAACGACCTCATACTTGTGAGATACCTTCATGTAGAAAATCATTTAGCGATGTAAGCATAAATAATAATGTAAAAAGTGAAACTAAAGAGTGTCGTAGTCTTCTTCTCTCGCTAGACATAGAAGAACACATACAGGTAAAAGACCATATGTTTGTGATTGTGGTAAATCCTTTACACGCAAGACTACATTATCCAGACATCAAAAATCAAACCATTACGGCTTAAAAGAGCAAAAATAGCAAAGTTATACATAATTTGCTTAGCGTAGATGCAAATATGTCTGTAAAGGCTACATTTTTACTATCATCATCATCATCATCATCATCATCTGATAGTCACTCTACTAAATTGTCCTTTAAACACCACTAATAATTCCTCGCTTTACAATTTACAGACTTCCACTAAGCACTATTGACATATTTCTCTTTTTTTTTTTTCAAGCCATTTAAATAATAAACACAATAGATTAATATTACATATATGAAACATGAACTTTTTAAGGCAAAAGCGAGGACGAGTAAAAAAGGGAAGCAAGGGTAAATCATGCTTTTGATTTGTAACTTCAAGTCCGAGGCCTTCGGAATATACAAAAAAGGAATCTCTGTAAGATCTGACAGTCTATCATTATTGTCTGTGAGCTACAGTATAGATTATTAGTGTTTGTAGAAAATAAGATTATTAATACAAGTAGCAAAATGGTACTAATCTTATGAATCTATTTGTTCAACAAAGCAAATTCATGTCTTGCACAAATAACTTTTTTTGAAACATGATTCATCTTATTTTTAATTAAACTATACATTGTAGTGTAAGCCCTGTACGCACAGACAAAAAGCGAATGAATCAAACAATATTAAAATTATGTCATACATGAATTTTGGTCTTTATTATTAAAGGCCTTTGATTTCCTTTACGTTAGGTGAGGTCTGTGATGAAGATGATGTGTCGGTAGGTAATGTGGGAGGTAGTTCTGTTAGATTGTGGAGAGGGTCATTCATTAAATAAAACTTGGGACAATTCTTGTTTGTTTTCATATGACCAAGTTGACCACAGTTACCACATCGACGCTAATTAAAGAAAGAGTTAGATGTCTTCTTTTTTACTTTTTTTTTCTTTTACCATTGCCCCTTCACGCTTTCCTCTAATTAAACCAAGTACAGGATTTTCAGCTAAAGCTGCTTGCTTTGTTAATTGACGTTGTCGCCTTCTCTCAGCATTGCGCTTCAACTTGGCTAATTGGTCTTGAATACGCTTCTTCATACGTGCATTTTTTTCTACATCATCTGTAGGCTCAAGTGCTTCGGCGCTAATCATCAAGTTAGCATAATTACACGCAAAAAAAAAAAAAAAAAAAAAAAAAAAAAGCATTTACCTTGTGGCTTCCTCTTCAATCATTTGTCTTTGTCGTAAGTATGATTTAATCACTACAGGATCACGCACAACTTCTTGTTGCCAAGACTTTTCACCATTCTTTTGAGTGATTAGTCTTCGAATGATCAAGTATTTGTTTTGGTTATTGACGTGATAGTTAGAACTTAGACTACCAGTAACAGAGACATCATCATCATAATCATCAATTTCAGGAGTACCTCTTTCAAATCTGTTGCGGTGATAGGATGGTGTTGAAGGACCACTACGATGCCAATCGTACTCGGACTACGCAAAACAGAAATACGTAAGAACAACTTTTCCTTAAGTATCTAAAATCTGTAAAACTTACAGCTGAAGGACTGTCAACTTGATCTGTATCCCTTTCTTCTTCTTCATTCTCAGAAAGCTCAGGCTCGATTGGGTTACTTAATGAATCTAATTGTGCCTTCCAAATACGAGCAATTTCCTCTCTATAGACTTGCTGCTGTTCAGCAACATTGTATCTATGGGCACTCTTTGGTCTAGCTTTAATTTGGGCTGATGATAACAAAAGTAAGTCCAAATCCTGCTTTGCTACGTTTTTGTTTCCTTACCTAATTTTTCTTCTGCTGATTCACCAGCACGCAAAAAGATATCTTTCATCGACACACGAATAAAACTAAAACCTTCGCCTCGTCCTGTCGGATCACCTGCACCATAGAGCTTCAACATTGCTTTGCCTTGTGAAGCATTAATAAAGTTTCTGGTTGAAAACCAAGGCGCTAACTGCTGCTCGACTTCCAAGTTCGACTCTCCTTCATTACTTTCATCTTCGTCATTCACATCACCATAACCAAGGTCCTGTAAATGACGCTCGCCCACCAGCATACTTTCATACAAACAAATCATCTCTGGTGTCACCATCTTACGAAGTTCTTCTTCATCAGGAGGGTCAGCACCTCCACGTGTCTTCCAGTATCCACCGCCTCCACCTTTGTGTCTTCTGTGAAATTCCAAGAATTCTTTAAGCCTTTGTCTAAGCTGGATATCAGAGTACTCTGGAAATTTCTGTGCTAGTCTTCCCATTTTGAGTTTATAAGCAGGGTTTCGCTTGATCAGACGGTAGGCAACCACTTGTAATCGATTTTTTATTATCGTCGTCACCTTTCGTGAATGTGGACCGGGCACCTCCTGTACAGGATAAGACTGACCAATGGTAAATATAGCAGGAATTTCACGTAAATAGTATTTTGTTTGGCCCTTGTAGGTACTTTTTATTAACAAAAAGTCCGTATGCTTCAATTCATGTCGAAATAATGGTGCACGAATAAGGTTGTTGTAGTATACTGAAATCGTCTGTCCGGGCTCAACATTGCCAAAGTTCATAAATGGTGAAGTATCACCAATGTCAAGCACAAATGGTTCGCCGATATCAACATTGGGCACAAACTCGTCTTTAGGTTCAGTTTTACGATAATAATTGACTATTAAGGTTCCCATTCCCATATTTGATATGATAGGGGGATTTTCCTCAGAATACTCCATCAAAACAAATGGTGAGTTGTCTTTTAAAGTTAGGTCTTTGGTGCTTCGAATGGCTTCAATATGTCCCTTCTTTTTATCCTTCTTCTTCTTTTTGCTGGCTTTTACTCTAGAAAAGTGTATATCTGTATTCGCTGGTAACTGAATAAGTGGTCTATGAAATGATCTTAATTCTGCTTTTGAAAGTTTTGATTTATACAGTGCTGGATGCAATCTCAATGCAGGCAAAGCATGTTGTACAACCAATTGGCCAAATGTTTGTCGAACACGGACAAGCCTTCCTGCCAAGTGTGTTTCATAATGTTTGTCATTTGATAAGTTGAAGCGATTCAAAGGTAGTTTGTCGTGTGGTTCAGTTTCAGTGTGATATATTTGAATCTTTGGTAGAGGCTTTGGTATAGGTTTTCTTCCCTTCTTAACATGCTTTGGTTGAATTAATAATTCCTTGGTGGCTTCAACCTCTTTGACGTCAAATAGCATATTTGGATCATTCAGGTCCAATGATATTTTCATTGTCTCTGTTTGTGGTTTTTCTTTATCCCAAATAATAGCCTGTAACCAGTCACCATCCTCTAACTGCATATTCAAGTGTTTATTTACAACAGTTGCTTGCTCTTCTTCGGTATCTCTATATATAACATTTTGTTTATTATCGGTGAGGTATTGTTTCATGTATAATTTAATCTTACAGCATTTCATAATCTTCCTTGTCCCATATAATGTCATCTTCCCACTTCTCAAGCATAATGGAATGAAATGTTTTATTATCATCCAAAATTTCTGCTGGGAGTTCGGCAGTATAAGGCTATTATAATAAGATAAGACATATAATCACATTTTGTTATGAATCCTTTTTTTTTTTTTTACCCTATCAGGTAAATCTTCCAAATAATCATCGTAATCACTTTCATTACCACTACTACTAGTGCTTCTGATATCTTCATCTAATGCTTCAATCTTCCTACGTTTGACTGGTTGTTTTGCTTGTTCAAGTCGCAGACGATCCCATTTACTTGTTTTCATAAAAAGTATGCGATCATCGCGCTCAATTTCATATTCATAACTATCATCATACTGAGCTACAATAATCATCCAGATTAATAAAACTATTATAAAAATAAGTTGTGTTGTAATTCTACCTCTTTTGTTAGGCAAAAGTTTAGGTGGTCTTTGAATTCGAGTCATGAACAAGTCTGAGAACTTTAGAACTTTTCCTTTTTCAAAACCAGGAAACAATTGCTGTACATCTACTTCTTGGGTTTTTTCCTTCTTTGACTGATTCATATCCACATTCTTGAAATTATTGAGAAACGTAGCTGGTTCAATCTCTTGTTTAACTTTCAATGATTCTTCTTCTTCTTCCTCATCGTCATAGTTATCAGTAACTAAAGAAAGCCGAGACCTAGGCAAGTTTTTCTGGACCACACCCATGCCTCGTCTAAAATACTTTTCTGAAAACATTGGATCGTCGGGTACAGCTTCATTAAAATCTGAATAATCAACAGCGTCAGAAGCATGGGCTGTAGGAATAGTAGATCGACTAATTGCTTCAATAGCATCCTCCTCGTCCTCATCCTCCTCGTCATCAGCTGTTTTGGCCTGCTCCAGACCAAATGTATTGTCACTAAAAATTTTTGACATGACACCAGCATCAACGCTAGACAATGTCTCTTTTAATTCCTTTAAAAAAAATTAATGTTTTCCCTTGTGTGAATTTCTTTTTTTTTTTAAGTTTTACTTCGTCTAAATCGCTTTCAAGTCTTCCTTGCTCGTCGACATTACCAAAAAAGTAACCTGCCAAAGACATTGTTACGGAATAAAAAAAAAAAATAAAGATACGCGGAAGAGGACTTTTCACAGCAGCTTTCATAAGAAGACACGTCACACTTAATCGGCGACAAATTCTGCATAAAGATATCCATCGTATTATTCAAACATGAGAAGTTCTATGTGTATTTCATCGTTGTTACTGCTATATTCATTAGAATTACATTCTTCTTAAGCTATGCATGTATCAAACTTAATTATATACTGGTAGATATTCTTGACCTTATAATGCTAAATGCTATAATATTTACTGTGCACAAAAATAGTGGCTCTTTATTTAACATACTAAACTAGTGTATAGCCTATACATGTGTTTCTCTTTTCATGAGTTGTACTCTTTTCTGATTTCGTCCATATATTTGAACTATGGGTATACATGTTAAGAAGAAAACCATAGACATAAGCGCCATAGTTGTGCTAATTGTTTTTAGTTGGTAAAATTAAAAAAAAAGAGAAACAAAAAAAAGAGAAACAAAAAAAAGAGAAACAAAAAAACATAAACTTACTAAGACCATCCATCACCTAAAGAGCTTCTTATTGGAATTGAACATAGTGAAAACATCATGGCAAATGTATTTCTTGTAAAATTGTTAGATGATATAGCTAGATAAATTAAAAGCAGCATTGGTTGAATAGGTGAAGGTAGAGCGAAGAAGTTGTTTACCGGAAGCAGCCATTTGAGGATGTGCCTCAACCAAGTATGTACCAGCATTTGTAAGAGTAAACATAGTCCCACATGCAACTAGTTAAGTTTATAAGGCTTCTTGAAAAATATAAAGCAATAAAAGAAAAATACATACGTATGCCAAAACCAACGATAGGAGCAAACCAAAATATACGGAAATAGATAAACCAACCATACATTATTGATCCTATTACATAAAAAAATACGCCGACATAGATAGATTGTAATCGAGCCTCTTTAATCTCAACCCCATTGTTCTTGGCTATACTCCTTGCATATAGCCTATCTGATGAAAATCCAGATGCTAACGCCCCGACAATGTTACCTACACCACCAGAAAGATAACATAAACCAACAGATCCTTCAGAGAATCCATAAACCGAAGAGAAAGTAGCAGGAAGAATAACAACAGCATAATAGTACCAGCCGAAAGAAACGCTTACCGCCAGACAGGTTAAAGCAACTCCAGGAACTTTAAGTAGCTGTAAACTAGCAAACTAACAAAAAAAAATACATCAGAGAAGCTTACATGAAAGTAATTATCACTTACAGGATTGAATCGAAGACTTTCCAGACGTCCTTTAAAATCAGTTACTTTCTGCTTTTTTCCTGGTCTGTAAAGCGTTTCTTTGACAAAAATAAAAGTCAAAATAGTAAGAACACCACCAATGATGGTTTTCAAATAAAAAATCCAACGCCATCCCAAGTACTGAGAAGTATATCCTCCAATAACGGGGGCTATAGAGGGCCCGAATATCATTCTATTGTACCATAAGTAAGGTGTACTTTTTTAATAGTATTTATTTTTTCTAATCTTACCCTAATATATATATTCCCATTGCTCTTCCTCGTTCATGTTTTTCAAACAGATCTGCTACCGTGCCACCACCAATGGCCGGCCCTACACTTCCAAAGATACCTTGAATCAATCTAAAAACAAAAAACGTGCCTAGTTTTTCAGCAATACCACATATGGCTGAACTAATTGTATAAATTGCCATACAAATGATATAAACCCATCTAATCGTATAAAATCTCTTAAGTACTGTTATAATCATATCCGAGTTTCTTTTTTCTAAAAACCTTCTTCCGACTCGTTCGCTAAGCGGTGCCAAGAAAAGAGGCTAATGGTATAAAAAAGTTGAGTGCATTTGGTACATATGCAAGCATGATATATAAAAACTTACAGCAATAGCATTCATTACGATAAAAAGTGAAACAGTTGCATTGATCACCTATTTATGAATAAAAATCAATAATTGTCTTTTTTCATGAGAAATTGATATTACTGTAGCATTTGTATCGAAATAAATTGTAATGTCATGTAAAGCTGGCATCTTGACAGAAAAAATAAATGGGGAATTTTAAAAAAACTGCATGTATTGAATTATAAAAGTATGTTTACATAGATAGCAGATGAAAAGTAGCTCACTATAGATATTAAAAACACAATACCAAACCCACTATATTTTCTTTTTTTTGACCAATTCTTGTTTTAACAAAGGAAATGTTAGAAGGAATAGTTTAAAACTATTTTCTTTATGTACCAGTGGATTTTCTGGATCATTTTTATGATTGTATATTAACTCGTCACGAATAGCCTCTTTAGGTCTCCCTACAAATCCACTTTCTATTGAAGTTGAACCATTATCGCTAGCCTTGTTAGAGTCGTCCATTTTTCTCCCTGAAGATTTATGAATATGTTTTCTGAATAAACGATATAAATAAAGAAGTTTTGTCCTAAAAAAAAAAGAAAAAGGAAAAGGAAAAAGAAAGTCGTTTTATTTCGTTTAAAAGATCAAAAACTTGCTCGGATTTGAATTACTCGATTGTATATCTGTACATCTTACATGCGTTTTATTCTTTACATTATAGTGCGGCCGTTATATTCCTCAACTACTTTGTGAATAATGAACACAAAGATGTAATGAAAGGGGAATTTTAACACCATTACCAAGTAGAGCTATTTATGAAACTATTCTGTCATTAACAGCATAGATGTGTCTGGATGGACATGGTTTTATCATTGACGTGCAATAAAGTTTGTTTTGACACACACAATGATTTTCTTTATTTGTATTGTATTCTTAATATCGTAAAAGATCATTTGACATTAAACATCAGAGAATAGCCAGAGAGTTTTGCAAGACTTACTATGCTTTTTAACTCGCAAAAGATTTTCAATACCATTTGAGCTTCAAGCCCACAATGAATAATAAAGCAAACAATATCAAATATATGTTCAACTTGTTGACTGTTAGAAAGTACATTGCAAATTTCTACAAAGCATTCATCACTAAGGTAAGCGAGTATATAAAGATCGTTAAAGAGAAGAAACGTGCTTTTTTTCTCTCTCTGATATTATTAATATGAATAAAAACCAGTTTTCCGTATAAAAATGATGGTCAGTTATAAGAATACAAAAGGAAGCATTGTACATATCTCGCCGAATTTGCTATCCTGCATAAAGATGCAAACCAGGGATGTTTGCGAATATTCATTTAGGATTTTTTTTTAATTTATACTATTTTAAATGAAAAAAACACAGCTCAAAGAATATGTAACATATCACTTGTTCAACTAATTGTAATAGGAGCGTTCTGTAATTTATTAGAAAGGTTTAAGTAATCAAAAGCAGTTTACAAACTAAAGCAAACAGATTTTGTCGATTCTAGTAAAAGATTATGTCGATTCTAGCAAATGATTCCAGTATAACTTTCTGTAAAATAGCATGGCTGCTGCATTTAGAATTACAATGTTTTCAAACTGCATTTGATGTATGGTTTGCATTGTTTTGTAGGTATTTGTACACAACAGAGTCAGGTATTATGATCATCAGTAATACACTAAAGCAATGCATGTGAACAAACTCAAGTAAAGTGTTAAAGATTGATGGCAGCAAATTGATTTTTTTATTAAAAAAAAAAAAGGATAGCTACAGAATAACTATAAAGTCTACGTGGTGTCTTTTTTACAAGAATAAAACTTGATTTATTTTAAAACAATGTGTCCCTCCCCTTTTTTTTTATATCCAAACTACCGTGAGATAAGTATAATGTGCTCAAAAGCATTTTGGTTATTTGTATAACGTTATACAGCACATGTAATCTTCTTTAGTACTTAATATTTTAAAGTAGATATCACACAGTTTGATATAATAATGAGCAAAAAGTGTCTGTTATAAACATAGATTTCTCGTGCAAGAGGTGTTTGATTTATTTGTTCCTCATTCGCACGGTAACAAGAATAATAAAAATTATATACATATTTGATAAAAAAAAAAGGTATACTCGAACAATAAATTAAAAGTCTGGAAACAATTCTCGAAATGGGTCACCTTGTGGTTGTTCATTACTGGTTTCTTCAGAATATTTTTCAAAGTTACTAGTATCATATTCATTTGAATGTGCTGGTATGATGGGTGCCTATGTAAATTGTTTTAACTAAAGTACGCAGACCAGATCACTTACCCTAACTGTCTTGTTCAATAACCCATGCCAATCTGTAGTACGAAACCATTTATGTCTCTTGATGTCATCAGCACCACCTTTCAAGTTCCCTAATCTACGAGTGATATCGATCACCAATAACTTTTTCAATAAATCCTTTGCTGCATTTTCAAAGTAACCCGGATACTGTACTTTTCCACCCAAGATGCGTTCATAGGTACCAAAATGATTATCATCATAAAAGGGAGGGTGTCCGGCCATCATTTCAAATATCAAAATACCCAATGACCACCAATCGACCGATTTACTGTGACCTTTACTTTGAATGATTTCAGGTGCTAAATATTCTGGTGTTCCACAGAGGGTCCATGTCCTGTCCTGTACTTTCTTTGCAAATCCAAAATCAGCGATTTTAATGTACCCACGACTGTCCAAGAGAATGTTTTCTGGTTTTAAATCTCGATAGATAATATCTTTTGAATGAAGATATTCTAATGCCAACACAATCTCTGCAGCGTAAAAGCGAGCTGTATCACCTGTAAATCTTCCTGCTTTTCTAAGATGTCTAAATAATTCTCCACCAATAACATATTCTTGAACCATGTATAAATTCATTTGGTTTTGAAATGTGCAATATCTAACATTATGTTATTATATGAATCATCTAATCTTTAAACTTACAATTGTACAATGAATGGAAAGTTTATTTGAGAAAGCACTTGTCTTTCTGAATTGATATGCTCTACTTGCTTTAACTTGACTATTTCTGACTTCTTCAATACTTTGATTGCATAATATTTTTTAATCTTCCTTTCTTTAGCTAAATAGACTCTACCAAATGTTCCAGTTCCTTATAAGAGTAAGTAAGGGTTGCGTGGTAAATTAAGTCATTTACCAAGTGTCTCTATCAATTCATAATCATTTATATCTGTAGTTGGATTTGGATCAAATAAAGGAGCTTGGTTTTGTATTTGTAGCAATTGTTCTTGATGTGCTATCCATCTTTCGGATTCTGCTGATGATTTTACAGTTGTTATGTCGCTGAGGTCATCCTTTTTCGACCATAGACCTTGAATAGTTATTGTTGGGCTAAAAGTGATTGGGGCTGGAGATTCCTTTTGTTCAACAAGATCTTCACCTCGTCTTAAAAAGAGTGAAATAAAGCTGGATATTAATTTTAAAGGCATAAACAGAGCTTTCCTTTTTCTATCTTTGTCTATTATGATTTGTATAAAAGTAAACCTTTTTTTTTAAAAAATAAAAAAGCCAGGAAATATATTAAAAAAGAAAGAAACGATAAAATTTAAAGCAGCCATTTTTTATAAAATGTCGGTGTTATAAATTATTTGAAAATTAAAAAAGCATATGAAAGAGCTTGTCTTATAATAGCCTTTCACTTTATATGAATCAAATACAGAAATTTTTAGGCTTAGCTTCTTTTTCTAGTTAATTTTCTCGTACTAAGGTAAGAAATAGAGCCTGCATTATTTTGTAATAGAGTGAATATGATATTAAATATTGGATATTTCTACTCCTATGACAAAGGTCATTAATAGCAAAGATCATTTTGTACTTTTCATCCTTCTGTCTTCTCCAAATTTTCTCACTTTTATAGCCTTTTTATGTAATATCTCTATGATTTTCAATGAATCGCACGCGTTCTTGATTTCATGGCAAAAAAAACACACACACACAGTTTCCTTGATTCGTAATTAATCTCTTGTGAAACAGCCACAAGTACTTTTTTGCCCAATACTTGTATTGAATAACCATCTTAAACAGGTTAACTAAAGATTGGTTTTTAGTTTGACAAAAGAGACCTTTATATATTTCCTTCTTGCACACACAATGAATGTTATTTAAAATTTGCCCAACGCATCATCCATTTCAAGCATCTGAAACACATATCATGTCTCGATCACCCCACGAGGACAATATGCGTGCTTCTTTGTTTGTGCCGTTGACAATGTGGTCTTTTTACAGTGGCTTACATCACTTTAGGTATTTTACTTTTCTTTTCGCCTTCAGGAGACAAGTACTCCTCATTCATCTTTTAACAAGATTCATCTTTTAACAAGATATCAACTATTTAAAGCTAAAATGACTCTATTTCATTTTTCTTGTATGAACTAGTGAAAGATACAGCATATAATTCCTTTTATAAAGGAGTGGTACAATAATCAAGAACTTTATTGGATGAGTTTATCCTAAATGCTTGAAATGATTTCTTGAGAGAATCGAGCTTAATGCATTGATCACATAAATTTAAAGGGCCGAAAAGAAAATGGAGGATGTCTTTAAATACTCCTTAACTTTTGAGCTGTCACAAAAAGACTAAATTATACGCCTTTGGTTTTATCTATTAGGATCCGAGTTAGGTGAGATGGCATGACCATAGATTCTAATCAGACTTTATGCTGTTCAATATTTCGGGATTGTTTTTGTACTTTTCAAAAGAAGATTTGTTTAATAATCTAAGGGTAACGTTGCTATAAACTTCTTGTCATTTCATATTGTTGTTATCAGCTAAATCAGTCACTGCTTCTTCTTCATTGATGCTGTTTGAAAAATTAGCTTTTCTTGCAGAGTAAGGAGTCTACTTATACTTGAAACAAGAAAGATATACTTGTATAATCCAACTTGATCAGGACATGAACAACCAGAAAGATAGTTATTCTGGCAAGTAATAGTTTAACTGAGAATAAGATCAGAAAAGAACTCATATCTAAAAGACTACTCCAAAGGTGTACTTAAATAAACTAATTTACATTATCTGTGCTTTCAGTGACCATATAAACTGTTTTGTCCATATTAATACCATCCGCTCTTTTTTTTTCTTGATAAAAACATTCCTTTTTGCACTAAATCGAACACATGTAGCGCTTTGGCGATAACCAATAATATAATTTGTGAGAGAATGTAGACCATTCTATCCACACGAATACTTTGTTGGTAACAAAGACGCATCTTTTCTCCAAGGATGATCACATTATTACTTTTCATTCATATTAATAACTGAGCTCTTTCTTAGAACTCATTTAAAAAGAGTCAGAGCTGACAACGTAATCCTTCTATTTAAAGAAAGAGGCGTTTTTGAGCATTAGTATATACATTGTAATGCTATTCCAAAGTGTCTTCTGATACTTTATTAGCCAAATCTTTCATTTTTGATTTAGCATTTTGTCATTTGGGTCAAACTCAAGCACTTGAGATTCGCGATATTTACTGAAATTAATCAAGGATTGTAAACTGTAAACATCAGTGTCTTGTTCCCACTTCATAGCATTAGCTTTCTTTTTTATCAACGATCCTGCCTTACCCATCCTCATAGAAAAAACAAGTGCTCATTTCGAATAGATAAAAACCGACAATTGAAAAAGAAAAAACCGCAAACTGGAGAATAGAAAAACTGTGAGTTGGAAAATTAAAAACCGATAAAATAAAATATAAAACCGCGAATTGATATTGAAGGTAGTGTAATGCAATTAAAGAAGAATATTTATATATAAAAAAAAAAAAAAAAAAAGTTAAAATTACACATAAGAAAAACATATAAATCATATATAAATCATATATACAATACACATATAAATAAATGAGTGTAAAGATGATAAAAGGATTAATGTGATGATGATTCTTCACAAGAATAAAAGGATGAGGCATCAGATAATGAGCTAATAGATGACAGTGATTGTGTTAAAGGATATGATTTATAAGTAAATGAAGGACTTCGATAATAATATAAAACATCTGTTGTCTCATTTTTAGATGCTTCATTCGATTGACAAATGACTGAACAAAAAGCTGCATTCTATAATTCATGGTTAGTCTTTTGTTTGTTTAATAGAATGTATTACATTGTCAAGCCTCTTTTCGCAATACAAACAATAGTTTATTTCCATGTCGAGAAAGAAGAAAAAGAAGAAGGAGGGAAAAGAAAGGGAAAATATAAAAAAGGGGAAGCGAGAAATTATAGAAAATTATGTAAAGGAGGTGGGATAAGTCACAAGAAAAGAGAATATATAAAGCTAACCAAGTGAGTTAAATATAATTTCTATAATTGGTAAACTATGAAATGTATGTATGATTGACTGATGCAACGTCATAACTCAAAAAAAAATCGTGTTGTCTCCTTAAAAGTAGTTTATAATAAGAAAAAGAATACGCGTCTTTTTCTACAAGTTGAATAGCATCGATCTACAATCTTTTCTATTTTTCATCCAAACGCGTCTAAAATGAGGCATTTTTGAACATTTTTAAAAGAAAAACAAGAAAAATACATTTTGGAGTATATCATAGTCTTATTTTCTCTTTACTTGTTAGATCATGCTTTGTTTTACTCGCATCACCTTCTTTCTTTCACTCATCATGAAAAGCACGAACCAGAAAACAATAAAAAGTGCATTCAGGGCAACAAAAATATCTTCAAATCACTAATGTTAACTTTTTATAAGAGTAAAGAGTAACTTGAACGTAAAGAGTTGATCTATAAACACTATATCCTCCTTAATGAATGATTTTTATGTAAATAATTTTAATGCACAGAATAGTTTTACGTTTTTTTCCTTTTTGTGTGTGTGTATGAGGATTTTATTTGGATGCCGCATTGTTAGCTGGTCATCATAAGAAACATTTTTAACAGGACTTAAGCCCACAAACAAATAAACAGAAAACGACTATGGAGATTGGAACTAGTGCCGCCAGATGAGAGACTAACCCAGCAGAAAGAGCGGACTAGTTATACATAAACAGCATACTTTACAGTGCTTCCAGCAAGTAATGTCACAGCCAATCAAAATCAATGTCACTAGCCAATGAAAAATGATGCCACTGGCCAATCAAAATCATTACCACTGGTCAATTAAAAATGATGTCCCTCAGAAATAGAAATAGAGTCATGTTTTTTAGAAACTATGTCACCATAATTCTTGGGGGTGAATATTTTCTTCTGAGTATTTCTTTTGTTTTTCAATACTTTACTAATTTAACATGAGTACAATATTTTTATATGAAGATGGACATGGAAATGTTGTTGATGAGAAAGGTGGTCCTGAACCCATGGATTACATTGTTGATGAGAATGAATTTGTTGTTGAGACACTTGCTACTCATAGTGAATACATGCAAACTACGTCCTCGAGTGAATCTTCCTTGACTTCACCAATGTTGATAGAAAAGCCAAAAGATGAAGATACTCGTATGAAGGAGGCAAACGTAAAACGGGATTATGTGCGTTATACTGTCCAGGATAAAGCTCGGTTTTTCGATCTGAAGATTGAAAAGTGTATGAGTGCAGCAGCTGGGTATTTACATTCGAACAGCGTACAGATGGGTAAAGCAGTATTATATGTTCCCTGATAGCATTTTTGACAATACTAAAAAAATAGGCCGAAAATGTATCTTGATGGAAGATCATAAATGACTGTTATCAATTTCATTGATACTAATCCATCTGCTTCTGTCATTGAAGTGACCGAACATTTATTGAGCCGATTCCATGATCTTAAAGTTTCTCGTAGCACTGTTTATAACTTTATGAGAGGTGAATGCAACCTTTCGTTGAAGAAAGCAGATTTCCACTCTATTGAACGAAACAGTCCGGCAAAGATTGAGGAGCGATACAATTGGGTTAACAAATGGGAAAATACAGATATGAATTTCCTAACGAATTGCGTTTTTCTTGACGAGTCTGCTTTTGACATAAATATGAAACGCTCAAGAGCGTGGTCCAAACAAGGTACTCGTGCAATAGTAACCAGGCCTAATACGAGAGCAAATACAACGACTATATTAGGTGCCATCTCAGCAGCAGGTTTGATTACAGTTACCGTAAAAAAGCCAAGGCCTGCCAAGAAGAGAAAAGCTGTGGATATATAAACTCAGGAACTGTAACAGGCCATTACATTAGTTTCCTAAAGGTGACACTCGATGGAATGGATAAACATCCGCATATGAAAGGTCACTATATAGTTATAGATAACGCACCCATTCATACACACGCAAACATAAAGAAGTATATTGAGTATCGAGGGTATAAATGTGTGTATCTTCCTACGTACTCTCCAGAGCTTAACCCAAAAGAGCAGTTTTGGGCAGTAGCAAAGAGTAAGGTTAAGCGCCATAGTTTTTTGCAGGAAGACACTTTATCAAAAAAGAATTACAGAAGCCTGCAACAGTGTAGAGAAAAGTCACTTCAAAGGTTTCGTTTCGCATTCTTACAAGTGTTGGGAAAGATGCCGAAACAAAGAGTGCATGTAATAGTCATAAACGACTCCAACCAACAGCTAATAAGCATCAATAGGAATCAGGTGAGCAGCAATCAGATAACAATATGAGAGCAAACCCAACAATCCCTATTAAAGTATTAGACTTAATCGGTTGGAGTTAAATATTTAATACCTTTTGTGCAAGAGTCACTTTATGGTTCCTATTAACTTAGACCCTATTAAAATTTCTACGCTATATTTTTTAAAATTGACATGAGTTCTGGCGATGTTTACGCAGCTATAGCGGAACGATTCAGCAAATTTAAACAGTTCCAAAACTTAGCAAATTAATATCTTCTTGCTTTGAAAGGCTTTAATCTTGAATATGACGAAGAAAGCCACTATGTCAGGTCACTTTCTGGTCATAAAGTTGTCAACCGAGATCGCATTGGGGATCATCTTCGTCTCATTGCAGATGGCTTCTTGTAATCATCAACCTACGATAAAAAAAACTTTTTGCTGCCGTTTCAGAATGCGCTGAAGCGTATTTATTAGTATTATTAAAGCCATTTAACTTAAGGATTGCCGTTTTCTTCAGTATAGGTACAAAACTACTAGCAAAGCTAGATTTTTACCTTACCAAAAACTGGCAGCTGCCGCCCACTAGATAGCTTATGAATACGGATATCACTCTGTGCACTTCAAAACCCATGATTACTCTGCCAACTGCGTTGATGAATATTTTTGTATGTCAGAAAATTCAACGATGTAGTTGAAGTTGTTTTGCAATGTTTATCATAGTAAAATTCAACTTTATTTAATCTAAAAACGCAATCATCCATCAGCTTATTGCATTCTGAGATGATATATAAGCGAGAAAGTTGAAGATCCATTATTAAGATGATTTACATATAGCATAATAGTGTAACGCAATACAGCAAACTTTGGCTGCCTTTGATTCTTCTCTGTCAAACTAGTTCAAATCCAGAAAAATATAAACAAATACGTATAAGTAATAAATATCACTCAAAGTAAATTTCTTTTGTTTTTCTTTTATTTTACTTAACGTCAAGAGCAAGAATTCCCTTGAAGCATATGCACTTTATTGTAATCCCTTTTATTTTATCTTTTTATTTTACTTTACTCAAAACAGTTTGATCTACTTAACAAGATCTTGTGGTCACTAATTACAAGCGAACTTATATTCAATCTATCACTATTTTGGGAACCAAACACTATTCAAAAACTTGGTTTCAAGTCAAAAACCCTTTATAACAAGCCTACTTTATACTACAAAAACCTTACAAACTCCAATCTCACAATAGGTCTGATAATTCCTATTAACTTTAACACCTTTGGGCGAAATTTTAAGACCTATCAACTTTAATAGGGTCCGTTGGGTGACAACTTTTTAAGTTCGGGAACCGTTGGGTTTACTCTGATAGACAAAAAAAGAAATAACGTTGTCCCACACTGGACAAAAAAAAACGCAGGGTTTAAGATTCCTCAAAAGGATGTCTTTCTGCTATAATGCCAGTCAAAGTATGGTAGAACCTTCCATCATCCAAAGTTGCCCAACCAAATTCATCTGGTTCAGAATGGTCATGGTGGTGAGGGGAGGAAGGTGCAGATGACAGCGGGTGTGTGTTGCTGGATCCAAATAAGTGGTGAGGGAGGATGGCCACAGTCGCGTTGGATCTGGGTGGGTTGTAAAAGGTGGGTCGCATCATGCACACCTCACAAAAAAGAAAGAAAGTAAGCACATTGAGATGATTTAACTTTCTGCAACTTACGCTCCAAATATTTAGGTCCAAAACTGGTGTTCCTCCAAGCAATGTGGTATTGTACCGTAGTGGATGGACTACATAACAGTTGGCGACGAAAGATTCCCTGAATGATACAAGTACGCTAGTCTCCTCTGTTTTTCCTCTGATATTAAGACACCCATCCCGTATATGCGTTAGCGAGACTCGAGAGAAGACCATTGCTTCTTAGAATGTTGGCATTGTGATCGGCGTTCAAAGGAGTGGTCGTCGTAACAAAGTGCGGCGAAGGGACTTTGCTTAGAACAACCGATGAAAGGTTATAGTTTCCTTCTATATCTTATAGCTCGCCATCAGAGCAAGATGTAGAGATACTATTACAGGACCCCACAAACCAAATAATGAAAACGAGAGAGAAAAGAACAAGAATAAACAAAATAATCGGAGAAATAAAAAAGGAGATTGTAAGAGGATGAAAAAAAAAGAAAGACTGCAATTCTTTCAGTTGCGTTTTTCACCATTTTTTTTTCTCATCAACACCTATCATGGCACCAATTCCTCATGGCTTGCCAAAATCATTCCGTATTTCTGAAGATGATTGCTTTTTATACAACATTACGCGTCTCTTCAGCACGTTGGATATATCGGACTAGGCCAATATCAACAAGGTGACTGACGAATTATGGAAAGAACCTGGAAATCAAACGAAGAGCAGCAAGGAAGTCAATGGGATTCTCGCGCGAGCCTTGACTACACTGGCTGCACAACGAAAAGACTGGTATCCATTGTGCACGTACTGCGAGCAACTCAAGTCATACTACAAGCGTAAGACAACCACTGATGCGTTTGGGGATGCTTGGCAACTTAAGCAAGAAAAGGAACACGCCACAAAACAAGGTCATGTCAACGGAGTTAAGCTGTCCACTTTGGGTGCCATTCGATTTGGTAAAGAGCTTGACAACTTGATCAAGGAAGCGGATCATGGTCAGCAAAACCAAGAAAACATCTCACCTACCGCGTCTCTTACCACAACTCTTGGGTCGGATCACGAACCGCAGCATGACGACCAGGCAGTTGGCGCTGAATGCGATGGCTTGATATCCAAGTTTCTCACTATGGAAGAGGCAGATGGAGTGTATATCAACGAATCATCAGTTGGCACCAAGATTAAACATAAGGCGTTGAAGATCTTTCGCCGTTGGAAGGATGGTGAGCTCGTCACGGACCAGCAATTGCACTGGATGGCGTGCGGTCTGTCATCCATATGGGATCTCGCCAGCATTAAGTTGGCCCAGGAGTTCCTAGAGTGCAGCCACAAGGATCTGGAGCATCTCACACGGCCTTTCATCACGAAATACAAATGCACCCAATATCAGACTCCAGCTATATTCGACCAAACATTTGACATCGTTGCCTCAATCATTGACAAGGAAAATAACACTCGAAAGGCCATCGAATATATCCAAAATGTTAAGACTAGGTGTACTGAAACCCAAAAATTGCTTCAAGTCATTATCGTCATTGTTAACATTATTGAATCCAATCGCTTCTTGCTCAAACCTGACAACATCGATCGCGTTACAGAGTACGATTTCATTACACAAGTGTGGGCCCCATTGCTGAAGAGTCTTGTTAATACCCATGGAATTTTACGAATGAAAATTGGAGAATTAAGTCCAGCCCATGGTGCCATCGCTAGGAAACGTACATACAGCAAAGATTGTGTTGGATTTAAAGTGGACCTTCGACTGCTATATGATTCACGCCAAAACGAACATGATTTACTTGCCATGGAGGTCGCCAAGGATGGATCCACATCCAAGCTATGCGCTGATGTATGCAAACTGATGCGTGAAGCAAAAGACAATATTGACAATACCCTGCAGCATATATTGAAAAACAAGGTGGTATCTCTTCCTTCTTCGTGGTACATGCAAGCTAATGGGCTGGACGCTCATCTTGGATCCATCCATCTCGCAAAACTTGGACTTTACTTGGCCCTGCATCAAGGCAAACTCTACTTTCCAAGGACACTGTCAACACTGCTAGATTTCAAAAACAACGTAATTTTGCTGGCATCAATGATATTCGATTTGGAACGAAATGCATCGATGATTCGAAAGTCCATCGATTTGATCGACGATCACCGAGAAACGACATTGAATAACCAAGTTGAGCACGACCAACCAATGCACGCTAACTCTCAGCTGTACATGATGCGACCCACCTTTTACAACCCACCCAGATCCAACGCGACTGTGGCCATCCTCCCTCACCACTTATTTGGATCCAGCAACACACACCCGCTGTCATCTGCACCTTCCTCCCCTCACCACCATGACCATTCTGAACCAGATGAATTTGGTTGGGCAACTTTGGATGATGGAAGGTTCTACCATACTTTGACTGGCATTATAGCAGAAAGACATCCTTTTGAGGAATCTTAAACCCTGCTTTTTTTTTTCGTGTTTATAGTTTCTTTTACAGACATTCAAAATGAGCATATAATTATCTTCATGAAGATAGACAAGGACATGCTGTGATTAGCATAGAGTTGAGCCCATGGATCTTGTTGTTGACAAGAAGCTGTTTGCCATTGAAACAGTAAGTTCTTGTACTCAATGTCTAAAGAATAAACCTCCATAAAAACCTTCTAATCCTGCAATATATCCAACTGCAGATGAAATGAGTTGTGAAGATGCCGATATGGAGCTATGCAGTAAGTGACGCTATACAAATTACTCTGATGATGAGAAACCTAGATTCTTTCATCTATTTCTTTAGTAAAAGCCTAAGAGTCTCTGCTGCTGCGAGACGATTAGGCATTCATATTCGTGCAACCTGAGGTGGGTCAAACGTTATTACAAAGATCCTGAAAGCATTTTTGAGAAGAAAAGTCAGGTTGGTATCGTATTCTTGGGGAGGGGAATAAATATTTTTTAACTTATATTGATGAGAATCCTTCTGCTGTTTTGACTGAAGCGGTAAAAAATTTAACACGAAACTTCGTAGATCAGTGTCTTTTGTAGTACTTTTATTAATTCATGACAACTCAATGTAATCCATTCATTAAACAGGCGCATTTCTATCCCGTGAAAGGAAATAGCGAGGAAAGATTTAGTGAAGATACGAGTGCATCCAAAAATGGCAGTAAACTGACTTGAACCCTACAGCAAATTATGTCTTTCTTGAAGAATCTACCTTTCATATTAATTTGAAACAAAGCATGGTTTGATCAAAGAAAGGAACCCTTACAATAGCTACAGTGCTTACAACTAAAGCAAACACAACATCGATTTTAGATGCAATATCTACCACTGGTTTAATTGATGTTAGTTTGAGAGTTCCAAAGCGTATCAAAGAAAGAAAGCTTGAGTATGTGATTAATGCCTATAGCACGGGAACAGTGAAGGAACATTATCTGAGCTTTTTGGAGGTTACTCTTGATGAAATGAGCAAGTATCCAGAAATAAAGGGGTATTATTTTGTCATGAATTATGCTCTTCTTCAAAACTCAACTGATATAGAAAAGTATATCTACTCTCGAGGATATCGGTATGCATATCTTCCTCCGTATTCCCCTGAATCAAATCCAATTGAACAACTCTAGTCAGTTGTCAAGAATAAAGTTAAATGAAATAAGTTCCTGGAAAAAGAATCGCTAATGACTAGAATTAATGAGGCTTGTGATAGCTTATCTTTAAGTGATTTCAAAGGCTTTGTTCCTTATTTTGCTAAATGGCTTCGTAAGTGTTTCAACAAAGAAGGGTTATAAACCCTTTCTTCAACTTTGGGATGTCAAATTTTGGCAAATAATAATAATAATAAAACTAGACCGTTATCTTTAAATTTTAACAATATAGCTTTTTTTTTATTCTTCAACCGCTCACATACTCTATTGATAACTTTCTATCATCCTCATTTCAGCGCTGACACAATAACGCTTGCAATATTTCTCACAAACATCGACTTTCTGCTTTAATCCTAAAGTATCCACAATAATCATTCAAGCAAACACATATGCACAAATTCGGTTTGATCTTGATTGCTTATTGGCCACTTTTTTATGAAAGACTTGTACATAAAACAAACTTTCTTTATCATCTCAATCATAACAAATAATGAACTGCGGTTGCTCTTACTGCGGTTGCTTTTACTGCGGGTTTTTCTTTTTGTGTTTGCTTGAATCGGTATTTAAACCAACCCGTTTGACTATAAAAGCAAAGTAGGAAAAAAAAAAAAAAAAGAATACTTTATTTTATATTCAACCATGTCAGTCAAACCACCACCAAAAGGAAAACCCATCGACATTGAAGAGTTAAGGCGGCTAAAGCAAGCAAAAAAGGAAATGAAAAAAGCACTTAATAAAAACGCGCCTCCGCCTCCACCAACTCCAAAAGTTTTACAGCGTCAGCTTAAAGAGATTTCAACCGTGGACACTGGAAGAGATCAAGTGAGAATTATGAGTTTTAATGTAAATTAAAGAAGTGATCCCAAAAAAGAAGTAAAGTAAAAACCGAATGCGACCTTTATAGATTCTGGCACAATCACTTATTAAACGAGAGCTGTTTCCAGATTCCGGTGATATTCTAAAATGGGTAACAGTGAAAAAGAAAAGGATAGATTTGAGTATTAAATGATTACAAGAAAACTAGAAGGACATTGATTGTGGAAGAGATTGAGTTATATGATGCGGATATTATGAGCTTACAAGAAGTTGATAACTTTGATTCGTTCTTTAAAGAAAACTTGTTCAACTTGGGTTATGAAACAGTTTATTATCACCATCCTTCTAAAAAACATGGTAACCATTCAATCTTTCTCTTTCACTTTATTTCTCATCCTCGTATACTAGGCTGTGCTATTTCATACAAAAAGGACAAATTCAATCAAGTGAAATACCAAACGATCGATTACAACACAGACACACTCTGCTCACCCTCTATTATAACGAATAACATTGGTCAGATACTCGCGTTAGAATATAAAAAAAACCCGTCTGTTGGTTTTGTGGTTGGAAATACACATTTGTATTGGCGACCTTCATGTAATTATGAAAGACTTAGACAGACAGCAGTTTATGTAAAGCATTTCCTTGATCTGAAATCAGAATTATCGAGTCATGTTCGATGGATGCCATTACTTTTAGGAGGTAAACAAGTGGATAAGAGTGATAACTTGGCTTTATTCAAATTCATGTAGATTTTAATACCACACCTGATGATCCTGTCTATAGTATCTTGACTGAAAATAAACTGACCCCCGATCATCTCAAGGACTTGCGTGAATCACTTGAAGTGACAATCTCAAATAGATCAAGCGACGACAAAAAAGAAGGAGTGGAGTCAGAAGACGAAGCGGCTTCTATTCCTATTGACCCTCATTCGATCATTGGTGTAGAAGAATTAGTGTCTCTCTTTCAGCTTTGTAAAGATCCCTGGGAAAGTATTTACAGTCATACAAAAGAAATTCAAAAAGAGTACGGATTGTTTGGTGAACCCAGTTTTACAAACTATACAGCGGCATTCAAGGGCACCTTGGATTATTTATTTATTCAACGGACTATGCCTATCAAAAGAATCTTAATGTTACCATCGGAAGAAGATTTAAAGCCATCACTTCCTAATAGAAATTTTGGTAGTGACCATCTCTGTTTGGTTGCAGATGTGGAATTACCATTAGATTAAATAACAAATGTCAATCTTTAATGCATTTCTCAATAGAACATGTTTGCTATATACAATAAATTGAAAGGAAAGAAGTCCCCCCCCCCTTTTTTAATAAAAAAAAGTCTTTGAGATCAAACGATTCAATCAGGATACCTTTTTATGTTTTTTTTTTCAGCCAATATGACCATCAGTGCACCATTAATAATTTCACTTTTGCTTGGCAGGCTCAAACTGAATACATTGAATACAGCTACATCGAACCATGGACCGAGGAGATGATGGATATACCGAGTGATACGATTATATCTTTCAATCGTCGTGTCATTCATGTCAACCACAACAGGTTCCTCTATTTCTCTCAACTCTCCTGCTACTATTCAAAGAAGTCAAGACAGCAGCAGCCAATTAAGCAGCCCGATCAAAAATAGACGGAAAGAGTTTAGTTAAAACGAACAAGCTGTTGGTATTCTAGTGAGATAGACATGATGAATAAGCATCCATGGCTACTATTCATTATTTTTAAATTTCAACAGCCTCATGAAATAAATCAAAAAGACTGTTTCCTTCAATATCCTGGATGGTAAATCTCTTTTTTTCAAAAACATTTTATTTTAGGGTAGGCTTGTTTAGCTATAAGAAGATGATTCAGTCTCTGTCGTCCACATGGATCATCTTGTCTCTATTCGACAGGACAACTCCAGCAGACAGCAAAGGTCAGTGACTTGTGTCAGCTTGGGGAAGGTTATCTTACAGCATCCAATCAAAAAGATCGCTAACAATACTTGTCCAGTTTAGGTCATGAGAAGCTATCGATGAATGCATTTGATTCACGTTGATGTGTGAATCACTCAAGCATTCTACTCAAACTGTGCTTATACCACAACCAAGCAAAGGAAACGTACCGACTTCCTGATTTGTGAGCATTTGACGACTAAAGAAGGCATTATGGTAGCCAAACCAGGGTTATAGGATATTTTGAGTCCTTGCTGATATTCAGATCGGTATTCTTGAATGATGGAGTGAAGGGTGTCTAGATTTAGTTCAAAGGCTTTGATAATATAGTCAACAGGCAATATGAGTTTTTTTTTCGTATAGGACTGTGTTGATGTTGAGTAGTAAATTTTATTTTATAGAAAAGATGAAAAAAAAAAAGAAAAGGGGGGGGGGAATCGTGTGTTTTTTTTTGTTATTATTATTCATCATAAGGACCATTTAAAGGTGTTGAAGATCTTGCGTTATAATTAAATTGCTTGAGTTGTTTCACACCACCTTGAAGAGATAAGTTTTCAGGGCCAATCAATGATTGATGTACATGTTCAATTGATTTGAAATATTTAACAGTCTATAATACAGTTAATAAGATCAATAAGCAAAGAATGCAACCTTACCTTCACATGAAGTTCCAATGTAGCATCTTCATCACACACAATAAGACCCTTGGGATGCATTTGAATAGCTGAAACAGTCCACATATGATTCACACCACCTTCGATACAGTTGGCTAATGCAATAGCCTTTTGTTGTGTCAGTAAAAGTACTTGGGTTTATTTTATTTACCTTGTGTGCACCAGTGATGATAACAAGAACTTCTCTAGCATCCATTACAGTACTATAGACAATCATTAGTTTTACATCAACAAATAAAGCAACATTATTTACGCAACACCAACAGTCAAAGCCAACTTGGGTACTTTGGAGACATCACCATCAAAGAAACGAGCATTGGCGATAATAGTTTCATAAGCCAAAGTCTTTACACGAGTACGAGAAGTGAGTGAAGAACCAGGTTCGTTGAAGGCAATGTGACCATCAGGACCAATACCACCCAAAAAGAGCTCAATACCACCCACACGAGCGATATCTGCTTCAAATTTCTTGCATTCTTCATCCAAATCAGGAGCATTACCATCCAAGATGTGTACATTGTCTGGGTGGATATCAACATGCATAAAGAGATGCTTCCACATAAAGGAATGATAGGATTCAGGATGATCACGAGGTAAGCCAACGTATTCATCCATATTGAATGTGACAACATGCTTGAAACTGATTTCCCCAGACTTGTACATCTCCACCAGCTTTTTGTATACACCAACAGGAGATGAGCCAGTAGGAAGACCCAAGACGAATGGACGTGATTCTGAAGGCTTAAATTGATTGATGCGTTCCTTGACATAGTTTGCTATTTAAAGTGAATAAATTGGTAAGACATGATCACAAACACTTACCAACATAGCTTGTTACTTCTTCATAATCATCACGTACAATCAATCTCATTTTATTTGGTTTTCTTTAAAAGATAAAGAAGAAAAGAGGGAAATTAAAAAAAAGAGGATGTTTCAAATTTATATAACCGACAGTAAACAGGGTCCAGATGACTCAATTCAAAGACAGCTCTCTGGGGCAAAGACTGGTAAACGGTCATTCAATATTATTTCAGGGTCTCCCATCTAGTCACACATGTATCAATAGAGAAACACAGCCTGTATGAGTGCTGTTTGAATAAATAAAAGCAAATGATTTTAGTAAGGAAAGAAAGGAAAGGATGTGTTCAAGAAATATAAATTATGTAATTCATTTTGCACCCTGGAAATGATTCTTTTTTTTGATTGGTGCATTTCTATTTTATTACATAACACAAAGATATTTCCGAAAAGACCCTGTACATTTCATTCAGCCTTTACTTTTTTTAAAAAAAGAAGGAAACAAAGGAACGATAGGACTATATAAATAGAGCAATCATAGTTGCTTCAATTATTTATTGTTTAGACTTGAAACACAAAGAAGTTTGGATTTTAAATAGAAAAAAAAATCCCTTTCGTAAAAAAGTAAACCCTTTTTCTCGGACGATAGGGTCCTAAGATTAAATCACAGATCAAAGTCATTTTTCATTAAATATGTGATACAAGCAACCATTTGTTTTTTTTTCTTTAAAAAAGTCAATACAAGTATCCCCTTTTCAACTCAACATGCCTTTATGTTTACTTTAGATTATTTTTCTTTCTAAAAAAATAAAAATAAAAAAAGATGACAACAGATGATTTAAAGCACACTAGGAAAATTCTAAAAAGGATAAATGATTAAAAAAGTCGGAGATGAATTGAACAGAAAAGAAACTTCTACAATCTCAAAAGAGACATAATAGCATATGTACTTTTATTTCAAACCATATCTTTAAGCTTGGTCAAAAACTGAATTTATTCATACTAGCTTTATGAAACTTTTTGACGCTTGTTGTTTTCAAAGAAAGCCTTACTTGTATTCCCGTAAAATACCAACATGATTCGGAGATGGAATTAAATGGTGTTAAACGTCCAGCTAGAAAAACACTCGTTTATTTGTGACGTATAAGGGGAAAGAGCCATGAATTGCAGTAGAGTGAATCATCCTGCTTATTTTTTACACGTGTGAGGGACTGGTGTTGACTGCTGTGTTTGTATTTCGATTAAAGAAGAAAGCTTTTAAAGCAAATAATATTTTTATTATACAATAATTTATCACTGCCTGTCTTTTATTCATCTAAGCTTCCTCTGACGTACTATTGCAGTCTTATTTCATTCTCTCAATTCTGTTGCAGTGAGATAACCATGCTTTATACAGCATATAAATCACTTTAAAAATATTGAAAGCACAAACGATGAGAACAGTGCATCTTGTTTTAATCAACCACACCGACCTGTCTACAAGATATAGTAAGCAACAAAACTGTCGATTTTTACAATCTATAGATTGCTATATTGAGGACAAGAGTCACAGTACAGTCCGTGTGGGATACAGATGAAGTGATGTCCTCAACTTTGCTTGGGCATGATCGTTTCACTTGGTGACTTTTCGGTCGTTATGCTCTTGAACTTGTCTCAGTTTAACAAAGAGACTGAATGAGCAATAAAGAATAAGCATGTTTGATCGCAATGATAGAGCCTATAATCATCCTTTGGTATTTTTTTTTTTAAATCAGAGATGACTCTTGCATGTCATTGAGTGTTTATCAAAAAGAAAACAAAAATGTACGTATTCCCAAGATGAGTATCTGCAGTTATCCAATATCGTTGGTCAAATATCAACGCGGAGCTATACGTATTCCATCTCAATTGCCTGAATGAAAACTGATGCAGAGAACAAAACTGGATGTGAGGATGAAGAATGTCTTGAGAATTTGTGATGATTGATACCACTTTCTTTTGAACGGACGGTTTGAAAGATCATTTAGATCAAATAAAAAATAATAATAATAAAGAGGCTGATATCAATCATGAAAGTAAAAGAAAAAAGCAAAGGATTTATTCAGTCTTATCCTGGTTACGGAATTTAGTCTTGAGAGTCTCTACTTCTCTGTCAAGAAATCTTCTTTGAGCGATGGCTCTCTTTGTGATTTCCTGTACACGAATCTGATTGGCCTCTGTCAGCTGTTCTCTAGGTATCTCTGCACCCACTTCTTCCAATAAGTCAAGTACGGTGCTAAGCTGGTTAGGTAACCTATATCATCTCATAAGTTTCCAAATAACATAAAGTCAGCTTTCTTACCAAGTAACGATAGGAGAGCCACCTGTGGCTACAGGATGCTCGGTATGCTTGATGATATATTCCTTTGTAAAGTTCCAGTGACGATGACGGAAGGCACGGATTTGGTCTACGTTTGACAGGTAAAGAGCGGCCGAATTGGGATCTTGAAGGGCAAACTCCTTGAGACCAACTTGCTTTGATTTATCTTGAACGTATTCCAAAAACTCACGATGGTTTGTGGGGCGATACGATCTGAAATCACGCAAGACGTTTGTCAAGGGGTTTTCGGGCATACGCTCAGTGATCTGAAGCAGGTTGTCGCCCAAGGGAACCATCGAGTCATTGGCTCCTGATTCTCCACGGTGGGTGATTGGTTGATCACTGACACCTTCATAAATCACACCATCAGGAAACATGGGCTGATGAAGAGGTTAAAACAGAATGGATCGCTAGAATTACTTACTTGATTCTTGGTTCCCATAATAAACGTTCTGAATTTGATATAGTCCTCTGGCACACTACGAGACCACATCATTTCCATTTCTTTATTGATCGATTCATACGTTTCGTTTAGTCCAGCCATGCTTTGATCAAATCTAGCTCGATCGCCTGATTCAACAGAGCGAAGAGCATTGACGGCATAACGGACGAGATGAGGGGAATAGGAAACCATGGTGACGTGATTAAGTACAAATCCTTTTCTATAAAAGCATTTTAATGGCCTGAAATTCATACATGTACATATGGTCTTACTCTGATTCGTTGCCAACAAAAGATCGAATAAGAGCCAGGTTATCATAAGTCAAGCCCCCTAATGGGTTGATTCGTTTATAATTGTACAAGCTATAGTTATTTTGATGAGTTATTTTCTAAAAGAAAGGTTTGTTTTCTATAAGCTTACGCATAACTCAAAGCACTAGAATTTGAAATGAAGCATTAGAAAAGAAAAAGAGACAAAGATTAAACAGAAAACTTACTACTCCATAAAAGGTTGACTGTGGATTTTTTGGGATACTTTTGTTAAAGGAATAGCGATGTTAGCCGGCAAGACCTTTCTGCCTAACCCATAATCGTTTCGTGAACGGTAAAGGATGTCACAGGGTTCAAGCAAGTAAGCAGAGGCAGCAAATGTATAATCACGAAAGAGGGCTATCAAAGAAGTTGAGTCAAGTGATTTGGATGAGCAGATGGATTGATGTACCTGATAAAAGACGTTGGTCATGGATATGATCCACATCATAAAGAGGCAATTCATCACGAACAGCATCACCAAATAGACCGCTTGCCAACAGACCAGGGCTCCCATCAGCTAACTGGGTAGGCATACGCTGCAAAAGAGATTCAAGTCGATTGAATTCAGCAGGTAATTCAGCCAAAGGATCTTGACGAGGAAGAAATCCATTCTTTTCGCCAACCAAGAACATTTGTTGATGCATATCCTTTTGTTGGGATTCAGAGAGGAGCGCAAACGTTCTCAAAAAAGTACCAGCCTTCAATGATGCAGTAGGGCGTGTTTGGATAGGCTTAAGTCTCCGCAGAACAAACATTGTAAGAAGAAAGAGAAAGAGAGAAAAATCGGCTTAGTTTCCTGTTCTCATCTTTTCTCTTGTTCCCTTTTTATAGCTTTTCTATCACTGCCTTTCTACCCCCCAGCAAAAATAATACCGCCTAACGACGCAATAATACCGCCATCTCTCCATGGATACTCGTGAAAGATTTTCTCATCAAAATTTACATTCAGCATTTGTAACCACTTCCCTTTATAGTCTACCATTCAAAACTCTTTTATCGTCATTTGAAAGGCGCCAGATGAGTTCGAACGGTCCGTTTGACTTGATTCTCACGGGTTTCAAAATTTGTGGGAAACACTCGAAATCACATTGACCGCTTTATTTTTGTTACTCTAACAAGCATCATCATAGATTCATGTGAATTGTATGCTTCAACAGAAATCAATTGGGTCGTCGTGGGAAAAATTAGAGTATTGCATAAATGGCTTTTAAAGAGCATAAGCCACGTTTCAATCAAGACAGTAACCAATAAGCTCAAGTACCGTAGATTCCATATACATCAATATCCTCACGATATCAACTGTCTTTTTTTTTATTCATTTTATCATTTTAAGAGAGCGAGAGAGAAAAAAAAAGGGGGGAATGGTGATACAAGATTCGCTATCTTGCGCCATTGAAAAAAAAAAAAAGGTGGATAGTTAATCATTTCGTATCTCACGAGATTGAATCACAACTCATTCATTTCACTTAAAGAATTCTTTTTTAGTAACAAGTCTTATATACTTGCTGTTTTTAGGCCCATGAGAAAAAAATAATAATAATAAGAGCCTTAGAACGAATAAAAACAGCCAGCAAACAGATTTTAAATTAATTCATTTATCTCAAGAAACCTTATCTTAAACAAGCATTTTTTAAAGAGATAATTTAAAAAGATAAGAATTTGAATGATTACAAATTAGATAGTATTTGTAAGAGGCTTAAATGAATATACGCTTCAAAATATATCGCATAAAAGCATTACATTAGCTCACTCATCTCACAGTATTAAAATTCAATCGTCTGCTTGCATTAAAAAAAATAGAGGAGATCATACTCTGTTATATAACAGTTGCATTTGTTAACATGAAAAACTTTGTGGTTTGCCAAACATAACCGAAGCTACTATATTTTCAATATATGTAAACAAAAATTGATAAACAACCCGGTATATTTCTTGCTTATGTTTACCTTAAAAAGCATTTACATAATTAACATTTTTGGATATTTTTTTTTAGGAATAAATGGACAAATTTTAGACAGTGCGACTGATAAATTTTGTCCGTTCTAAAAAAAATAATTGCTACCCATGTCCTATGTAGAACGTAGTCGATGTATACGGTGGAGGCTAGGTTGGTTACTTGGTGGAAAGCCGCATCCGTGCCCGAAACACCCTACGCCCAAGTTCATACGCAAACATGCCATTACTTGCCTCAATATGCACCAACGCCTCCATATGCCTAAAACCATTACAGATCCTCTGTCGTTCCTTCTGAATATGCTTCCATCTCGCCCCTAGGTACCCTCAAATCTAGCACTCTCTTGGTCCCAACGATGGCCAGTTATATGCTCAATACTACATGAACTGGATCAACTTCAACATGTCACAGTTATCTCCATTACTCACCCACATGGTCAGAGGCTTCTCGAATGGCTTAAACAGTTCCCTTAGCTCCATCTTTTATGACTCAACACATTTCTTCTCCCTTTACCTTTTTTACCTTTCATCTCAGAGGGGTTTTTTCATAACATCGACATCCTAACGGGTTGATCGGGTCCGGGAGGACATTTAATTGTAGTTATTTTATGAATGTGCTCATTTGGACCATAAATAAAAGGTTACTGTATTTAAACAAAATCACTTTCTATAGATTTTTGCCTTATTTGGAAAGGTATCCACAACACCAGACCTGAACATGCCTACTGTAAAGCAGTTACAAGCAGAACTTGCTGCAGCCAAGGCCGAAATCAATCGACTACAGCAACAAAACGCCTCCCTTCTTGAGCGGTTTGCTCAAGCACCATCCACCACTGTGCCTAAGCGCGTCCCTATTGCTACTGTTCCCCGTCCACCTGCTTCCCCTTCGTCACTGCAACTTAAACCACCTACCAAACGTCCCCCGCCTCCAGAGCTTGAATCTGCTCCCCTCCAAAAAGCTTCCAAATCTAAATATGCTCCACCACTTCCCAGCCAAACGGCTGCTGCTCGCACTTTCAGTCCCCCTTCCACCAATCAAGGGTTTAAATACCTTTATCTCTCTATACAACGCTGCCTTCCCATTCACCAAATACGTTCCCTACTTCGGCGATCGCATATCAACAGCGGCCGTGTCCTAGACATTCACTACCCCGACCATCATCTCGTTGCCCTCCTTACCCGTAACGACTATGAAGCTGAAGTCCGCTCCCAATTAGAAAAATTCGAAACCCCTTACGTGCTGATTACGATCCTCTGGATCCAAACAACCTTCGAAGCCCCTTACTATGACGACTTCGATCAAGATGAAAAGGAGTGTGCCGCATAGAGCGTCTTCGCTCAACGTGTAATTCGTGCTATCCGTCGCCTCAAAGGCCCTGTTCAGCACGCTGTTGCCCGCTTTTTCGTTGACAAAGACGTTATAGCTAGCGTTGTTCTTAATGAGCTCTTTCCAGTCAAACAGACTTGAGTTCTACTTTTATTTTATGATATTATTTCCTTTCTTGTGGTTCATTTCCAAACAGTGATTTATTCACAAGTTACTTCTTACTCCCCTCTGTCCTTTTCTTTTTTTGCCCTTGCTCCCATAAGGGATTTTTTTAGCTTCTTTCACGTCTCATTTGATCAGGCTTGGGCAATTATGGTGTCCTGAGACACCGCATGCTCATTTAAGTCATTAAATAAAAGTATTATTTAAACGTATTTAAACAAAATAATTTTGATGAGAATAAATATATGACAACAAAATTTATTTTCTTTCTTTAGATTCTATCTAATAATAAACGTGTACGCCTTTCTTTCTCAAAACTGAGCTTTTGGATCAAAATGCTACTGTCCGGATTAATCAAACAGAATTAGATGAATGGGCTATGAAGGAATTCAATTTAGATCAACCACTTGCCCAACAGACTATATCAAACATTCTCAAAAATGCTGAAATGTTATATAGTAATATTAATGTTGTCAATAATGGCAAAAGTCTAACAGCAACACGCTATCCTCAACTTGACTTCTAAAAACATTCAGAACGAATTGAGGAAGATAGAAGAACTTCTTGGGCCATATGTTCCTCCGAGCTGCTTGATGGCCTAAAAAAAAAGTAAAACTCGTCTGACAGTTGGATTGCTCTGTAACTTGGATGGGACTTACAAAGGACAACCAATTGTTATCGCACAAGACAAGAGCCCCAAATGTTTTAAAGCAAGAGCTAATTTGTTATCCATGACTGCAACTGGGAAAAAAAAAAGCATGAAGTGGAATACCACCATTCTACTAATACTTGGATGACAACTTACGTGAAAAAGTTAAATGTTGCTTTTGGAAGACAGAATCGAAAAAATTGCTCTTCTTTTGGACAATGCGTCCATTCATAAAATAAGAATTCCGCTCAACAATATCAAAATGTTATTTCTCCTAGCAAACACGACTAGCAAGCTACAGGCTCTTGATGCAGGTGGCCTATTATTTGTTGATAAAATGTT
The DNA here is from genome assembly GCF_000149305.1 of Rhizopus delemar RA 99-880. NCBI lineage: Eukaryota > Fungi > Mucoromycota > Mucoromycetes > Mucorales > Rhizopodaceae > Rhizopus > Rhizopus delemar. The sequence goes on from NW_027137828.1 coordinate 505,474, forward strand.
ATATAAGTTGTCTTTTTGTTTTACAGTTTTTTCATTCATATTTTGTATACACAGGAATTAGTGACAACTTTAAGGCACACTTCCGAGCCCAGCAGTACGGCCGTGCTTTATGTCTGTATATCAGTAAAAATTTGGATAATCCGAATGTTTACAAAATGGATCAAGCCCAGGCTATATTTTTTCTAGCTAATGCATGGCTTAAAGTAAAACCAGAAACAATAAATGAAATGCTCCCAGATCTCCCCAGGAACTTTGACAACAAAGTTACTGACGTTAGCCAGTTGAACCTTGAAGCAGATGAAAGCGAGATGATAGTATGTTATACAACAAGTGCTACTAATGATGAAGAAACAGCAGAAGGCAACATAGATGAAACAGAAGAAAATGATAATACAGAGCAAGATGAGCAGCGTGTCGATATAGTAGAGTGTAAAAAATGGCTGAGAGAAGCCTATGAAACTATTCTCATGTGCAAAGTTCCTTTGGACGATCTTGATCGTAAATTACATCGCCGAATTCGAATGAGATTGGCTGACTCTTGTGCTGAATTAAATAAGCCAAAAGAGCAAATAGATCTTTGATCTTATTTTACAAAGGTAAATAATTTATTGTTGGAGTGCTCCAAAAAATCATCACTTACAAAATTTTCTATTTAGTGGTAAAAAATATTTGCGTTGCACCCTTAAATAGAATAGTGGTATAGTAGTATTTATGCTGGGGACCTACATCGTTCTTTAGAAATACATCCATAAATAGAAAATACCCTTAAATCAGACACCCTTAAATAGAGCGACTACTGTACAGATGTTCCGGCCAATAGTTACACTGTAGCTCAAACTGAATGGGCTGATGGTAGCAGATCGGACGTAATTTACACATCACAAAGTACAACAGAATCTTTGCCTCCAATCTTAATCGAGTTACAGTATCAGGTCAATCAAATGTTCATGCTCCGGCTTATAAAGTACTCTTCAAATGCATACCATTGTTATAAAGTACTGCCTATTGTTCTTGTTATTGCAACTCAATCTTTCTCAAGTACTGCATTCAGAAATGTTGCTCCGTAGAGCTTCCTTCTCAGAGATTTAGTGTCATCCTTGTGCAGGGGCCATGCTAATCTTCTCTGTATCGTTCCAATTTTAATAAGTGACAGAGGTCAAAGACATGTCGTACTGCATTCAGAAAGGAATTTATCCCCAGTGAAGACGGACTTTTACTTGAAACAAGCTGCAAGTTCTGGGCAAAGCAATATGTGCTACTGACTGCGGGAGCTGTCTTAGATTACCTTTGTAAACCAACACTAAATCCTATGGCAGCCCTAGGATATTTTCTTACTCGCACCGGACATGAAATGCCACACCATCATACGTCCAACGTGTTGTAGAACAGAGTCTGATCATAATGGACATTGAACAATCACAACTAAAAGAAGTATATTAAAACTGATAAAAGATAATAATTTAAATCTTTATTAAATAAAGTATACTCTTCTTCTTTTTATATAAAACTATCACTATTAGATTCATTTTATAAAGTAAACATGAACAATAAGTCGTGATCTTTACTATCCATTATTTCTGTAAATAAATAATAATAGATCAGGTACCTAGTCAACTTTGATCTGACTGGAGGCATTTCATATGAATATATCTTTCCTCTCAATGAAGACGGGACAAATCTCCCAGAGCAGTTAAAGAACAATAAGATCTATAAAAACAATGTATTAAAAACTTTCATAATCGATTCAGTGATCATTCTTCAATCAAACATGTCAATTGTTGGATCTACACTCATAACTACTCATTTACCCGCCAACTGATAGAAGAATATAAATAGTAGACTTTATAATGATTTCTTTTTAACAATTAAGATTGTCTTAAATAAAGTTCAGTCTCAAAAAGTATTCTTTTGGTTTATCTTTGTTATTTCTAATTACTTTACCAGAACATAACACAACGCAACCCTGACTATGTTATTTTCAAAAAGAGCAAGGGTTAAAATTCAACAACCAGTCATTACTACTTAAGCATTAACTCTTTCATTAATAAATGGAAACACCAGATAGTTTTATTGAAACAAGAGTTTTGTGAAAAAAAAATGTGATGGTTTATCAAGGACATATTCATTCCTTTTGTCATTTGGATCCTTGTAACGATGCGAATTTGTAATTAAAAATCTCCAAAGGCTTGGTATCTTGTACTATATCAAACCTACTTGCACTAATTTCACATTTGACTAATATCTGACCCATAATTCTTTTCTGTGCTTTTGAGTATTCACTAATAAAAATACAATAAAGTAGCCGGAAAGTTATCCGGCTGACGTAGACTGCTTTATTTAAAGAATTGGTTTTAGAGATACATGTATCGCTTCACTGGGTTTCTTTATTGTTATCATTAAAGGATATAAACATATATTAGTTGCTCGCTTTTACTTTTTGCTCTCGATCAAAGACCCACTGAAGCTCTATAACCTCTCTCCACAGTTTGGTCTCTTTACCAAACGTCAAACATACTGCATCCTTGGCCCACTCGATCCAAGCATGCGTTCCATTTTCATAGACTCTTTCTAGCTTTCTATTTATGCCAATCAATTCCATCTCAACAAGAGCATTCCAGCAGGATCTTGCGAGAATCAAGCTATGATAAGAGGCCTTTGGATGATGAGGTGGATAGATGAAACAGTATGCAATAAACAGGTACAGTGAGCACCTTGATGCCTCTACCCAGTTCCCTGCTTTCATTCTGTCTATGAGCACCTTTTCTGCTGCGTGAATACTTGAACTTGTGAATGCAGGAACATCAGGAACGTTGGAAATTGCTTCAATGGCGATAGGCAATCTAGAGAGTAACTGACTTTTGTCTTGGCTCACATGTGTTTTATTGATGTGGTGGTATCGTTTTCTACTACTCATGGTGGTAGAGCATATCTCGGGGATTATGATTCTAGATGCAATGCGGGTAAAGTGATGAGGATTCATGACCTCGATTGGCGTCCAATTCTCGATTTGGTCTGCATGCTTAAACATATTCAAGACGGACCATTCTTTTATACACTGACTGATAAGTTTTTTACCCTTGTCCTCATCTGGTACAGTTCTGTGTCCCTTTTCTAATAACGTGTCCAATCCACTCAACTCTCCACAACAACGTATACAGTTACATTCATAATCTTTACCAAACCTCATCTTTAACTGACCCCATCGCTGCCTCTTTGTGCTGATCAGATCCGCATAAGCTATTGTGATTGGATCCCCAGAATGAATGGTTTCAATCGCAATCAAGTACTGCTTTCCCTCTTTGTAAACAACGGCTGAATTAGGGCGACAAGAATGTTGGACGTACATTGCAGTGATAGGATAGACACCGACAGCGATCTGATCCATATGATGCTCTAGATCAGAGATTGGAAAGGAACATACCTGAAGACGACGCCAAAATGATCTCAGTTGCTCAAGAGAGAATTGACAATCAAAAGGGCTCAAGAAGGTCGCTACATCTTCTATCCATTCTGATCCTGTGTCGCACAAATCTCGTGTGTCTAATTCCTGCAATACTTTGATAGCAATATTGGGCGGAGAATGAGATTGCTGCTTATTCAGACTGTGTAATATTAAGGCAGCTCTTTGCAGTAACCATGGATCTGCATCCACATGAACATAAATATCTCTCTCTTGAGGTTCACAAAGTATCCTGTGAAATTGCAGCCAGGCATTTCGAAAACATGCGTTGCTGCAAAAATAAGCAGATCGACATCTTGAGCAGCATTGAAGCTGAGCTTTGCAGAGACAGTAGTTGCATCTTTGGTGACGCTTGGATGGTAATGGAACAGAGACTAAAGGTGGTTCGATAAACAAGGCTGTTCCTGGCTCCAACTGTTTTGAAGCAATAAATCGTTTATTTTCAATTCTAATGACCTTTTCTTCTTTTGGAACAATATCTTCAAACATTTTCACTCTTTCCCCCCTTTTTTTCGATTTTTAAGAAGAAAAATGAAAAAAGAGAAGGAGAAATTATACTTTTTTTTTTTTTTTTTTTTTTTTTTTTTGAGGTTTAGGCTTTTGCGTGTCGCAAATTGAAAATTGAACAGATTATTTGTTGTTTGTTAAAAGAAATCTATTGTGACGACCCCAAAATAATTATTTACAGCATTGATTCCACCTAACTGTTTGCAGAACGCTAGATTATGTTCTTTAACAGAATGAGATTATACTACAACACAAATATCAAGCGAATCGCTCGGCATTACTATATTAGCAGAGTGACCCATTAAATAAATAAGTGTATACGCCTGTATAATAAGATACGAAGCTAACTTTTTAAAACAAGAGAGGATCAGTGCTTACAACTCTTAAACAAGTCCTTCTTGATTCATTTTCCCCAACTAAAATAATCATAATCCCCATACATTGATAAATCAACTGATGGATTAAATAGAGGTTTCTTGAGCGTTTTTGAATACTTTGTTGTACGATAACTGGAATAATGGTTTACCAGAAAATAATTTTGATTGTTGAGTAAATGGTATAGATAACATGCACTGATCAATACGACTCAAAGATTCAAAGAAGCATATATCCCAATTTAGAATAATAGAAGAGTGGAATAAACATTTAGTCATTATCAAAAGTTTGATATTTTACTCACACTTTTGCAATCAAACACATATATTTCCATATTTGTAAAATGTCGTATTACATAAGTGAGAATGAAACTGCATATGGTAATTTCCAATTGAGGATACATCTGTCTTTTGAGTTAACAGACTCCTTTGCTCAAATTCGATTTGAAATGATGAATTGATCTCTTAAATCCCAAGAAAACTTTTTCTTGAACAAACATCCATAATTCTCAGGAAAAAAAAAAGTTTTATTGCAAACTTTAGGTACACCTTATTATTCCTTTTCGCTACTAAAGTTTCTTTCATCTGTACCAGATGCTGGCTTATCCGATCTTTATTCTATTTAAGGAAAAAAAAAAGTACGCTGTACGCTGAAATCCAGCTCTAACAGTCTATTTCGGTGAAATCACATCCATAGATTAAAAGCATAAGGAAAAGTAAGAGGTCTTTTAAATTCAAGTTTTGTTTAGGTACTTTACAACCTTGATTGTATTGGTATTTACAAAAGCGATAATTGCAGCAAATTGATTTTATATTGCTTTACCAGTCATCATGGTCCACAGTTCATCTCAGAAGCAAATTTAAATTCTTTAGGCATATTGCTAATAAAAGCAATGCCCTAAGCATACGAATACAGCCTACTATGTTTGCAGCACTTATTTAGCTAATCTCCCTTCATTTAAAGCAAATCAGCGACACATCAAATGTGTCATGTTATGAAAGAAAAAGAAATTTGTTAAAATCAAGCCCTGAAGAGTAACTTGAAAGTGAAGTGATGCCTGATGATAACAAGAGAAGATTATGACTGAAAGGTAAAAGCATAATATGATTTGCCTTAGTTTAGAGGGTTGATTGGCTTGAAAGTAAAAGACGAGTTTCCTGTTGCGATGTGAACCGGTATGTCTTTAACAAAAATTAGATATGAATGAGGCAGGCTTGAGCACATTTCACTCTTTTGATTTCGTCACTTATTTCAACTGAATGATGCAGTGATAGAATAATAAAATCATGTTTATTCCTTAATTATAGCTTGTTTTTGTGGGCAGTGAGCAGGTTTTGGCCTAATCATATCATAAAATTTATTATAGAATGCGTTGTCAAAGGACACAATCAAGAGTGGACTGTAAATAGTGTTATCAAGCGCAAATTTATAAAATCAAGAAATAGGGAAAAGGAAGGGGGTAAAGTAGATAAGCAACACACCGTACGACATTAAGTTTTTATGGTTTGAGATTCAATTTTGTTGATATCTTGTCATACAAGATACGTGTATTAATGGAGTCCAATCAGCCGAATGTTCGGTCAACGTGTGAAATCAAGAACAAGGGCAGTTTTTTTATTATTAATCTTTATACTTTTGAAATAAATCGACAACTTTACTAATATCAACATTTCCACCACAGAGGATAATACCAATGCGCTTAATATTGTGTTCCTTGATCTTTTCTTGAAATTCTTGATTATAAAGGGTAACGGCAACACCTACACCAGCGCTTGGTTCAATACATTGCTTAAGACGCTCCCAAACGAACTGTGTTGCTTGAATAATTTCTTTTTCTGTAACAGTAAACACATCATCAACATATTTCTGAATAGAGGCATAAGCAATATCCCCCAGATTGGTCAGTAAACCATCAGCCACTGATGTTGCTGTCACAGGATTGCTTGATCTCTGCTGAGTTTTGAAAGTCTGATAACAATCATCCACAGCAGCTGGTTCCGCAGCAAATATCTTGATGTTTGGATTCAATGATTTAGCAGCAACAGCACAACCTGTCAGCATGCCACCACCACCCACTGGTACAACAATAGCATCCAGATCTTCCACTTGAGAAAGCAACTCGAGTGCGATCGTTCCTTGACCTGCAATCACTTTGGGATTATTGAAAGGATGAACAAATGTGCCGCCGGTTTCTTTTAATAGTTCATCGGCCTACACTGTATGCTTAATCAAGTAAACTTTTGTTTGTAATGCGATCTTACAATTCTCACGCGTTCACTCATCAATGACTCACATTCTACGAGTTTTGCACCATAGCCAATCACAGCTTTTTTTTTAATATCCGCTACACTCTTTGGCATAACTGCATAACATGGAATTCCTCGCTTCTTGGCAGCCAAAGCAACAGCTTGAGCATGATTACCTGAAGAATGACAGACAACACCTTTAGGAGCATCTTGTTCACTAATTGATTGAACAGCATTGCTAGCACCTCTATATTTAAATGCTAAAAATAAAGTCATTTTTTTGTCTGTAACAACCTGTTTCTAAGAAAACTTACATCCTGTCTTTTGTAATAATTCGCATTTAAAAAATAGTTCAACAGGTCTATTCTTTGAAGCAAATTCGTTTATTGAGTCACTTGTCATGACAGGCGTACGATGAACTTGAATGCGTTCAGCAGCTTGAAGTACATCATTGAGAGTGATTTCAACCATTTGTAAATAAATAAATAAAAAAAAAAACAAAATAAACAAGAATAAAAAGAAAAAGGAAAGAAAATACTTTTATAAGACAGATAATAGATCTTTGTGTGTTACGCCGGAGGAAGAAAGTTGGCGAAAAGAATGATGCCTACAAGCCCATAAAGTATAAAATAACCAAGAATCACATTGGCTATCCCCACATTTTCTCTTTGATGAAATCCTTTGATCCAAAGATGTGCCACAAACCAATAAAAAGGTGGTAAGGAAGTAAAGAACCTGATGATGACTTGTACATGCATACTTGTCAGAGCATAAAACAAGAGGAACAACCAAAGGTACATGTACACCAACAGCTTAGAGCTGTAAAATGTGTCATTCTTCTTATCATGCGGACTGTGAATAGAAAAAAATCGTTTTTGATCAAAGCCAATATAAGAAGAAAGACCACCAAGACTGATAAGGACGATGGGTGCAGCTAATATAAAATTCGGTATTTGCTTGATTTCGTAATAGGCCATGAAACCCAAATCCCAGTATTCCTTTTGAACAAAAGAATAGAGAAGAGGTAGCTTGCTGTTACACCAAGGTCTGTCTAGAATACAAAATTGTCTGTACCCGTAAAACTGAAATAAAACAAATCCAGAGAATGTGATGGCTGTATAAAAGAGTGATTGTATAAGCCCAGTATAAAAGTTCTAATAGGTATTAAAATAAAGATGTTTTTCGTAAAGAAACAATAATACCCTACAATGCGTCTCAAAGAACGAACCCAGACCAAATCATAAAAGAAGAATCCTGCAAATACAATGGCGTTTGATCGAATGCTGGACGTGAACCCCCATACAAGTGCAGCCTTCATATATTGCTTTTTGGCAATGTATCTCATACCAGTGAAGCTAAGAAGAGCAAAAATTGACTCGGTATAGAATGATGACATAAACAGAGACGGTGGTGATAAGCAAAACGCAATAGATGATGTGAATGCTAGTTTTCTATTTTGAGGAAGTACTGCCATTGTCAATCTAGGAATTTTCAAAATCAATACATCTCAAAGCTTTGTTAATGCTTCATTTTTTTTTGTCTTCCTCTTTACTTGTACAATGCACCTGCTGCTAAAACAAAAGATACATTGGCTATGACTATTCCAGAAAGTAATAATGTACACTGAGCCCCTAATAGGTACTTTAGAGGAAAGAACACTATGAAAAATATTGCATGAATTATTTTTTTATATTAAAATTAATATTTGGTTTTTACAAGTATTTGTCAATAGACTAGCCAACATGGGCATCATTGGGAAAAATGCTGTTTCTTGTTCATATACATAACCGTGTTCTGCAATGTGTAAGAAATAAAGTGCATCCCATCTTAGAAACGGAAGAAGCAAATTCTTGTTGGATCCAATCTGAATCTCGGCTGAAGAATCGTAACTTCCAATAAAATAGTAAGCAGTTAAAGCTAGGGATATTGTTATCGCACGCGTTAGTATCGCAAACGAATATATTTGTTTCAACATGAAAGCAATTAAAAAATGAAAGAAAGAGAGAAAAGTTTATTTGATGAAATTTTTAGGAACCAGTCTTTTTTAAATCCCAGCAGACACTGCACAACAGAACATGTCGTCTTTGCATCTTAACCTATATTGACATGATAGTATTGTATGAAATCAAACAGTAAGGTAATCTATCATAGAAAGAAAGATGATAAAAGAAAGTGATGGACTAAACAGCCCACTTGTATACATTTTGATTGTGAAAGGATTCTTTTTAATTATATATCAAGAAAAGATGTAAAATAATAGTGTCTATATATTAATGAATTAAGGGTATCTTTGTCTCGAGGTATCAGTAATAACCCCAAAAGAATTCAACTGATTTGTCGCAGATGTCTCATTGAAGTCCGTATTGTTATTACTACCATCAGCTATAAAAGAGGCATGTGTAGACGATGCAAATCCATTGAACGTCGGTGGAAACCTTGGTGCAGTCGTAGTAGTAGGATAAGATGACAACGAAACACTCGGATCCTGCCGAAAGTTCGATGGTGATCCTGTGTCACGAAACGTTGTTGGTGATGTTGCTCCGTTACCAAAGGTAGCCAAAGCATCTATTTGCTGTTGTGATCTTTCTGGAGTGAAGGCAGGTCTCAGCGGACGAATGCCTTTGGGCTGGGCTCTGTCGTTAGGGTCGTGATTGAACCAGCTTATCCAACGATTCAAAGATTCATTATCATAGACTTGGAACAGAAAGTACAAGCCCTTGTCGGTGCGGACACGAAAGGTATAGTGATTTGAGTTTCCAGTCGATGCGGCTTCACAATGAGCATAGTTGTATACATTTGCATTTTGACCAGATTTCTATACATACAGTGAATACGATGAATTCAATATAAAGTAAAAACACTCACGTCTGTCAGAACAAAGTATTTTTTAAAAGGAACCAAAATAATTCGTTTTAACATCCAAATAGAAAGAAAATCAAGTTTTGCCATTTTCTTGACTGGAAGTATACCCTCATGAGCTTGAGTGGTAAAGTCATACATGTTTTTTGCAACTAGTTTGAGTTGGATGTTTTGATCCATTGAATTACTCGAGTGAATTGACATGTGGTCTTGTTCTTCAGAGTCTACATGATACAAGTTGAGTGATGTGTTGTTTTGAAAGACGTGCTTCCAGATCAGCGCAAACTTCGGAACAAATAGAAAAACCAAGGTGAAGGTTGTACCAAACAAAAGTGAGCAAATAAACAGATTAAATGAGATGGTATAGTCATCATTTGATATCAAAAAACTTGGGACCATCACTGTTGCAGTCACACCCAGGTTGCTATTAAAAAGTAGTTAGAAATATGTCAATGTATTGTTTGATCTTTCACATACTAGCTGATGTATGCGATTTGTGTAGCTTCAGACCATTTACTGTTTACACTTCTTGTCTATTATAAATCATTAACACAAGCAAAACTTCTTTTATCTTGATTCTAACCTTGAAAGCAACCAGGGCAGAGAAAAAGATTAAAATTATCAACCAAGTAATCTCTAAAACTATGACCGCATTGGACATTCCCCAATTTGCAACTTGAGCCGTTGGATATCTACAGTACCAGCAATAGTACCCAGAAGCAGTTTGGTAAGTTTCGATATCTACAGGATAAATCGCATTCCAAATAATATAAGGCACAAGTGCTATAAATTCAAAAGCAGCCACTATCCTTAATAGATAGGAAGATTTCAGTCTGGATGTGCGAATAGAAAAAACATTTTGATATCTAATAGGTACGTGTCTATTCGTTAATAAAGAGAAGTTGGTATGATATTTTTATCTTACATTTTATAAATTCGGTAATTCTTTGCAATGATACTTCCAACAACCAAGATAAAACCCGTGAATAAACATATGGCCCTTGCAATACAAATGGGAGGATTTGGTTTGCCCAAGGAAAGCAGAGCAGAGAGGTAACAGATGGTGATACCCAGTAGTTCCAAATAACAAAAGACTGGACTGGATATCATGATAGGTTTCAAGTGTCGGTAACTGAAAATGAGGATAGTCATCAAGATACAAAAGAAAATACCAATAGCGCAGATAACAATAATAGCTATTCCTGTGGCACTCGTATAGGAAGGGTTCAAAACTGGATGAAACAATATAAAAAAAGTAATTAATACACACCAATAGAAAGAATAATAGAGAATGCTTTACAAATTTGTTCTGCAATATCAATAGGCTTTTGAATTGTATTTCCAGGATAAATAATATCAATGCCTGGTATGAATTCAAAGAATCCAGACTTGACGTTTGCATAGGTTACAGCATTTCCACCAAGCAAATAGAATATCTGAAAATTACTGTGTAAAGCTAGGTTAGCAAATGTAAATCATTGTAAGGTTGCACGGCATGTACGTGTGATTTTACATGGTAGACTGTATTACTTACCCATCTTGTAAATCACCTAGGATACAACACACGTGTTAGCATGATAGAAATGCCAGCTGCTTTTTAATTACCTGACTTTGAAAATTCCATCTTACCTAAGCAAAATGAACAAATAAGTAAAAAAAATAATTCAACACCGCATATATTTATTGTACCTGCAGGTCCTGTGTAATTCATATTATAAAAAGGAGGAAGCATGTTGGTTGAGTTGAAAGAGTGGTTTGCTAGATCTACTAGTCCTTGTGATCGACCACCAGGATATTGATCAAGAGCCTAATAAATACAATGAATTAAAAGAATTTGACTTATTTGTTATTGTACCTTATCGATTCCAAGTGCAAATAGTTCCAAACATGAATAAGCTTGAGGTGCATTGTAAGATAGACTGGACGAGTTCCAGCCGGTAGGATCGGAGCTTTAATAAAGTTAATACCCTATTTAACAGGTGTGCGAGTATGTGTAACTTGTCTTACAAATTGGCGGGTACAGGCTGTGCTTGCCATTTTTGATATAACTCATCGTAAGCTGGTACTCCTGTCACTATTACAATATTAGATAAGAGCAACACTTAAATTAATTGTCTTACAGTTCCATAAGTTATTAATAAACATGACACCATCAAAGGAAGTCATGTTATCACGATTGTAATATTCAGCTATAGGATCATCATTTGAAACCATCCAAACCCATCCCTTGGATATGTAACCTAATTCACTATTAAAATGCTAAGTTACATATTTAATAGATCAATAATATATTATTACCTGGCTTTGCGTAGCATCACTAGCTGTTCATATACTCTTGAAAATGCCATAATAATTATGCGAGATCCTGAATCACTTAATGCTTGTAGTGCCTCTATAAAATATTATTTAGATAATTTCACTTTATTTATTTATATACCTTCTGCTATATCCTCTGATACTCGAAGAAATGAGAAATCATTTTCAATGGTCAAGTTGTAGTTATATGCTTGTGCCGCTATAGATGTATATACTATAGACGATATTAATTTGTATTCTCCATTCTTAATTTCCACACACACACACACACACATATATATATATATATATATATATATACATACCTTCTTGTCCTAAAGCATCATTTGTGTACAAAATTGAGAATTTTTTCCAACCCATTTTTTTAACCCAATGAGCTAAAGCGTTCATATGTGATGCAGATGTTCCAACTGTACGAAAGAAATAGGGATAGTTTGAAATATCTGAGAAAGTGAAAGATCCAGATGTTGATGAGCATTGTGGTATTTTCCATAATCCAGTCATGGATGCACTTGCTTTAGTTAAGCGCGAAGATACATCACCAATCACAGCGCTATTCCAATGTTTACGTGAGTTGACAACTTATTTAGGTGATCTGCATTATTTTTACTTTATATGACTGTCAATCATTTTATAAGCTTCATAGGCTGAAGATCCCTCGTTATCTATTGATGAATAATAACGTGTTACATTAATCTTGACGTCTGAAATAAATAGTTAGCTTCTTTTTCTTTGCTGTTTCTATCATCAAATAAACCTGATAAGATTTGTTTATTTTCTATGGATTCTGCAGCCAATCGTATAGCTAGTTCATTTGTCAGAATTTTATCTTTCATTGCAGTATATTTTGGACTAGTTAAATTGGATGGATCTGGTAAAATAACACCAATGTTATAAACTGTTTTATTTCCAATGTCTGTAGGCGTATAAAGTGGTTTGCTGTCAATCGCCAATACATTTTGAATAAAAACAAACAAAAAGAGAAGCTGATAAAATGTATTCATGGAAAAAAATTTTTTTTTTCTTTCTTTCTTCTTAGTCTCTTTTCTCTCTCTCTTTTTTTTTCTTTTCCACTTTTATTCTATAAATAAAGCAAGCAAAAGAAGAAGAGAGAGAGGAATAATAATAATAAGAAAAAAAAAAAAGAAGGGAGAGAAGCGGGAAACAATTTACTAATAAACCGAAGTAATGGAAGCTTAACGGAGTTTATCATTAAACCAATTCAACGCAGTTTCCCAAAATCAAGTTACAGCCCGTCCATTCTAAAGTCACAGGATCAAAAAAATAAAAGTCGCGTTTATTGGTCATTTTTGCGTATACAGTGTTTTTTTCAGATAAAGAGAAGCCTTTTCAATTCAAATGAGATTTTTGACCTCTTAAAATAAGAAGACTTTAACGGGTTAAATGAGAAAGACCTATTCAAAGGCTTAGCGGTGGTATCAGTAAAATTGGCCAATATCGTCCCAGTTCTCTGTTCCTGAGTATAAAATGGAAAATCTTGTAATAGAAAAAATAGGTACAAAAAATGAGAATACCTTCTATGGCAGATCGTGAGAACAAAAAGAAAGAAAGAGAGAGCATTGTCCTGAATAAATTCATTGCTTCATGGAAATATTGCAAAATGAATTTTTTGTATTTAGAGCTACTAAAATACGAATGATTCCTCTAAATGTTAATTCATATAAGTTTAATGCTAGAAATGATAATGCATTACCTGTAAGTCTTTGAACCAAATTAAACAGGACCACATCTCATTTATTCTGATCAAATATAACTTTATTATGAATTAGTAAGTAGTCTAATAAAGTTAAAGATCAAACATAAAATGTATTATTCGGTCATAATCAAACACTTCTCCCATCTCAAGTCTATGTTTCTAAATAATCTGTTTTATGTAAATCTTCTTCATTTTTAAATCAAAAGCAAAATAAGCTATTTTTATTTTTTTTTATTTATTTTTTGCCTTGTTAGATTTTATTACTATTTTCTATAATTTCCTCAGTAAGTTTATTAACCCCACATGCTATTATCTTGATGCCACACAAACTCATTAGTGTTATCATTACATTGTTTGTGCTTTACATTTTTACGTATTTTACCAACATAAATTACCAAAACTTCTTCAATATACTTTTCATATGATTTCCATCAACTAAATTACTAAATATATTAGATAACGTTCTCTTTTTGCGCGGTGGCGTGTAAAATGATGGTCTTTGCTTGTACTGCAGTGAGGAGGGGATAAAGATAGTTGTTTAATTTTTTTTCAAAATGTCACCTAAAGAAGTGCCCAGAAAAACCGACATCATCATGGTAATACAAAATGTTATTAACTTGACTTTCCAAATTATTCTAACGTAAGAACGTTAATATATTGTTATTATTATAAATAAATACAAATGCTTGCAATTAATGTGTATAATACATGAAAAGCATTACTGAAATTATCTTGTTTGAAAGCGTTTTCTGGGAACGTGAATTCGGACCGAGGAATACCAACATATAAATCAGCACGATCAGATTTACTGTTGATAGCGATCCAATCTAGCTATTTGGACTGCCCAACCATAATTATTTTTAAGATTAGAAATAACATAGAGATCCGGAATGCCTTTTGAATCTCGTGAAGCTTTGCTTTCATTGCCGATTTTTCTGTTTTGGTCAAAAGAGTTTATTGCAACTTCACCTACTACAGATCAATTTCGTTACTATTGTAATCGTACAAGACCAAAAAACCAATTTTGAATCCAGTTACTGATTTGGAATCTGGGTATAATAGTTGCTTGCTAATGGTATTAATTATATTAGTAGTCTCGCCTTTCTTTAAACAAAGTACACTATAAATGCTTCCTCAAGTACTTTAAGTTTGGAGCCCAAATATCGGAGACATCTTCCACAGAAACTGACCGATCAGAGCATCTTTAAATATCCTCCCCCCCTTTTTTTTTGAGCTGTCACAGAGAGGCTAAACTATACGTCTTTGGTTTTATCCATTAGGATCCGAGTTAGGGGAGATGGCATGGCCATAGATTCTAATCAAACTTTATGCTGTTCAATATTTCGGAATTGTTTTTGTACCTTTCAAAAGAAGATTTGTTTAATAATCTAAAGGTAACGTTGCTATAAACTTCTTGTCATTTCATATTGTTGTTATCAACTAAATCAGCCACTGCTTCTTCTTCATTGATGTTGTTTGAAAAATTAGCTTTTCTTGCAGAGTAAGGAGTCTACTTATACTTGAAACAAGAAAGATATACTTGTATAATCCAACTTGATCAGGACATGAACAACCAGAAAGATAGTTATTCTGGCAAGTAATAGTTTAACTGAGAATAAGATCAGAAAAGAACTCATATCTAAAAGACTACTCCAAATGTGTACTTAAATAAACTGATTTACATTATCTGTGCTTTCAGTGACCATATAAACTGTTTTGTCCATATTAATACCATCCGCTCTTTTTTTTTCTTGATGAAAACATTCCTTTTTGCACTAAATCGAACACATGTAGCGCTTTGGCGATAACCAATAATGCAATTTGTGAGAGAATGTAGACCATTTTATCCACACGAATATTTATTGGTAACAAAGACGCATCTTTTCTCCAAGGATGATCACATAATTATTTTTCATTCGTATTAATAACTGAGCTCTAAGAAAGAGCTCATTTCAAAAGAATCAGGGCTGATAACATAATCCTAATATTTAAAGTAGCTCTGGCTGTAACATGTGCTTGTACACTTTTTATTGTATGTTAACAACGATGGCATTTGGTTTTATTTGCTTTTCCTATGTTCTTTTCATATTCCAATGATACAGCAAAATATTGATTAACTCAAAAAGACTTTACAAATATCTGATACCTCAACCTGGCTACAATCAATCATGATTCTTTTAACTGGAATATTACTACCAGCTGCATCTTTTTACAAATGCAAAGATACTTGTCTGAATTTTCATTTTTAGCCCAGACAACAATGCGTACTTCATCATCACGCTTCTGTAATAATAGTATTTAAAAACAATTGAACAAGTATTAGATGCAAGAAATTTACTTTTTTTTCCTTTTGTTATTAATTATCACTTGATATCATTATATATACTCCTCACTAGACGTTTAGCAAGTTAGACGTCTATTCTTTCCAGAACTGCTTGAAGCACCAATTTTAGATTTTCCATAAAAACAATTGAGGCCTATTTTCGTTTACCTTGTCTTTAGAACCCACCAAATAGGCACTAAGTGTTTAAATCAGAACTTTCAGCTCGCCAGTACTTATGATCCCGAATACCATGCCCTTCTTTTCATCATATTGCATACGATTCAGTATGACAGCTAGCATCATCTTCTTGAAGCATAGGAACCTTACATTCCCTCTTAATCAGCCTATTGAACCAGAGATGGGATTTTGAGACAAAATGTTGAGATATTCGTCTTCATTTATTATACTATCATTCATATCTACTGCTATTTGAGGATAATTTAAAGCAATCTTTATCTGTTTTGAGTAATTCGATTGTTTATACAACAAACTCTGCTATTTTCTTAAAGTATACAATGAAAAATAAAGAACGAAAATGGAAAAAACGATGAAAAACAAAGAAAAAAAAAGGCTTTGTTTATTATTGTTATTATTATTAACAAAGAAAATGATTCTTTTGCTTTGACTTGGAATGTGTTGTATCACTTGCCTTACTTAGGAAGCAGATTAAACATAAGATATTATATATAGGGTATCTCTCTTTTAAGGTTGCTCATAGCCATTATGATGATAACATCTTTCACATACACGTTGAGGACGAGAAGCAAGAATGGTCAATGATTCCAAGGGGCCCTGAGGATCTTGCAAGATATCAGAAGAGTTCAGGAATACTTTCCAAGGTGAGCATCTATCGCACAATACAGAACCACACTTTCGACAATGATGACGTCTCAATAACAAACCAAACTTTCTTTCACACACTTTGCATGCCTTGGCTTGTGCATCAGATTCCCAAACATACTTTGGAGACCAGTCATCTTCTCCTTCTTCTACTTCAGGATTTGTCCAGGAATTACTGTTATTGTCATCTTCACTTGTATAATTTAGTCCAATGGGTTCTTGTGAATCATCGTCAGCTGAAGATTGATTTGTGATTGTATTGTTTATCTTTTCAATTTGTGTCATATAAGACTTGATCAATATAGAGGCTTGATGCTTTCTAAATTCATTGTCATCATCTAATGATCAGTGTTAGTGTTTGAAACCAAATATTCAGTTATTTACCTTGCATTGCATTAGACAATATACCGATGGCTTCTTGATACTTGACACTATTTTCCTTCAACAACTCTTTATCATCGCCCGTATGAATAGATTGAGTAATTACTTCTGCTTGCATCAAATAATCTGGAGCTTGCGATTCCTCTTCATCATCATCCTCACTAACCACCGTCGTATTTTCTCCACGATGACTTCCCTTTGTCAAATCCATTCTTCTTTTCATCACTCGTACCCATCTTCTACGCCTTACCCAATGATATCCACTTGTTGGTGCCACTGGTGTCCAAAGGGCTTCCTCATCTTCAAATGAACGAGCATACTGCCATCCGGATGTTGGGTCTACTCGAGGGTTTGAATAATCAATTTGCCAATCAGTCAACCAAAACCAATTGGATAAAGTCGATATGCGGTGATTGTTGGTCGTTGTCTCTGGTAAAGTGACCATCTCCTTTGTCATCGGTTCTCCGGTCGGATGAAGGGACCAGGGACCACGTGTATCGTTCTTGGTAAGGTATTGCTCGCTAAATTGAGGGCGTGATAATCCGAGAAGGGAGGTTGATCGCTCGTTTTCGTGCAAGATCACAATCACAGTAACATGGAATTCGAGTAGATCATAAACTGCGCCAAACATCGAAGCACGCTTATTACTTGGATTCAGCATACCTAATATGTATTAGGTCTCATACACAAAGACACATATTAAGATTTACCTTCTGTGTGTTGAAGGTGCCACCATTTACGACCTGCTCTTTCAAGCATTTCGCAAATATAAGATTCACCCGCAGCCGCACTCACATCATAAGCAGCTTCTCCAAAATTATTTTTAATTAATGGATTTGAGTGTGCTTCATCCAATAAATACTCAACGATAGACATATAGCCTTTCGAAGCCGCGTTGACTATAAAAATACTGTTATTAACGCTCTTTCCAAATGTGTATGTGTGTGTGTGAAAATTCTACTTGGGAACTTACTCAAAGGTGTATGACCCATTTTACTCCTTGCGTCCACTTTAGCTTTCCTCTCGACCAATAAGCGTACTATTCTAAAATAACCTCTTGAACAAGCATTGTGAAGTGCAGTCCAACCATCTTTATCCTTTTGGTGAATGTTGGCATTACTGTCAAGTAAATAATGAACTACATGATAGTGTCCGTTATAAGCCGCTTTTAATAAAGCAGTCTATTTAAAAATAAGAAAAACTGCCTTGTATTTTTATGTAAAACTCATACCTCTCCTTCTCGATCAACAGAATCCACTCTGACAGCAAAGTCCTCAATTAAACATTGCACAATATTTAAATGTCCTCGAGAAGCAGCAAAATGTAAACAGGTTAATCCTGTAGCCGGATGAGGATCGTTCACTGCTTTTAATGGATCAGGTACGATTTGTAAAAATTGTTTGAGTAGAGCCAAGTTGCCAGATAAAGCAACAGATCGTATCGTTTTGTGTTCCTGAGACTTGTTAGGTTTGACTGTATTGATAGTGGGTGGGGTTGGGATAACAATAGGTAATTTAATATATTTGTTGTGTGAATATCCATAATATTTATGTGTTTCCCCAGGAACAGGTGGAGTACAGAAATCAATAACCGTCACCATAGATTAAAAAATACAAGTGGAAAAAAAAAAGGAAGGATCAATCAGTGCGAGAGTGAATGCCACTCAGGTTTATTGAGAAAATTGTAATCTCCGACACTTAGGTTACCAATGCAAAGATGAAGATGGTACAACTTCTTTATGCAGCATATTTTAGAAAACATGAAGTTCTAAAACCATTATCGGAGGCAGAGGGAAACGTGGGATATCAAGGTTCAAATAAGAAAGGAAAAGGGGAAAAGCTGTTTTTTAACTTTAATAGCTTAAGTTGTTAAGCTGGATGCTTTACCCCTTTTGTCTGAATAGGGTGATCATTCATATTTCTTTGTACAGTTTTATTACTGTTGTTCAGATTTAGCATAAAATCGTAATAGAAGGCATCAGAAAAGCGAATAAGGTATAAGGATTACTTGATACAAGCTCAAGACAAACATGTTTTCTATAAGAGAAAAACTCAACAACTTACCTTTGTAACCTGAATTATAAAGTAGTAAAAAAAAAGAAGCAGCTACTGTCCCTCTTTATACTTACTAGTACTTCATTATTTCTTATTTACAGTTACCATTGCACCTCAAAATTGAGAATGGAGAAGACTTCTTCATAAATGGATATGTACAACATTTTATTATTCTAATTTTTTATCCTCTTTTTTCTCTGAATTTTCTTCTGTTTTCTCTTCCTTTTTTTCTTTTTCTTCTACTTTCTTTTCCTCTTCCTTCTTCTCTTGCGTTTTTTCTTCTACAGCTTTTCCTTGTTTTTTCTTATTGCGCTTTTGACGTTTTGCTCTTCTTTTTGCAGTACGTTCCTCATCTTCTTCACGTAAGCGAGCCAATCTATTTTTATATTCATTTTCTTCTCTTTCCTACATATAGCATGAATACCTAATGATTTAAATAAACAGCTTATTTTACCTGTCTTTCTTGATCTTCCATATTTTTCATACGCGCATATTCCCTTCTTCTTTGTGCTCTGTAAACATGAAAGTCGCCACTTCCCGCACCAGCGCTTGATCCTGAGTAGAATGCAAATATTTTAGTTCATTTGAATCAAAAAGGTTCTTTTTTTGTTTTATTTACCAGACACATTGCGAACAAAATCCTTAGGTGGCGGAATCACGTTTTTTTCTTTTGGTAATGGAGTAGGAATCTGCACAGGCTTATCAATTTTTTCGAATAATTTTTCTAATTCTTTTTGTTGAATTTGTGCAGGTGTAAGATTATATCTATTTGGCCCTTTTGTATTGTTATTTTCTGAAGCTGACATGAAGAAAATGAAAGAAAAATAAAATTTTACTCAGACAGCTGAAATTCATTTACACTTGATTATTTCCTTCACTAAATTTTGTACGTTTAAATAATACTTTTATTTAAGGGCTTAAATGAGCAAGCGGTATCTCAGGACACCATAATTGCCCAAGCCAGATCAAATGAGACATGAAAGAAGCTAAAAGGTCCCTTATAAGAGCAAGGGCAAAAAGAGAAAAGGACAGAGGAGGAGTAAGAAGTAACTTGTGAATAAATCACTGTTTGGGAATGAACCACAAGAAAGGAAGTCATATCATAAAAAAAAAGTAGAACTTAAGTCTGTTTGACTGGAAAGAGCTCATTGAGTATAGCGGTAGCCAGAATGCCTTTGTTAGCGAAAAAGTGGGCAACAGCGCGTTGAACAGGGCCTTTGAGGCGACGGATAGCATGAATTACACGTTGAGCGAAGATGCCTCATGTGGCGCACTCTTTTTCATCTTGATTGAAGTTGTCATAGTCAGGGTTCTGAGTTTTTCACATTGCTTCTACTCTCAATTTACTGAGCTTTTGAAAACACCGCCCGTCTTTTTGAGTAGTTTTGGGCATTTGTGTGAGGTTAAATTGCCTAGAAAAAGGAGACTGGTTTGGCCAAATGTTTGAAGCTAATTTGCCTAACCTTTTGAAAATAAATTGCCCAATAATTTGATTAACTTCTGGTCAAAATGGTTCTAAAGGTAGATTCAATATGACACTACATATAAGGCTTAAATATCGATTTTATGCTTATTTCATGATTGTATTTGGTTATTTAATATAAGTAGCACTAAAAGATTGCAGGTCATAAAATGGAGTACATCACCTTCATACTCCATAGTTTGCAATTTGGAAGTTGTCCGTACATAAAGCAATGTGTATTTTACATACATTCTTTTGATTTGTATGAAATCGAATGAGGAAGTATAATTTTGAAGAGAAGCAATATGGTCAAGCTCTCTGGAAACGTTTGAAATGTATTAAAAAAGGAAATTTATATTTAATATGATGGAATCAATTGAGAATATATAAGCAAAATTAATCAAGCTATGTGCCAAGTATATGGTACTTAGGGGCAAGGCTATATGGGATCAGGTTGTTGAAGAAAGAGAAAACGAACAAGGAGTCATCTCCAACGAATGTTGAAATGGCTAGGGGAAGAGAGCTAAAGCTCATTGCCTATGCTGCAGCCTATGGAATTTCCACAAAGTGAAAAAGATAGAGCCAAGCAACTCTAGAGCGGTTGTATTTAAAGGAGTACCATCTTGATGCATATAATTTACTAAATTAACCCAAATAATTTCGTCTGTGAGAAAACCTTCCACAATGTGGAGGCGGACACAACTTCAAGTGTATGAGCTGATCAAACTATTAACACATCCAACCAAAAGACACTTGAGGAGCAACACATAAAGAAATGATAAAGGTTTTCATTTCAAACACAAACCATACATAGGGACAGAATGAAGGTACAAAGCTAAACGTACAGAGACGATCCCTACAGCTAACGTTGTAAGCAACATGTGCAGTGAGAAAAGTAAACAGACAAGAAAGATCATTTTCGTTCAAATCCGAAGGAAATACAGTATTGGTATGTGGCACTATTGAAAACGGTTACTTATGAGTAAACTAAAGAAAGCTATATAGACGATTAATACCATTGTAATGGGACAAACATTGGCTATACAACACTCAAAGAGAATTGACTTAAACGCAATAGTGATTAAAAGGACAAGTACATGTCAACTGGGTTTAAAGGGCATCTTATCCAGATTAGAGGATAACGGTTTTTTGATGATTATCGGTTTTGTTTGAGGCAATGCAACGGTGTTTATGCTTAAAATACAATATATATAGTTATAAATTAATAAAAGCATCGCCATTCAATTGACACTTATCTTATATTACGCAGCTAAAATGAATTACAGGGATGGAAGACTCTCTGCATCTGTACCCAAATTGTTGGAAAGAGGATACCGACAGCATCAATCAATGCCATGCTTAAGGATAGTGCGAAATCTAACCCACATAAACGCAGAGATGGCTTAGCAGAGGTCACGGAACTGCTCCAAACTGCTATCTCTGCTGAAAATATGTAATTTTATAGCATTCCCGCTTACTATTGTTTCCCAAAAGCTCCAAAGCTGATTATCCTTTATATTCGATAAATCCATAAGACAGTTTATCGCTTCGCTCATCGCCATTGAATTTTCTGATAACTGCCAAACGAAATGAATGAATGATTAGTAGTGCTACAACATGTAAAAATAACGACGCAATGTTCGACAGTACTTATCATAACATCATGTAAAACCATAGAACATTATTAAAGATTGCATGAAGAAAATTGAAGTGTATTACACTTGTGCTTGAGATTTGGAGTACAGTCGTTCCACTGCCAAAATGAGGATTTTACAAAAAAAAAAAAGTACGGATTTTAAAAGTTAATTTCGCGAATTGTGAACTAATTTCACATTGTTCTTTTTATTTATAACAAGATACAATATGTCAAAACTAATATTTTTTAAAGAAAATGGCAAGGGAAATATTTACGATGAGAATGGGAATGAAGCTATGGATGTTGTAGACGAAAAGTTGGATCCTTTTGCTATAAAGCAGTTGGTTAATCTAGACTTGTACCTTGAATAAAAAGTTAATACACTACCAGATCAAGAGCAGTCTGAAGAAAGCAAAGATATTACCATGAAACTAAACTCGGGATCTTCAAATAAGTACATGGAATATATGTTTGCTTCAGGAGAATTTTTTTTCATTACAAGATCCAACATGTAATATCAGTTGCTGCAGCTGCCCGAAAAGCTGGTGTCAAAGAGAGTAATGCGCGTACTTGGTGGAAGAAACTACAGGAGAATCCAGATACTTTCACCCTTGAAAAAAAAATGTAATCGCCAAAACAGACCGAAGTCTAGATCGCAGGAGGAGCATAAAGTCTAATTGAGTTTTTTGACGATAATGCAAATGCACACATTCAAGATGTTGTCAAGATGCTCACAAACAAGTTTGAAGGTCTCAAGATTAAAAAGTCCAGAATGCACGAGTTTATGAGAGATGGGTGTAATCTTAGTATGAAGCAAATTACTTGTTGGCCTGAGGCAAGAACAAGCAAAGAAAATGTTCAAAAACGCTTCGAATGGGTCGTCAAATGGAGCAATACGGGTATGGACTTTTCAAGGAACTGTATTTTATCGATGAAGCTGGCTTTGATATTAATATGAGGGCAAGTAGAGCATGGACACCTAGAGGGTAAATGGCAGTAATCACTACTCCTGCAACAAAAGCACCATCACATACTATTCTTGGTGCTATATCATCTGTAGGAGTGGTAAACTAGAGTATTCGTGTACCAAAGCAACCTCCAAAAGTAAGAAAAGTTCAGGGAAGTAGAAAAAGGAAAAATCCTGAAGCTTCTAACGAAGACGTTCCAAAAGGCACAACTGCTGGCCATTATATGTGATTCATTCAGGAAACTTTAAATATTTTAGACAAAGATGATCAAATGAGAGGCTTCTACTTTATAATTGATAATACACCAATCCATAAGCAAATAGAAGATATGCTCAATGAAAGAAATAGAGATTACAAGTGCATCTTTTTTCCTCCGTATTCACCAGAACTCAATCCTATTGAACAGTTCTGGGCATTAGTTAAGCGTAAAGTTCAA
Organism: Rhizopus delemar RA 99-880; assembly: GCF_000149305.1. Taxonomy (NCBI): domain Eukaryota; kingdom Fungi; phylum Mucoromycota; class Mucoromycetes; order Mucorales; family Rhizopodaceae; genus Rhizopus; species Rhizopus delemar. The sequence continues at coordinate 529,054 of NW_027137828.1, forward strand.
CGTGAAAAGTTCGAAGATACTGAAACATTGCAAGATATAATTATCAATGCTGCAAAGGAAGTTTCTATTAGGCATCTTCGAAACATAATCCAACACTCAAAAAACCAATTTGATAACTGCTTAAACTACATACCAATCTAATATACACTATTTCCAGAAATTAAAGTCGCTGTAACTTGTCGCAATCACATATAAATTATACTATAAAACTACAAAATGCGACTTTAATTTTTGGATAGTGTATGCATACTTTTTTTTACTTGTTTTTTTTTTGGAAAGCCCCTCCCCCAATATTTTAAAGTTCGTACTTTTTTTTTTGTAAAATCCTCATCCTTCTTAAATCGCCAGAATGCCACCCTAAAAACATAGCAAAATCCATATACTTGGTATTAAAAAAGATTATAAATATGCAGGATGGTTGAACTCGGCATCACAAGGACCAAGCCCTAATTTGGATTACTTTGTATTCGACGACACGTTTCAAAGCTTTAAACACGCAACAAACAGCCATTACCTTGATCTTTTAACATTATTGTCAAATAAACAAAGCAACAAGTTGACCAAAATCGCTCAAGTAGCCCAAAACTTGTTTGATGTAAGTACATGATAAAGGAACCTGACGTTTGCGGCAAATTCTGATAAATTAAATTTTCACAGACACGAAGTGATGGAAACAGTAAGTTTGGAAAACGATATGCTGATTATTGGGATGCAAGAGAGAGCAGTAGTTCTATTTGCCGTATCATGCAAAGTCAAGGCCAGGAGACTATCATTATTTTGAATGAATTAACTAGTAAGAATACTATAATGCTTGCTGAAAAGGTCTGTGCTTCTAGTAGCTCGCCAAGTATTATACCAAAAAACAAGGGACTAATTTTATAATTTGTTTAGGTTCACGGCTTGGGCAATAATACTGATAAAGAGGCATTGGTGTCTTCAGGAATAAGCAAGTCTCCAGAACTTAAAGAGGTTGAAGCAGTTGACAGTGAAGTTGATGAAGGTACTGAGAATGAAGTTGAGGACGAAACCCCGAGTAGCACTAAAAGTGGAACCGATATGATTTTACACCAAACTGCAAACCTCGCATCAGACCAGTAAATATTTGGCATTGTGGACATGCTCAGACATCTACAGAGCCGATTAATTATATTCCAATATTGAGTAGAGTAGAAAAACCCAACATTGTAGACCTATCCTCAACATCAGCTAAAGATATATTGAAATCAGAGATTGGAAATGACCGCTACAATTTAATAACTAAAGAAACTAAACTTGAGCCGGTTACATTGTCTACTTATGCTACTGAGCTCAGCAATGCGCTCAATGAAGCACCCTTATCATTGCAGATGCTACGTCAAGCACTTTATAAGAATGGATCTCGAAGTGATTTTGATCTTATTGCCCATCATGATGCTGGCTTCATCGAAGCGACAACCAGATACTTGTAAGTAGGACAAAAAGGAACCATTAGCTAACATATTATTTATATTTTCATATCGCTAATCCACACATCTGTAGTTTGGGTTTGATGAGTTCTCCACAAAATCCTATAAACAAAACCATGCTCGAGAGGACATCAGCAACTTATCTAATCATTTATCTTGTTAATCAATTGTTCCTCTCAAACAATGATGTTATAGAGCTCGGATGGCTCGAAAGAGAGTTTTATTTAACAGATCGAAGCAAATTTGATGACATCCTCTTTAAGATTGGAAACAAGTCTATTGCTCCGGCACTTATAGAATTCTCAGGAGGTATTAACGATAGGACATCATCTCGTAAGAATTCAAACGATATCAAGAAGTTGTGTCGTAGCATGACAAAAATTATGAAAGATACTAATACCGATCAAATGTTTTGTATGCGATGCTATGGTAATATTATGTCTTATTTAATTCTAATTATTCTATGCTAAATATCCACTTATTATAACAGGACCTAATATATATTTTGAAAAACTCCACAAATACGATGGTGTTATGTACAGAAGCATAACTGCAAATATCGACATACCAAATGCACCCATAAAGCTTAAAGCATTTATTCAAAAAGTCCTCAAGTTACTTGCATAGAAACAGTCTGTGATTGACTATGCTGTTGATTTAAATTAGAATCATTCTACAAAGCCTTCATCCTATTTATTTACATTATTTAAATATATGCACTTTCTATTCTATGACCTGCAATCTTTTAGTGCTACTTATATTAAATAACCAAATACAATCATGAAATAAGCATAAAATCGATATTTAAGCCTTATATGTAGTGTCATATTGAATCTACCTTTAGAACCATTTTGACCAGAAGTTAATCAAATTATTGGGCAATTTATTTTCAAAAGGTTAGGCAAATTAGCTTCAAACATTTGGCCAAACCAGTCTCCTTTTTCTAGGCAATTTAACCTCACACAAATGCCCAAAACTACTCAAAAAGACGGGCGGTGTTTTCAAAAGCTCAGTAAATTGAGAGTAGAAGCACTGTACTTGATCTCTACAGTATACAAGTTGACAATCAGCTGTTAATACCTGTTTACCGTCTGCAGACTATCTTTCAGTTGCTGTAAGCCTTGTAATCCTAATATACGATTTTTCAACCTAAAATTAAATGGATGCAGAACCTCCTTTAAAGGATTTAATTTTCAAAGCGGACGACTGTAATTTTTTTTCTTAGGCAAATGTAAACATTCATAAACCAAAGCCACTCGCAAACTTTCCACCCAAAGCTGATGAATCTTATTTGATTGATTTATTTTTCGAAAATGATTTTTCCCTTGAGCCATCCGAGATGCCATCGCACAAGGCGACCTTATTCTATTCTGGCCATTGCTAATCACAAGATGGGGTCCAAGGAATGTAGAGTTACGGAAGGAGCGTTTTTGACAGAGACTGCCTTGTCGGTACTGTAGTTGGATATTTTTAGAGCTTGTTTGTCTAGGGAGTCAAAGTGGGATAGGCATTTTTTCTTTCCATAAATGTAACTCGAGAGTGTATAATGCTGTGAATAATTATTAGAACGACGGATATAGATCAATATTTGAGAAAGCAGAGTGTTATCTGGAAGTGTAGAAGTGTAAAAGGAACTGACATTGGAGGATGTAAACGCGTTTTTGCATAGAAAATTGCTTCGTAAGATAGTAGCTTTTAAATACCATAGCTTTAAATGAATTAAATACACATAAGTAAAAATCTCGACTATTATTGATAACACAATAGTACTTCCTATTTCGTCACATACTTGTACGGTTCCTAGCTCCAAAAAAGAATTTACTCTTGAATTATCTTGATATCAACCAAAATACTTTATCTTGCTCTTTTTAGCTCGTCAAGACTGTCTAAATTAAGCATATTTCAGAAAAGAAGTAAGAGCACGTAAAAAAGGGTATCCACTTTATATTACAAGCTCATTACTTAGTTCACTTAAAAAAAAACTACTCTAAATCTTCTTATTACCAATCACTCTGGTTAAAAAAAAAAAAAAAAAAAAAAAAAAAAAAAAAAAAAAGCTTCTGGTCAATAGCTTTTTAGATATTCAGGTGAAGTATCGAGTGTTTTGGTTTATAGATTGACGCACTTATTAAAGTTCATCTTAATAGGCAAGAGAGAAAACAAAATAAATCAATTAGTCAATAACATCACTATATTATGCGCATTGATATACTATTATTATATCACAAACACATTTATCTTCTTCTAAAGGCGTTGTTTGATGGTGTACAATGGTGGAGTTTACTTTTTTTTTGTGTCTTGCACAAACCCAGCAACACGACCGTCTTTTTTTTATTTGACGCGTAAATATTCGCTTTTTTTTTCTTTCTCTCTTTATGCTAAATCATGGGTATTGAGAAATATTTTCAGAAAAACGTAAATGTAATAAAAAAGACTTTTCCTTTTTGTATTAACGTTAATGAAAAAGACCGAACCAAAAACAGCGAGTCAAAAAAGAAAATTGACAGGTTACAATAAAAATGTTGTTCTATAATGCGTTGCTAAACAATTCATGAAATAGCCACACAGGAGGAAGTCAGTAACCACGACGACAATGATTTGTAAGAAATCAATAAAGCAGCATGTACATAACGATTAAACATTTATCCATAGTCAGCAACCAGTGGCATCAAAGCATTTTGCAAAAAAAGCCAAGGACGAAGGGTAAAAAAAAATTGAAATATTGCTTCAACAAAAAATTATAAAAACTTTAATTATAGGAAACAAGTGGATCCAAAAGCATTCTTTGCTTCTTCCTCAAGTTCAAAATCTGTATCAAATAAGAAGTCTGAATCTATTAACACTGCAGCAAAGAGAAAGAAGCCTATCATACATATAAGTGACACTGAGGAGGAGGAAGGAGAACAATCGAAACCAAAAGACATCAAAAAGTCAAAAAAAATTTTGCAAGAGGTTGTTGAAACCAAGACACCTACTACGAACAAAAATTCTGTAAAGAAAGAGGAATCTAAAGAGGAAATTGTGAGAAAAGAAGAGCCTAAAGCAGCAAAGAAAGAAGCATCTAAAACAGGAAAAAAAGAGAAATCTAAAGAAGAGTCTAAAGAGGAGATTATAAAGAAGGCAGACCCTAAAGAGGATACGAAGAAGAATGAAGCGGCTAAAGAAGAAAAAATCAAAGAAGACGAATCAAATGAAGAGAAACCCAAGAAGAAGGGTTATTTTGCTATGTTGAATCGTGAGGGGCCTAAAGCGCTGGGTACTCGACCTGAACCAGTAGGCGCTGATAATTGCTTGGATAGTATGACTTTTGTCATCTCTGGTGAATTTGAAACATTAACAAAAGAGCAAACAAAGGATATTGTGATGCGTTATGGAGGGTAAAACACTCAGAAAGAAAAAAAATGGTAAATGAACTAATTATATTTTGCAGACGTGTTACAAGCGCTGTAAGTGGTAAGACGACTTATTTGTTGCGTGGAAGAGATGCTGGAGAAAGCAAATTAGCAAAAGCTAAAAAGTGTGGTACAAAAGTATTGGATGAAGATGGATTTTACAACCTTGTTGAAAACTCTGCTCCAAAGGAAATTAAGAAGCCTGTTATCTCTCCGCCAGCTGCTCCTAAAGCATCATCAACAGCTAGTAAAGGAAAGCAATCTGTAAACACAAAGTAAATAAGAAATCAAAAAGCATTCTTTCCATATCTTACCATGCCTTTTTCTATTCTAGGATTGATAGTGAGAATAATTCGAACTTATGGACTGATAAATATAGACCAAAGACTATTCAGGAAATTATTGGTAATAAAGAGATGGTTAAGCGAATTAACGATTGGCTCGGAAATTGGAATCATACTACAACTTCGCCTAAAATAAATGAAGCAGATATCAATTCATTCCGTGGTGTATTGATCAGTGGGCCTCCAGGCATCGGTAAAACAACTGCAGCCCATGTTGTAGCTAGAGCAAATGGTTATGAACCCTTGGAATTCAATGCGAGTGATGTTCGTAGTAAAAAGATTCTAGAGCAAAGTTTATCAGGAATGATGGATAACAGAACAATGACTGAGTTTTATTTTGGTAGCAAGAAAACAGAGGCAAGTTATTCACATAGTTATTGCTTGATATTTATATGTTATACGATAGGCTGAACCAAAACCTAAAGGAAAGAAGGTTGTATTGATCATGGATGAAGTGGATGGTATGTCTGCTGGAGATAGAGGCGGTGCTGTTGAACTAGCTTCCCAAATCAAAAAATCAAAAATACCAGTCATTTGTATTTGTAACGATGTCAGGTCTCCAAAAGTTGCCCCACTATTAAGAGTATGCTTTGATGCAAGGTTCAAAAGGTAAAGACCGTGTTTGCTATTTTTTTTTTCTCCAAACTAAATCTTGTCTATTTAGAACACCGGCTGCTCAGATTCGCTCTAGGATCATGTCTATCGCATTCAAAGAGAAACTGGACATCAAACCAAATGCCATTGATGAATTGGTTGCCTCAACCCAGAATGATATCAGACAAATAATCAATATTTTATCTACCTATCGCTTAAACAAAACAAGCATGGCTTATGACGATGCAAAACAAGTGTAAGTTGCCAAAAAAAAAAAAAGATTGTTTTTACATTGTTCACAGCTTTTTTATTTTTATTTTATTTTATTTTATTTTTTTTTTTTGCAAAAGGGGTAAGATGAATAATAAGAATACTATTTTAAATCCTTTTGAAATTCCTGGAGAACTGCTTGCTTCTACCAACTGGAGACAAAAAGATTTAAACCAAAAGTCTGAAATCTATTTCCATGATTATAATCTTGCTCCATTGATGATTCATGTAAATGATCTATTTAGCTGGCGAAAAGGAGCATTATTCTAAATTATTTTATAGGAAAACTATTTGAAAACAAAACCTTCAAAGGCAACACAATTATGCAAATCAGGAAGTCAAAAAGAGATTGAATGCATTGAAATGGAGTTAGCAGCCCAAGCTGCAGAAGCGATTGCTGACGGTGATTTGGTGGATAGCATGATTCATGGTTCAACCCAACAATACTCACTTATGCCTGTCCATTCCATCCTTTCTTGTGTAAGGCCTGCTTATTTTATGGAAGGTCATTTTCAAACAAGGACTGGATTTCCTGCGTAAGAAAAGGACATTTTTGCTACAAAAACATGACTAATTTTTTTATACAGCTGGCTTGGTCAAAATTCTAAGGCTGGTAAGAACTCAAGACTACTAAGCGAGTTACATTCTCGTATGAGAGTCAAAACATCCGGTGACAAATCCGAAATAAGGCAAAATTATATTTCTACCCTCAATGAACGTGTATTTGGAAACATCGCCAATGAAAACTTTGACGAAGCAATCGAATACATGGATAACTATTATCTTGATAGAGAAAGTCTGGAAACAATGAGTGATGTGATATGCACGTCAAAAGGGGCATGGACTACTATTCCTACCAAAATTAAAACTGCTTTTACAAGAAAGTAAGAGAAAACATAATGTACAATTTTTCCTTACTTACTATGCATATTATAGATACAATTCCGCTAAGCATCCTGTCTTGTTCCAAGCTTCTGGTGAACCTATAAAGAAATCAATTGCTACAACAACTGAAGATATGGTAGACACTTTAGTTGAAGAAGATGAAGAAGTGTCAGAGTCAGAAGAAAGCGGCAGCAACTTAGGAAATAATGAAGATATTTCTGATAGCAAGTTTATTAAAGAAACAAAGAAGCGAAAGTCTGGATCACAAGCAGGATCAAGTCAATCTAAAAGAGCAAAGAAAAAGAATTAAATACTAAGTAAAATTATGAATTGAAAAGCATACATTTGTATTTTTTAAAGACCACAAATATTCACTTTCCTGTCTGAATAATGAATTGTTGGTTATACTGAAACAATTAAGTGAAAAATTTATCAAATGGTTTTCTTTTATTAAATATAAAAAGCAATACTTTGAAACTACATGCCAAAAGGCCATTAAAAAAATTAAATGAGGGTTTGCATTCATTAAAATTATTGTTTTTAAGGATAAGGGAGTTATGTAGAAAATTAAATGGAAGTCGTCAACAGAGAAAAACGAAAATTTATTGATATTAAAATTGTATAAATAATAAACCATGGATGAGTAGCAACCTTTTTGTAAATAGCCTCTTTCGAAAGTATAGTTTTTTTTTTTTTTTTTTTTTTTTTTTTTTTTTTTTTTTTTAAGATAGTATTTTTTTTAAATAATAAAGAATCACCCTTGAATTACTCTTATAAACACTTTTTCAAGTCTATAGGATATGAGTGGTACCCCGAAGGGCGTTCCGTTCACTGTCAGGTTCTAAGTCTATGTCTGGAATGTTCTGCGAAAGATATACCCTGTTTCTAGGGATCACCCTCTCTCAAGCAAAGTGTGACCGGGTCTGTACTTCGGATGTTAAGACATCTTCCGTATGTCACTTGGACGAACAGAGCGGGTGCTACTTTACTTGAGTTCGCATTCCTCTTTAGAGCTTACAAGTTCCAGCAGATCATCGTCCCATCCTGCCACAGATTTTAGAAGCATAGCAAAGAGGTCATAAAGAGATAGAAAGAGAAGAGAGTACAGAGATAATAAAGAGACTACCAAAAGAGAGCTTTTACAAGAAAGGATTGCTACCAAATGAGCCATGCACACAGAAAACAAGTACAGAGGCAGCCTTAAAGGAGCCATTTATATTGACACAGAAGAGAATAACTATTGAGCTAGAATAATAATTAATAAAAAGGATAATTCTATTATGAACATTACTTTTTAGCCAAAAGAGCAAAGAAAGAATCTTGACCAAGGCAAACAAAGACAGGCAGAGTAAGCTATTTCAAGAATGTTAATAAAATAATTATATAAAAAATAATTTTACCATTTTATGAGGCCAAGATATGATTTCTTTTTTAACCATCGAAATCAATGGAATGATGCGTTTAGCATCAAATGAAATCAAAAGGACCATAGAAAGATAAACAAAAGAGAGCACACCAACTTTTGATGTTAACTGAGACCATATAAAGAGGCAGAAAATAGATGTATTATGTGGGCCATATGTTTGAACATTGATTAAAGACCAAGTTAATAGCAGACAAGAGATTTTAAGAGGCCAAAGAGAGAGAGAGAGATGTTTGAAGTATAAAAGTAGCAAAGATTTTGTTCAAGAAGAGGAGTTTTTGACAAAAGACCATAAGAGCCAAGGTTAGATTTGAAAAAGACAAAGTATTTAGGCCATCAGTTTTGGAGAAGATTGATTGTTTGATGAAGGAAGAAAGAAAAAAGTTTTGGCAAAAAGAATTTAAATATTTTTTTTCACGTTCTTGATGAGTCATTTTCCTTTTTTTTCACATTTTTGATGAGGCATTTTTCTTTTTTTTTTTCTTAGATCTCTAAAAACTTTAAAAACTTATTTATCCATAAAGAGATGGTAAATAAAAGAGTAAAGCCATTCTAGACTAACGAGTAAGCAAATACAAAAAAAAGTTATTTGTTTGATTATACCTATTAATCTTTCTTTTATACTTGGCCCTCTTTTTTAAATCTTTAAATAATAGTTTTTTCTATACTTTTAAATGAACTCTATATCTTAGTAGACAAGGTAGTTGCTTGCTTATTTTTTTATTTGTACAACCGTTTTCTGCATAAAAGATATGTAGGATTTAAAGGCCTACAGCCTTCCTTTTTTTTATTAAATTCATTCCTTTGATTTAAAAAACTACTTGTTTGTAATTTGGTTGTATTTTATATTAAAAGATCCTTTTTCTTTTCTTTTCTTTTCTTTGCTTTTGCTATAAAAGTAAACATTATTTTTAATTTGCTTAAAAAAAATAGGGGGTAGATCTATTCCGAATTCCATGTGTAACAAATGTCACACGGAAAAGTTTTAACCTACCCCTATTGTTCAGGACAGAAAATAAAAAAGTTTTCTAAACTAATTTCAACAATGTAACTCTAAGCTACCTTTTGATAAACATTCAGCCTTACTTTATGAGATTACTTGTTAATCAGAAAACAGACAGAATAATCAATGAGCACTCTTCTTTTTTTGCGTTTATTTTTTTTGTATGCAAATCCAGTTTTTTTGTGTTACTATTTGGGGCTGGTGCTAAAAAAATATTTTTTTTTATGCATGAGACATAGATGAACGACTTTGTAAGATAATTTTGCGATATTTAGACAAAAATGAGACAATATTGTTAATGATAGCTTTTCCTTTTGTAAAATATGATGATCAATGTCCTTTAATAATTCTTTAATTGAAACTGAGCTTAATGATATGACTATTGTATTTTGATTCTTTTCATAGATGAAAACTTGTGTTTATTAAAGTTTTTCAAAGAGTATAAGGATTCAAAAATGATCCAGGATTATTAAACAGTAATCTATCACGAAAAGACAAAGCTAATTAGCACAAATAATTGTAAGTCGATAATTTTGATGGTTCTTTCTAGATTGATTGATGAAAATCTTGTTCAAGGTAGGAGTCTGTCCAAATAATTATAATCAGTGAACTTTCAACTTTAATTTAAAATGAATAAATTAGGGTTGGTTTTGAGGCACTCTGGAATAAAATTAAAACTAATTTTTTTTATTAGACAAATGTAGTAAATTCAATAATACGAAGTAAGTTTCATTTTAGAAATTGTAAAACATTTATTTGAAAAAGTAAAAATGACCCATATATCTTTAAAACTCTAACCTGCTTGATACCAAAAAAGGATACAGTAGCCGCTCTATTTAAGGGTGTTCGATTTAAGGGTATTTTCTTTTTAAGGGTGTAATTCTAAAGAACGGCATAGGTCCCCAGCATAAATACCACTATACCACTATTCTATTTAAGGGTGGAACGCAAAAAAATTTTACCACTAAATAGAAGATTTTTTATAAGTAACAGTTTTTTGGAGTACTCTAACAATAAATTTTTTACTTTGTAAAATAAGATCAAAGATCTGTTTATTCTTTTGACTTATTCAATTCAGCACAAGAGTCAGCCAATCTCATTCGAATTCGGCGATGTAATTTACGATCAAGGTCGTCCAAAGGAACTTCGTACATGAGAATAGTTTCATAGGCTTCTCTCAACCGTTTTTTACACTCTACTATATCGACACGCTGCTCATCTTGCTCTGGGTTGTCATTTTCTTCCGTTTCATCTATGTTGTCTTCTGCCGTTTCTTCATTATTAGTAATGTTTGCTGTATAACATACTATCATCTCGCTTTCATCTGCTTCAAGGTTCAACTGGCTAACATCGGTAACCTCGTTGTTAAAGTTCCCGAGGAGAACTGGGATCATTCCATTTAGCTCGGCAACAATCTCTTCTTCCAATGGCAAAGCACTTGTTGGATACTCAACTGGCTCAAAATCACAAATTGTTTTTTCTTTAAATGCCAATATTTTTGTATGTTGCCAGCAGTTTTTGATCGTTTCTGGTTTTACTTTAAGCCATGCATTAGCTAGAAAAAACATAGCCTGAGCTTGATCCATTTTGTATACATCCAGATTATCCAACTTTTTACTGATATACAGACACAAAGCACGATCATATTGCTGGGCTCGGAAGTGTGCCTTAAAGTTGGCAATAATTCCTGTGTATACAAAATATTAATGAGAAAACTGTAAAACAAAAAGACAGCTTATATAGCATTTTGTCAACAAATAATAGGTTACCTGCGTCAAGAGCCTGTAGCTTGCTAGTAGTGCTTGCTGGAAGAAATATCAATTTAATGTTGTTGAGCGGAATCTTTATTTTATGAACGGATACATTATCCAAAAGAAGAGCAATTTTTCGATTCTGTCTTCCAAAAGCAACATTTAACTTTTTCACGTATGCTGTGAAAATTTCAGTTGTCATCTAAGCATAGTAGAAAAATGGTATTCCATTTCATGTTTTTTTCCAATTGCTGTCATGGATAACAAATTAGCTCTTGTTTTAAAACACTTGGGGCTCTTGTGTTGTCCGATAACAACTGGGTGCCCTTTGTAAGACCCATCCGAGTTACAGAGCAACCCAACTGTCAGACGAGTTTTACTTTTTTTAAGGCCACCAAGCGACTCGGAACATATGGTTCTTCTTGGTGGTTGCTGGTAATATAAGCCTGTTTCATCAAATCTCATAATATCTACAGGATCATATGGCTCAAGAAGTTCTTCTACCTTCCTCAATTCGTTCTGAATGTTTTCAGAAGTGACATCTACTGAGGCACTTTCACCATGCATTAGCCTGCGTTTTACTTTCAATTCACTTAAAAAGTTTGGTGAGCCATCCAGAGGAAAATGAAATTTCACTTTTAGGGATTCTATACTTTACTTAAGCAATAGGTCTTACATATCGAAGGATTGAGTCTCGATTGACTGGCAGATTGTCATTGTTCATGTCTGCAACAAACTTTACTACTTCATCATCAAGTTGAGAATAGCGTGTTGTTTTTAGACTTTTGCTATTTTTGACAACATTAACATTACTATATAACGTTTCAACATTTTTGAGGATGTTTGATATAGTCTGTTGGGCAAGTGGTTGATCTAAATTGAATTTCTTCATAGCCCATTCAACTACTTCTGTTTGATTAAGCTGGCCAGTAGCATTTTGATCCAAAAGCTCAATTTTTTGAGAAAGAAAGGCGTACACGTTTGTTATTTGGATTTTTTTTTATAGATAGAATTTAAACAAAGAAAATAACTTTTGTTATGTCATATATTTATTCTCGTCAAAATTATTTTGGGCCTACGACTCGTATATTATCCTTCCAGCAACTTTGATCAAGTCTTAAAAACAAGTTTTGATTTGTTAATGTCATTGCACAATTACCAGACCTATATCAACCGACAGTAGCCTATGTGGAAACATGTTGTACAAACATGTCTATAATGTAGCTACAATACATAAAGTGACTTCGTTTTGTAACAATCACGGAATTCGATTTAAGGGTATGTTCTATTTAAGGGTGGATATTCCAAAAATTTTGGCCACCCTTAAATAGAGCGGCTACTGTATCCAATTCAGTGTCATAGGCATTTTTTTTAACTATCAAAATGTTTGACAAGGCAAGGATTTGTTGAAGATTGGACTCGTAACTGAGCAAGTTTGACTCATTAATGATGTTAAAAGTGTCAAGTTTGAAATCAAAGAATGCCTTTCGAAGACTACTTTGATTTCTGCTGCTGTTACTGACACAGTTTTCTCTGATCAAACTCTTTGCTTCATCTAAAGTTATCGTTTCTACACTCTCAGCGACTGAAGAGCTGCGATTTGTAGATACAATACTACGATTGGCAGAAGAGGTACTTGCAGCGCTTGTTGCTTCAGTGCTTGAGTCAGTGTTGGTTTCGTTATTTTGATTAGAGTTGCCTTGAACGTTTTTACGACGAGCCCAGTACTTCTGAGCTTGCTTGCTTCTTTTCCACTTATTAAATTTCGAAAGAACTTGTTCTCTCTTCTCTTCATCTGAAATGTATTCTGTGATTTCTTTAAATCTTCTGATTGCAGTTGTTTGAGAGTACGACTCAAAGAAATTGAAGAAAGACAAGTGATTAATATCATTAGATTCTTTTAATAGCCAAGCTATTTCGATGGGGAGTTTTCTATTTCGGCGTTGTTTTGTTCCCATGTTGATAAATATATGTTGCTATAGGAATAGGAATAAAGCTATTGAAAAATTTGTTAAGGGGCTATCGCCCGACGCCAAAGAGCTCCCAAAAAGAAAACTAAAACAAGTCACTGCGTTTCAGAGTGAGAGATCAGGCTCTAAGACGCATCATTATAAACTTTAGGCACCAATCTGCAATTCTATATATGTCAAAATGTTGATGGTGTGTGTATTATGACTGAATTGAACAGTCTAAGACTCCCCATTTCACTTGATGAATTACCGCAGTTAGTTCCGTACTTCGACCGTTTGTACAATATAGTAGAAACGATTTATAATAACTGTTACTCTAAAGATAACATGTCAACAACAACAGATACAGATAGTAACAACGGTACTTTGGAACCTAAAATACTTAAAGCAATTACTGAGAAAACAGTTGATAGAACGAGATACAATTGCTTCTATCATCCTTCTCATTGATCATAACTCTTTGAGTTTATATGTTATTTTTTATTTTTCCATTAAGTTCATTATTCCCCTTCCATAGTATATGTTATATCCCATTTTAAACAGTTGTATTATTTTCATAGTCTTAATTTATAAATTGTATGTATTTTTAGTGACATTTTAACATGCTTTTTTTAAAAAAAAGAAAAAACTAATGAATGCATATGAGGGAGGCCAATAGAGGCTAGACAATAGCTGCTATAGATTAAGAGATTGTCCATAAACTTCCTATGTTTTCATAGAGGGTATTTCAAGTAACAGCCGAAATCAGGGTATACTTACAAGAAGGAATAGCATAACTACATCACTAGAAATAAAATAAGAGTCGGTTCTTAAGAGAAAAAATCAATTTTATTTCCAAGCAATTGTATAGAAGCTATTAAGGCTACAGAGACAATATCAAACCTATAAATAAAAAAAGGTCAGTAAACCGCCAGTTTCCTACACAGAGTTGTGCTGACGCGAAGGCCAGCAGGTCCTTTCAAAACCTGACTCAGTCATCAATAGATGCTCGCTTTCTACAGGGAGTTGTGCTGACGCAAAGGCCAGCAGGTCCGTTCGCCTACTAAACGTTGTCATGCCTTTCTATCAACCGTTTCACTGAGTAAGTTATAAAAACTTACCATCTTTTTTTTTTGTTTTTTTGTTTTTTTTTGATTAGTTAACAAAAAAAGGGGGGATTAATACATGAAAGAGGAAAATTTTTAATAAATGCTCAAAAAAGTGTCTGTGAAGTTCGAAAAGATGACCAAATGAAGTTCAAAAAATCGACCAATTAAACTTCAAATCTGTGACCAATTGGAGCTCAAAAAATTGACCAACGTTTTCAAAAGGATGTCCAATTGACAGTGGAAGCGCTGTATTAAAATTTCCCGGTGTACCTAAGCCGTGTATTTACCATCCAACTGACATGTTCACCCGCTCTCATGCGATTCGCTGCCTACACATGCACCAACGACTACAAATGCCTTCCACCGAACCTGATCCCTTGTCATTCCTTTTAAACAAATTACCGACCAAACGCAAGAACGGTGCTCTCAAACATCCCTCATCAACTCACTCAGCCTGGACTGTCCGCTGGCCTACTATCTGCCAAATTCTATTCGAACTCGACTACCTCCATCATGGCAAGATCCCTTCGGAAACCCCCTCTCTTGGAAACAAGTTGGTGAACTGGCTCAGCAAGACCTAACCTAGTATCCTATCATACTTTTCCTTTCTCCTCTTCCCTTCTCTGTCTTTTTTCCTTTTTGCCTATCAAAAAGGTTTTTAGCTCTCTACACATTTTTTCGATCTAGCTCACGGGTTTTATTTATTTTATTTATATAAATAAAAGTCACTTTAATCGTATTAAAATTTCCGCCTAAAAAAAACGTCATTGTGATAGTTGAATTGTCGGAGTTATTACACGGCATATAAATTCAATCTTGCCATTCAAACACGCATTGTACCCATACAGAAAAAAAGACCATATGCCTCCAAAAATTCCGGACATCTCCAAAATTCGTCAACTCATACCTCCTCTTAGTAGTAGCATGCATAAAGGGCAAGCAGGTAAGGCATAAGAATATAATAGTCCCAAAAAAAACTTGATAAACTAAAGAGCTTGCATATAATGTTTTTAGGAAGGGTTGGAGTGGTTGGCGGTTCTGAAGAGTAAAGACAAAGAAATAAGAAAGCAATAGAATCATAACTTGTTTTTAAAAATAGCTATACCGGAGCTCCATACTTTAGTGCAATTGCTGCAATGAAAATCGTAAGTTTATTACTAGCTTTATTTTTATGCTCATTACTGACATGTCAAAACAATAGGGAGTTGATCTTTGCCATGTCTTTTGTGAACCTGGAGCAGGCACAGTTATAAAGGTAAAGAATAAAATGTTCTATTCATTTATTGCTAACTCTTTCCATCAAAGTCATATTCACCAGGTAAAATAAATAGAGCAATCCCCCAGATAATAAAAGGAAAAGAAGCAAGTACTAAAGAAAAAGAATGTAGACCTGATTGTTCACCCATACATGAGAACAAAAGAAAAGGTAGAATCCCAAAATTCTGGTCTTAAAGAAATTGTCGATAGAGTATCGACAGTCTTTTCAAGATTACATGTGCTTGTTGTTGGTCCTGGCTTGTCAAGAGACGAACTCATGCTGGATTCTGCAAAGGAATTAATTTTAAAAGCTCGTGAAAAGAATATGGCTATTGTTGTAGATGGCGATGGGCTATATCTAATTCAGCAACATCCAGAGACTGTAAAAGATTACAAAAAAGCTGTACTTACTCCTAATATAGTGGAGTTTCAGCGTTTGTGTGAAAAAATGGTAAAAACAATTGTTTAAAAAACACTTAAAGAGAACTGTCGTTAATTTTAAGAAATAGAATATTAATGCTAAAGATCATCCTAAAGAAGAAGTCGCACAACAATTGAGCAAGTCGTTAGGAGGCGTTACTATTGTTCAGAAAGGCCCAGAAGACTACATTGCAAATGCAGATGAAGGTATGGGCTGATTCATCATTTACTCTTCTCCTGGTTATTAAAGTAAATATGTAACATAGTTTTCCAATGCAATGTAAAGGGTGGATTGAAGCGTATGGGTGGTCAAGGTGACATCCTTTCTGGTATTATTGCTGCATTTTTAGCTTGGGGAAAAGGCTATGAAGATGGTGTTTGGGAGTAAGTATATGTTGTTAGATAATTTTTTAAAAGCAAAATACTAAAGTTATTCTTCTAAAGACATTCCAATGAAATTGACAGTAAAGATATTGCCATGTATGCAGCTTGGGGAGCCTGTGCTATCTCAAGGACAAGCTCCCGTTTGGCTTTTGAAAAATATGGTAGGGCTGTGTTGACAAGTCATATGGTGGAGGAGATTGGTGAAAGCTATGACTTGTTTGTTAAAGATAAGAAATAAATGTAATTACTTTTAACTAAAGACGGTTGTTTGCATCAACCATGAATAATCATAAAACTTTTATAAATTAATCCAGTTCGAGCTTTGGAAACTGGGAATTCTTTTTTCTTCTTTTCATACATACCAGATAAACATATAATTAAAACAATGGTGCCTTGCAATGAATTAAACCACACGCGTCTTTGTATTAGATTAAATTAGTTGCCAGTACGTTTGTCAATAAAAACATTCTAGTTCGTAAATAGCTTGATACTCGCGCTGTCAAGTAACCAGGACCATACATTTAATGGCGAACCAAAAAATTCAGCAGTTTTGACTTTTCAACAATGATAAATACTACAAGAGGATTGGCTTGATTAAGGCGAACTGTATTGTAAACAGCACCTAATTGATTACGTATGCCTTTATAATTTGCTCAGAAGCCCAATTCATTATATAAACACATTAAATGTTGTCATCTACTTAGCAAACTGATGCTGTGTATACAGCAATATCTTACATAATGTATGTCATATCCTCTTCACATTTGAATAAAATAGAAATATGGATGGTTCTTATTCATTGTATTTAACATTAGAAGTGATGAATGCTGAAATTTAAATTATAAAAAAGAGTAAAGGGTACCATCGGATAATTATCCCCAAAAAAGTATATAAAAACAAGAATTTTCCTTTCATGTCCCTTTCATTTCTTTCTTATTCTTATTAAAATCATCAAATGTCTCGTTTAAATTCAATTATAGGCTTTTTTTTTCGCACCAAATTTCCATTCAAAGCTTTATCCAAAGATGATTCAAAGGACAAATCAAAAACGTATCCTCAAAAGAAAAAAAATGCTGTATCAAATCAGTCCGTTAGATCACGGTTACATTACTCATCTACTCAAAGCATGAAACCCAAAATGAATCAACCAAATGCTTACCCTGCAAGCTATTTAGCACGACAGCGGTATCCTCCGAAGCCGGCTCTAAATAAAAGTCTGAAGACGACATACCCGCAAAGCTATTTAGAACGTCAGCGCTACCAATCGCCTATGAATCAAGATGTACCATTGGCTGGATATTCATTCGAGAAGTGTACACACACTATTTTTACTAGCAATGCAGAAACATCTGAAAACCCCAACAAAAACACATATTATCATCGTAAGCCAGTTATAAAACAAAATAATGGGGAAAAGAAAACATCCTACCCATCAATTTATTTAATCAGACAGAAATATCCTCTTTCAATTGATTCAGAAAGGCTAACAGGCAATATCCCATTAATTTGTGATGCTTAAGGCAGCAAGATTGTGTTAACAATATGAGAGGAAAAGAATAATAAGATTAAAATAGATACCTAAATTTTTATAAATCTTTGTAAAGAAGTATAACAAAAAAAAATTAAAGACTAAAAGCTTTACCTTGTAACATGTATCGTATAATGTAATCTATTTGAATAAATTTATAATTTAAAACCATAGCGATGAAGAATCAAGGAATCAATTGAAAGAAGACGAGTGCATTTTATTAAGAAACGAAAAGCCAGATCTTTATGGTATTTTCTATTGCAAAAATATGAATAAAAATCAAGGAACATAGGGCAGCTTGTACCTTTGGGTTTTCGTGCTCTTAAGATCATGTTTCATTATCTGTTTTGACTAGTATCATATAAAGCAAAATATATAAATGAAATATACTCATCTAGTCATTTAGACTGCTTATATAAAGCGAAAGGTTATTTTTACTGCATAATAAATGCATTTATTTGTAGTAAATTCATCTACTTTTTATAGAATCAAAATCCACCTATTTGCTTAGTCTTACGCAAAGAACATCGACAAAGATGCTTTAAAACACAAAATTATGAAACTACCTTGTGGTAATAGCATTAATAATGTTGATGCTTGAGCTACTTTTTTTCTCATTTTTCGTAGTGAATCGATCCTGTGCTTTGGTCATTAGTGAATATTAGCAATTTTAAACTTGTCCAATTATTGCTTTTTGATTTTGAATTCATGCGCTGGGTACCTTTTGAAGGAATAGTGTTGTCTCCAGAGTTTTTTGATATCTTCAAATTTAATTATTTACTAACAGGTCGTTTATTTTATTCTGTGTAATTAAATACAGCGATAAAAAAAAAGAGCTTGAAGAAAAAAATGATATTGTTAAAAAGTCTATAGTCAAGCTTTCATGTTACATAACTAGAAAATCTAAGCAAAAGTATGCGATTCTAAGAAAACAGCCTTTTGATAAATACATAAAACTTTACCTTGTCTCAAATCTGTGGCCAACAATGAACCATTTATCATTTGATCATCTTTGATGCTGACACATACTCGTGTAACCAAAAATACAAGATTTTTATTTGCCCTAAAATTAAGCAAACATTTTTTTTTATTCTTTTTGTTCAAATTATTTTTAGATGCGTAGCGAATCGCACAAAACCAAAAATGACAATGAACGAAGCAACATTATTTCAGCCTGAAAGCTTAAAAAAGTATTCGTCTACAAATCCTGCGATTCCAACCGAATTGCCCACAACAACTACTCTACAATTTGAGCAACCTGGTAAAAAGGACCAACATTCTTTTGATGTCCTAAACACTACTACTCAAAAGTGTTTGCCCTTGTCTTCTGCTGCTTTTCTATTTGATCAACAACCGTACTATAATAATTTACTACCAAGCGGCAGCAATATGGAAAATATGCCCGTCAATAACCTAGCTTTGAACGCTTTCGATCAACAGCAGGAGATTACAATAAATGAATTTGACGATTTTCTTTTACACCAGCTTACTCAGAATGACATGGACATACTGCTGTCTCTTGTACCCAACGTAATTGCAGCAAGTGATAGTGATGCTGTAATAGATTCAATTATTGAGCTGCCACTTGAATATTGTCAACCAAACAAGAAGACTCATTCTAGTACAAACATGGAGCAAGTCGAATTGATTGAGAATAACTTTATTTCTGAGAGCCCGCTACAACAACAAGACAACGTTATATCCTCTGGTTCAATTGATTGGCAAAATATATCTGCAGCACTTTTAGAAAGAGGGTTGCAGTCAGATGACAATAGAGAATATCAATCAGGTACAAGGTTGGAAGAGGCCAAACAACAGTCTAGTCTGCCAGATGAGGAAGCAAACTTTTCCTGTCCTTCTGAAGAAGAAAAAGAGGACATGAATGGCTCGAGTCAAGGGGAATTTGGTATTCGAACTTGTCAGTGGGCGAATTGCGAAGAAAAATTTGATGATTTGCAAGCCCTAATATCTCACCTCAGTGAAATACATATGGGCAGAGGGAAATCAACTTATCGTTGTGAATGGAAAGACTGTGCAAGAATTGATAACCCCTTTACTAAGCGTCATAAAATGTATGCTCATCTTCGTATACATACGGGTGAACGACCTTTTGTGTGTCCAAAGCCAGGTAAAAAGAAAGATATTTAAATTAAACTGCAATTATTAATAAAAGAGAAAATAGGCTGCAATAAGCAATTCACTCGGCCTGACTCTTTGACTAATCATATAAAAACGCATTCAACAGTAAGACCATTTATCTGCAGATGGAAAGGATGCGGAAAAGCCTATTTTTACTCTAGATCCTTAAAAAAACATGAAAAGATTCATGAAGATGCAGAACAAATGCCATATCAAATTGAATCTATAACGCAACCATACTTACAATTACAACAATCAGATCTCTTAGCTAGTGATGCTAATCCAATATTTGTACCTTTATACCAATCTTCTCTGGACTTTACAAACTGTCAGACAAGCAACTTGTAATTATCCTGTTTAATTTATGTACGTGACATATCGTATATGAAAAAGGAAGAAGAAAGCATGCATACAAAAACGATTTTTCTAAAGGTTGAGTAGTAACAAATGTACATATGTTGATAGAAGAAGCCCACAAACATACACATACACAAAACATACCATTAATTGGACATGAATATACATTAATATCTTTTTTTTTTTCATCTAAAAGCGTATATTATACATAGGGAAAAAGCACACTATACATTTCCCATACAACTAGAGCAGTCTGTTGTTCACTTTGTTGCTTTAACAAGAAAATCTAAATAGATTTGAATTTATTCAAAATATGTACAATAAGACTTTAGAATAAATTTATTTTTATAATATCATCATTGTGTTTGTGATTCTAATAACCCCCATAATGCTTGAACTAATCGATTCAAGTGTAAGGTTATGTTTTCGTGAACTAACCCAGGAATCCTTTCTCTTTTTAAGCCTAACCATTCAACTGGCGGTGTCGCATCGCCCATGACCTGCAATTGTGGCTGAAAGTTAACAGAGTTGAGTGACTTGTATTGGTATTTTTCTGCTTTGCTAATCTCAATATTAGGAGTTTCTTCCTTTTCGGGAGCACCAATCTTTGTAAACATATGAGGCTCTTCTTCTACTGCAATCTCTTGGTAATCAGAAGTGTCAGATATCAACTCGTTTCTCTGTGAATGAGGAGTGCCTATAACTAATGATGGCTTTCTGCTATTTGTTATGCTATTGTTATCTTCTGACTCTTCCAAGACGCTTGATGTACTGAGAGGTGTACTGGGGTCGCCAAAAATTTGCATTTTTTCAGATTGTTTATCAAGTACACGGGAAATTTGTATATTGAACATGTTTATCATTTCTTGGAGCTGCTTGATTAATCCAATATTCAGAGAGACACTTACTCTTCCTGCAAAAACAGCATCAAATTCATGTGTAATACTAGATTCTAGTTGAGTGGATTCCATATTGATTTCTGTTCCTGGTATACCAAATATTTTGGTTCCACCTAGATTCTTTGGTGTTGATGCTCCCATGGACGCAGAATCTTTGTAACGAGGTACGAGTTCCAGACCGGGGACGTTCTTTGCTAGTGCTGCACCATTCAATGTAATGATCAGCTTCCGATGAACACCTTCTTCGGTTGGAGGCTGTTCTTCCAAATTGATTACGAATTGCTTGGCTCGTATATCCACGTTGTCAGAATCTTGGAACTGACTAGGATATATCACTACTTCAAGGGCATGAATATGCAAATCTACTCGGCTGTGAACAAGAGATGATCCATAATGATTCTTCTTTTTGCTTTTCAAAACTTGTTCTGTGTACACAGCATCACTGTCCGAAACCTGCAGCATATTGCTTTTACTAGAAGGAATTCCAGCTTCCAACTTTTTCTTTTCTAATAATTCATTGAATTTTTGTATCATTGTAAGGATTACAGGTACAGTTTTGATGGATAATCTAGCGAGAAGGGCCTCCAGGATGATTGATACTTGCAAGTTGTACTTATCGTCTACACGTTCAAGCTCTGCTGTGAACTCAATTGATCTTTGTACACAGTCTAATATGTTTTGGT
This sequence comes from Rhizopus delemar RA 99-880, assembly GCF_000149305.1. NCBI lineage: Eukaryota > Fungi > Mucoromycota > Mucoromycetes > Mucorales > Rhizopodaceae > Rhizopus > Rhizopus delemar. The sequence continues at coordinate 550,886 of NW_027137828.1, forward strand.
ATTCATATTCAAGCGTTGCTTCAAATCCTTCAGATCGAACGTAAGCTACAGATTTTGCATTTAAACCATTAGTTACGTTGGATTGATCAATTCTAGCCTTGATTATAATGGGCTTAATAAGACCTGAACCGGTTAACCTTCCTTCTGCTTCAATATGAATATTGTCTAGTGAAAAGCTTAATCCCTTGGACTCGAATGGCACATGATGTGCTTGAAGCAGCAAGTTTTCAGGAATAAGTGTGATTTTTCCGATCGCTTGACCAAGATCAACGCCAAGTTCAAGCTTCTTGAAGCGTACGGCAATATGTTTTGAAAAAGGAACAGGTGTTTGTTCTGCGAACGTACTTTGAACAAGTAAGCTTTCTATCTTCTCATTTGTCTTTATATGATCTAAAGTTTGATCATTTGGTTTAAAGACATGTAATGGGGCATGGAGCTGGGATGCTTCCTTTTTGTGTTCTTGCATGAGCGGCTGAACTAACCAACAATTATACAGTACTAGTAAATCTTGCAAATGCCTCATATTGAGATACCCTAATATTTCAGGAAGATCTATAGAAATAGAAATATCATCACTTGTATCCCCATCCTTGCGTTGCGAAGTCAAGACGGCGTTAAAGATGGTACGGTCAATTTTTGCATGAAAGCAGGCTTCGGGAGAAAAATGGTGTTTTACCATAGTAGTGATCGTCTTGAGGGAACCAATACAACTAATGGTTCGAGAAGTAGTATCCTTTGAAAATGTGTTTATCAAAAATTCGCTTTCTTCCCATCCTAAAGAGCAAACCACTTTTGAATTTGGTTGACAGCTCAAATCTAAGTGAGTCTTGGAAAGACGCAGTAAAAGAGATGCATTCAGATTCGCATCAATTTCAGCTTGTGTGCCCTTGTCTGCTTTTCTTTCGCTTGATTGCTGAATGCCAAATTTCAAACCAGCAGATACTTCGTGCAAGAATAAAACAAGAGCTGGATGAAGGGTGTTTGTACTTTCACAAATCAAAACATCAGCATGGAGACGCTTTGAGAGGTCAGTCACAGGAGCATGAGCGCCTAAGGGGATCTGGCAAGTAATTCGTGCAAGAAGACCTGGAAGATGAATGGTAGCCATATTTCCTTCTCCAACTTTTGGATCAAATCCAGTTCGTATACGAAGACCTTGGCTTCTGTTGCTATTTTTGTAAGTATGCTGTGAATGCCTCTTTGGATACATGCGGACCGTTCCTGTTTGACATTCAAGTTTGCATTCAACATTGAGATGGACCACTTCTGTTTGCGCAGAAGTATCCACATATTCAGGTGTTGATGATAACTGAGATGGTTTTGTTTTAAATTTCGCTTCTGCAGTAAACGCATCCACACGATCCATACTCTTCATATAAATAACACTCAAGGTGTTGATGTAATCTACTATCGTACCATCAACATCTACCTCAAATCCGCCTACTTGTGCGTTTACTGTAATAGCTTGTATATGTTTGACGTTGGAAGCAGATACATGGCAGTAAATCAAGGGCAAACTGATTTGATTCATGCGAGAGTGATTGTCTGCAAGAAAGTGTTCAGACTTGCTTTGATCAAAGTGTTTTACAAACTGTAAAGCCATGTTTTCTAACCGCAGCGTGCTATTTTCAATATTCTTTGTGAAAAAGTCGATACAACCCACAGAGAAGAGCAATGCGCTCACGTTCTTGCATATACTAGGTAGAGGGATGTCTGATTGCTCATCCAGTGGAATAGCAACTCCCAAACAACGAACCCGAAGACTGATAATCTTGCCTTCAAGTATTGAGTGTGGCTCCTCTTGGAAGGCATTTGGCCATTCATTCTTGGTAGAGATGGTTTGAACAAGGCGTTTTGTGTTTGTAGAAAGTCGATCAAGCTCATCCTTTTTCATCATCTTTTTCTTGGTAAGCTCCTGTTCATAATGTATATACATGTCTGCTAGCTTTCCAAGAGCAATGGGTTGCATTACAGTCTGTATTTTGATAAATTCGATAAATAGAGACTCAAGCTCTCTGTCTCTTCCATGGCAATGGCTAATTATATCACAATTCTCATTAGAACACTGAGGTGGATAGTTTTGGATACTAAAGTCAACTAGAATATATGCCAAGCAATTGCGGCGGTAAACAATGCATTCTTCATGTTGATTAACAGTGTCGGCCATGTTATGATCTAAAGAGAGAGAGAAATTGCCGGCTTGAATTTTCCATGCCAATTGATCACTGTTTTCAATGCGATCATTGGATACGGATGCTTCCAATAGGTTTGAGTGAAATATACCAATGGCAGAAGGGCTTGTAGCTGATATACGTAATCCATCAAGAGATATATCCACAGTGTACTTGAATTTGCGGTTTGTGATAGCAGTTGATAATGATGCATCTGTATCAGTAGTAACTGATGTCGCTTCAGCAGCGTTCTGTTTGTTCTTGGAGTAGGACAAGACTTCTAAAAGTTCGCTTACTTCGCTTCCTACCAAGGATTGAGCAGTCAGTAAAGAATCAATAAGACTTGCATCAAGAGACATGGAGACCAAATCAACAGATATCATCGATCGAAGTCTAAGTTGATTGACATCATCAATCATCTCACTACGAAGAGATCCCGTGCTGCGAATTCCAGGAATACTAAAGGTACTTGTGTTGGTGGATTCCAGGTGTTTTGAGCTGCCTTGCTTTGCATGCTTTGTAATTAAATGTATTGCTTGCTCCGATAGCTGAAATGCGTACATATGTACGGGCACTGCCTTTTGTTGTGTTTCATTTACCATCACAAAAAAGTCTAAAACACTGTATTCGACGCTCAAGGAAGGTAACAAGTCAGCTTGAACCATGAATTCGTTTAGCAAAAATTGCAATTTGATATCTGGTTTTTTCAAAATGGTGGTAGTCGCTGAGGATTCTTCATGAATTGTATGGGAGTGAGCAAACACATTTCTTCTTTTCTCTTCCCATTCTTTCAATAGATTTTGCAGCATAAAGTGGTACCGTCTTCCTTGCTCGGTTTGCCATGACTCAACAAAGCCATACAGACGTAACAAGCTTTGAGGAACATGTATATCAAATTTATGAATATTTGAGAAAATGTTGAGGATATGCTTAGGATTATCAGACTTTCCTTGCTTCCTGGATGATTTGGTAATTTGGGAAACATTAGCATTGAGATTAGCTTTAGACAGGGAAACGGCAAGTAGCGTATTATAACATGGCTCGAGATTGTTGCGCTTTTGCTCTTCCTTAAATTTAATATCTATACAATCGATACCACCAGCAGTCTCAAGGACCAGACGTGGACCTGAGTTTGCTGTTCTGCGAGAGGCGCGATTTGAACTACGTCTGCCAGAACCAGCGTCTGAGTCCTTGTCTAAGTGAGATACCAGTTGTAAAGGTGACAATTTTGGATTAGAGAACAATATGGAGCCTTGAACACCTGATATAATTGTATCCATCTTCAATTCTTGGGCATGGGCTGTCAATTTGATCTTCTCTAGATTACACAGCGCTTGAGCAACTATGTCTACTTTGCTCAAAAGAGCATCGAAATCAAATTCTTCGCTAGGCTCATCAAACATGATCTGGCTTGACTTTATGGATGAAGAAGTCTCAGCAGGATGATTATGAATGGCTTTTTGAGTATTATTAGATGATAGGTGACGTAGTTTCGCGGTGAAAACGCGTTGAACCATGAGCATATGACGGGCAAAAGCTAAAATAATAGGGTTTGTAGATATCTGAACCTCCCCAATATCGAGTTTGGCGACGATATCCAAGTACCCATCTAAAGCTGCAGATAATTTACTAGGTTCGTCCTGTGCATGGTGTCCCTCTGGAACGAGAGATATAGGCGAAGATTTATACAAACATTCTAAAGAGAACTCAACAGGCTGTATACTGATCTTGTTTTCATCCTTTCCTTTTTCTTCTAGCTCTTCTTCATAGATAACAAAATTGAATTGTCCAAGTCGAAACTTTGCAAAATTAGAAGAGGAAATCAAGAATTTAACGGTTTCATTTGTCATATTTGATTTTGTTTCATCGTCCTCAGAAAATGTTTTTTGCTTGAAGGGTTGAGTAAACAGTCGACAATGCTTGATGTCTTCTGTGCCGATTTCCCATCCCCGCCAAATTGAAAGAGAACGAACAACGTTATTGAACATGGCATTTGAATCAATGTTTTTCAAGGTATTGCCGGATGTGAGTCTGTGTTGAAGTTTATCACGAATAGATCCTGGCATAGACCGAAGACAGTGGCGCATACGTGCAAGTAGTTTCCAGCCTACGTCAGTTCTGAAATTTCGAGAGCCTAACCTCAACATGGTTGTAGGTGTCGTCAAAAAGAGTGGATCACCAGTCACACAAGGACTGATGGAAAAATCAGCGAGTTCATTAATAAAAACCTGTACTTGTCTGGAACGTTGGTCCTGAAACATTTGAAGGATACCTTTAAAGTCGTCAACAAATACGAGCCATGAATAAACTGCACCAACTAGTACTTCAACAGATTCTGTAATAATGATTGTATCAAGACTAGTTACAAGTAATTCAGCGTAATTAGGTGTTCTTGCACCTAGCCATTTAAAATCAAAGCCTTTTAAAGCGAGATCCAACATCACCAATTCGTTGACAAGCGTGCTTTGATCTTGCCCTTCATACAGTTTCTTGTTATGTAAATGCTGATATGGTATGCCAAAAACAATAGTCTGACGCTCATATTTTTTGGAAACATATTGAACCGTAGCACCAATTTCATCTGTATGTATATGAACTCTAGACTCTTGCAGTACAATTTTAGATTCTGCCACCTTTTTCTTTCTTTCATCAAATGCATAATCTTCAACCTTAATGCTGCCTATCATTTGGAAATTGTTCATAAAAATATCTGCTGAGCAAAGCACTGTATCTTCTGTGTTGTACCGCGTCTTTACAATAGAGCTTCCATGCTTATAAGAGGGCAAATCGTCTGGTACAGTAACATTTTGAATAAAGTGTAAATATGTTTCTGGAAGGACAACAGCAAATCTTGTGCAAATATATTGATCTGTTAGATATCGTGTTAACTGTTCAACATACTCCATCTGAAGAGCATCGAGCATGGTTTCCAAATCCCAATCATCCTTTATGATTTCTTCAGCTAGCTCTTGTACAATTTTTACAAGAATGGGAGTTACCAAGACTGTAACTGGTCGAGTGGCCTCGATCACTGTGGTCGCTACAACCTCTTTTTCATTAACAGATGCGTTTGTTCTTTCTTTTTCGCGATTATTATCAAATTCTTGTGAGAAATAATCTTTCATAGTGCTGCTTGTGTCTCTATAACGAAAGTACCTTCTTTCTTCTTGATCCTATATACAATAAATTTAATGCTTTACGAGCTTTAACGAATGCACTTTTTGTTATACCTTTTCAGGCACAATCTGTGGTCTGGAAGGAGGAATAAATGGATGGGAGAGGCGACAATTGGAGCGATCAATCTTGTACCGTCTAAGGTAATCACTATACGGAATAGAAGGAGGGATGACTGAAGGCAAGTTCTTCTCAGATGCTTGAGGAAGAGTATGTGTGCCATTGATATGAGCAGATTGCTCATCTTTTTGTAATTATAATAAAAAGAAAGGTTAGAAAAATCGTATAAACAGGAAAAAAGTGGATTTAGTAAACCTTCACTCGACAATAAGTCAGTAATTTCAGACTGCACAGAATATTCATCTTCTGTTATTTCAGATTGGTCAAAATCATATTCATCATCAGAGTCCTTTGCTGTATGAAATGAATCATTGTCTCTGGATATAGCACTTTTAATTGATAGAATGTCATTGTCATCGTCAGAATTTGACAATATGCTATCTGAATCTGATTCCACAAGTACAACAGATCTCCGAGACATGCTACTTGAATTGCTGTATCCTCTAAATCTTCCCATATTCTTTACAGTATCGGTGGAAAAGTTAGTATCTGCCGTATTTCCATCTAGATGAATCGATTTGTCATCAACTCGGCCTAAAGATAAAATTAAAACAGGTTTCAATTTCATTAATCATAGAGCAATTCTTACCAGATATAAATGCTCTGAAAGGAGGTGCGTACAAAATACCAACATGATGATCGTTTGCAGAGGGTGCAGAAGATTTTGAATCTATTTAAAAAAAAAGTAAGCAGAAGAAAGTTTTGTTATTATCAAAAGAAATCTTACGTTGAGAAATGTAATCATCTTCTTCTTCGTAAAGCCGAACACAGCGTTGTGTCAAATAGTCTTGAGACCGAATGTAGTTTTGCTGCTCGGTCCGTCTCTTTTTCCACTCTGCTGTATGTCTCAATAATGTAATGTTGAGACTCAAATCGGCTTTAGCCACTTCTGCCCATGGATAATCATTCTCAGCGCCATCGCTGCGGGTATACTCTGCATTAGCCAAACATCGAGTCAGAATGGAAGGAATTTTTAGAGTAATCCTTTCCGTATATTTTTGATTGATCAAGTTGTCAAATTCCAATAAAATGCCATCACTCAGTTGAATATTGGTAGCACTATTTAAGCTCACTAAGCAAATATCTATCTCTTGAACGCTCACTTTTGCAAAGGTGACATCTGGAAGACTAGCTGATCGTAACTCGGGAGGAACAGCGTTATCTTCATCGATAAGATTGTACGCAAATGATTGTCCAAAGCATGCAAGGCCCAGCAAGAAGGATGGTTTCACTTCGCCTGTGATCCGTCCAATATCAAGTTCATAATGGCACAGATAAGTGGATGACAAAGGCAACGGGCCAAATAAACGATGGGAGTAAATATTGAGACCTAATAAAAGAAAAGCGAGCATGATTCAATTTGACGTACTATGTAGACAAAGCATCTAACTTACCATCTATAAAGACAGAGTTTTTTGTATCGCGAATACGCTTTGCTCTAAAGTATTCTTCATTGGGTTGATTGTTGGTATTTATATTGCGACTAAGCGTGATTGGGCTGATATTTACATAAAAGTCCATATAAACATCCAAGTTTCTCAATTCAACCTGAAGTTCTTGAAATTCCACTTGTGAATAACGAGAACACTCATACAAGTTTTCAGGAAGTAGCATCACACCATCTTCTAATTCTACAAGTACATAAACTTCAAATGGATCCACAGTAGGCTACATTTAGTATTATAAATATACACATCTCTACATGTTGTACGAATACATATATATTTCATACCTTAGAATCTGCCTGTCTCTTTTTTTGTGCCAACCATTCACGATGATTTTCTCTTTGATCTCTATATTCATCAATAGTGGAGAAGTTATCCCAGTCTCCAAAATAATTATCTTTGAGCAAAAGAATGTATCTAATTAAGGTGCCAAACAGTTTAACTTTAGCTCCATTTAATTTTATATGCAAATTGCAAGACTCAATGTGGCGCGCAATATCCACTTCGTTGTATGCTTCATACGAACCATCAATACTCATTTGGACAACAGAAGCTGTACGAGCATCATCTTCATTCATGAAGGCACTAAGAGTATGTGACGTTTGAAGAGATAGACCAGCACTGCCCTGATCAATCTTCACATTAAATTTAATGGCAGTAGTTTCTGGTTGAAATTCTACAAATGGCATGAAGGTATCCACCTTAATCTTTTGAGCTTGAAGTTTTAAAAACGCTAATTGGATTGATTAATACAAATAAAATCCTTGAATCTCTTTCTTACCATTATCTTCTATTGAATTAGGGTTATTAATCACATTATGTTCATTGACACATAAATACACAATCGGATGCTCCAACAAAAACTGCAATTGATAAGTTGTTGGTGTAAAATGTAATAAATCAGGCTGAGGTGTAGATCCCCAGTCTTTCATGGTATCTTGTAATAGGTAGATATGGTCTCTTAGTAAAAAAACAGTAGCGCGCTTTGGTGTAATTTTGAAATCCCACTGCCTAAAGCCATTCCATTGTAAAGGTGCTGGCATTCTACATTGAATCTCAATTCTATGTGACAAGACAAAAGAAGCATAATTGACACTAGTTGTAATATCAGTTTCCTTCAAGACGACATCTATTGTGCTTATAGAGCCTTCTGGTCCATAGATCATTGGAGTAATAATCTTAACAAAAGAACCTTCTCCTGCTTTGATATTGAACCATCCATAAGGTCTAGTATAATATCCATCTGGGCTAATATCAAGGTCAGGTGTTCCCAAAGTATATTTCCAATCCTGTATTTGGCAAGATATTATTGTTTATACTAGCACAGACCATTTACTGTATTACCTTTGATTTTTCACGTGTCGGCACTCGTAATTTCCCATCATTCATGAATTCAATATATGTCTCAAATTGAGTGGCAAGTCTTGATTGACCAGGCATCAATTTCGGTGTTGGGACATTATTTCGGTGAGAAGGAGGAAAGAAGTAGTCTTGCATTTCAGCTCTTTGTCTATCTGCCCAAGGTCCATAATGAATCGTAGCGTCCCACAATGAAATCCGGATACCCCATTCTGGTGGTATTCCTCCATTACCAATTATGTCACTGTCAGATGGTGCATTCGGTACAGGACCTGTGTTTTGGATAAGTCATCAGATAGAAAGGGGAAATATAACATATGCTTACCTGCATAATCCATATAATAAGTCAATATTGCTTCATTACATTCAAATATATTACTGACTCTAGCATATTCATCATGAAAAGTGGTATTTTCAGTGCTATTCTGAGTTGCATTATGTATTGTATTTTTCATTTGTTGTATCTCTTTATATCGCTTTCTATGATGAAAAGGATATAGTCGTCGTATTGATCTCAAAGCTTTGTATAGAAAACTATATGGAAGCATCATCATTTAGACTTTTACCCTATTCAAACCACACACACACATTATACCTAGATCTACCACTCTCCTTTTTCTCATTATCTGTACTTTGCCCCTGATTGAAGTCTATATTATCTTTTAAGCTAATTTGGGGTTTTCTTAACGCAAAATCCACTGTAGCCTTATAATAATCCATAGGTGATCGAGACTTTGTGATGCTGTAGATACCATTGGCTTCAACTATTTGAACTACAAGTGCTGTCTTTAAATCCATGTTCCCAATAAGTATTGCACTCTTTGTACATTCGAATTGTATAGGTAATAGTCTTTCAAATAAGGAAGTACTCGGACTTTTGTGTTCGGGATCAATTATTCCATGCATATCATGATTGAGCTGTTCAACACTTGTTCCAGAGCCAGTTGCAAAGGTTGTTGTGGGTGAAAGGCCAAGAATATCTTTTAATTTGTTATAAGCTGGTATATTATTATAAATAAAGCATTCTAATCCTTCAAAATTGCAAACAATTCTACACGGCAGATCTTTATCTTTTATGATGGTTAAAAGAAAGACTATGTTATTTATTTACTATTTACCCGGCTGCACATCATCATTTGTCTTTCTAACATTGAATAACCAGTATTTCATAGCTATGTGTCCTTTCACAATCGAGATGGATGCATTGGTTGATGTATATTTCAGATTTCTGAATAAAACTCGACCTCCCAACAATGTAACACGTATGGACTCTAAAAAATATAATTCACTTAATAAATTTTGCTTTCTTTCTCTTTTTGTTTAGCTTAAATTTTTAAAAGTATAACCCTCTTGCTTACCAATTTGAATAAAAGCGTTGTATCGTCTCCAAGTGTACTGGTTGATTAGGAATGACAATACTTTTGCAAGAACTCGATTAGAATAAAATATAAAGAAAAGTGCGACGATTATGACAGCTAAACAATAAGCAACAAATAACCAGAAATCACGCCAAATCTGAACATTATAAGTTGCTTCATTAAAAAATGACATTTGTTGTGCAATGAAGGAAATAAAAAAAAATAAAAAATAAAGAAAAACACAAAAATAGTAAAATGAAAAGCAGGTACAAATTTATATTTAAATCGAGTGCCCTTTCTTGTTTCCCAATTTTATATACAATGTAAACTTTATATCACATGGCATCATTATCATTTTTTGTTTGTGTAAGCCCTTACATTGAGGAAAAAGATGTGTTTGGTGTCACTTACAATGCCTAATGCACGGAGTATGAAATAAATAATTATAACGTTAGAAAGCAGAGCCTTTTTTTTTTTTTTTTTTTTTTTTGACACCAAAAAAAACAATGATATCGCGTGAAGTCTTATTGTTTGTTGGTGTGATATTTCACGTTGTGTACTTGTTTAGTATATTTGATATATACTTTACTTCACCTATTGTTCATGGAATGACACCACATAAGAGTCCCATTGATCCTCCAGCTGATCGACTTGTGCTTGTCGTTGGTAAATTTGATTGACAATAAAACATGGCAAAAAGTTAATATTACACATTAGGTGATGGATTGCGTGCAGACAAGTTATTTGAATTAGACGAACAAGGAAAAACTAGAGCTCCTTTTTTAAGAAACATTATGCAAAATAATGGTACTTGGGGTGTGTCTCATACCCGTGTTCCTACAGAATCAAGACCTGGACATGTTGCTATCATTGCAGGCTTCTATGAAGATGTAAGTGCAGTAACCACAGGTAAAAGAGAGAAGACTAGAATTGAAAAAAGAAGAAGGAAAAGGATTCTGATATACAAAGCTATTAGGTTGGACTATGAATCCTGTCAACTTTGATTCTGTTTTCAATCAGTCTCAACATACTTGGTCTTTTGGTTCACCCGATATTTTACCAATGTTTCAGCATGGAGCAAGTGATCCGAGTAGAGTAGAGACATTCATGTACCCACCCGAATATGAAGATTTCTCTGGAGGTAAACAAAAAAAAAAAAAAAAAAAAAAAAAAAAAAAAAAAAAAAAAAAACCCGAAGTTTATTTCATCATGTAAACTCATTATTAACGTGTGCAATCTGATAGAGGCTTCTCATTTGGACACTTGGGTGTTTGATCATGTAAAGGAATTATTCAAAAACGCTTCGACAAACCCTGAATTGGACAATATGCTTAGACAAAAAAAGATTGTATTCTTTTTACATTTACTTGGTTTGGATACGAATGGACACGGATTTAGACCTTCATCAAAGGAATATTTGGAGAATATACGATTAGTAGATAATGGAGTCAAGGAGATTGTGGATTTAATTGAAGACTTTTACCAGCATGATGGACGTACTAGTTTTATATTTACAGCTGATCACGGCATGAACAATAGAGGTAAATATATACAGTGTAGATCATCATTCATCGTAACCTCTTCTTTGTGCACACAGGTGGTCATGGTGATGGTCATCCTGACAACACACGTACTCCTATTGTAGCTTGGGGCGCAGGTATTCGTGAGGCTATTCGTTCAGGTTTAGGCCATGATACGTTTTCAGCTAACTGGGGATTATCATCAATTCAACGAAATGACATACTTCAAGCTGATATCGCACCTTTGATGTCTCATTTGATCGGCATCAACTTTCCAGTCAATTCTGTGGGAGGGTTACCCTTAAGCTACTTGAAGGCAGATGGTTTAACAAAAGCAGAGGCTGCATTCACAAATGCACGCCAGATTCTAGAACAACTTCAAGTCAAACATAGTAGGACAATGCAATAACATCGTTTTTTCCCTTGTGTTGCTCATTGTAAAATATGAATTTAGATGAAAAGGCAAAGAGCGAGTTGTTCTTTAGGCCTTATCCTGGCTTAACCGGTCTGCGTGATCCCACTTTGCTTGTTTCAGAAATTAAATTTTTGATTGCAGATAAAGATTATGAACTTGCTGAAGAAAAATCAAAGGAGTTGATAAACCTTTGTCTTCAAGGCCTTCGTTACTTTCAAACGTATGACTGGTTCTTTCTTAGAACCATCATCACGGTTGGCTATGTTGGATGGTGTGTCTTCTGTCTTGAATTTGTCATTCGTCACTTCGTGCTCTTTTCACATGAAGGTGCTTCAAGCTCTATCAGATATCGCATTATTGTAAACAATGTTTTCTTTTAAAAATACAACAAATACTAACAGTAAACTTGTAGATTGATTTCATTGCTGCTTTGACTATGATCGCTATTTCTTGTATGATTTATGTTCAAAAGATGCCTGCAATGTACTATGCTTATATCTTCTTCCCTATATTCTTTTGGAACCAAATATTGCGCAATTATCGAACGTTAATTGATGCTTTGCGTCTGTATATGCTTAATGGTATTATTAAATCTTCAATAACCACCGTTGCATTTTTATTGTTCTTGGAAGCACTTGTAAGCCATATAGATTGTCATAGTGCATATAAAATACCGTATTTATCATATTTGTTTATAGGTTTTTAGTTTCTTTCACCGAGAAGTGCTCACAGGTTTATTTTTCTTGCTTGCTTATTGGCCTTGGATAATGCCAAAGCATGCTTTGAAAGAGAATAGTGCGTTGCTCAAATCATGGTCTGTAGCGTGTATCTTTACAAGTATATTTACTTTATTGCCTGTCGAAAAGGGAGAAAACATTAATGAAGTGTAAATATTGATCATTTGACTTGCTTGTCAAACATCCACTCACATTTGCCAACATAGGATTGCTGGCGGCATGTTGTGTATTATTCTAGCTAACTGGGTGCGTCAAAAGCTTCGCAATTTAAAGAGAACAAGCAAGATACAAAATACCATTATTTATGCCCAATTGCTTCTCATTATTGTTAGCTGTGTTTTGGTGTACTATACTTCTGTCAGTCTTCAGAAGAGAGAAGGACTTCCAAAACTCAATCAGGCTGCTAGTTGGACAATCATAGGTATATCCAAAAAGCATAACGATAGCATATACTAACTAAATTATGATAGCTTTTTCAAGTATCTTACCATTTGTATATAGAGGGGAAACCAGCGATGATTACCTCGGTCGTTTATTAATCATTTGCCTTGCATTCGCACCTCTTATGACCTTGCTTAGTATTTCATACGAGCTCTTGTTTTATGTAAGCTTTTGCACGACTGTCTTATTATGGTTGGAAGTCGAACGAAGCTTGTACAAGAATAAGAGAAATTCCATTGTTCGTGCACTCAACGCGAGCGATGGACGATGTGCGATTATGTTTTTATTCTTTGTAAATGTTGCTTTCTTTGGGACAGGAAATGTTGCATCGTTGAGTAGCTTTTCCTTGGAAAGTGTCTATAGATTTACAACCGTGTTTAATCCATTTCTGATGGGAGCTTTATTGATCGCCAAAGTGCTCATCCCTTTCTTTGTGATCTCTTCTGCTCTTGGCATCGTCACCACAAGCCTCGACCTTCAGCCCTTCACTTTGTTTTTGGTCGTCATGAGTCTTACAGATGTTCAGACTATCAACTTTTTTTTCCTGGTCACTGATGTTGGAAGTTGGTTGGAGATCGGTGTTTCTATCAGTCACTTTTGTATCACGGAGTTATTGATTATCTTTACCATTCTTTTATTTATAGTATCAAGAATCTTAGTAGGCCATCTTTCTTTACCAAAGATTAATAGAATTGTTGACAGAATGAAGCCAAAAGAACATTAAATGATATACATATATAAAAATAAAAGCTAAAAGAATAAATGTTATTAAATTACTATAAACAAACACAAAGTTTACTAGTGCAGTAAAAGCGTTCATCTCGGATATTTACCGTAAAAGGAGAAACTAGTCCGGCATCAAATTGGTAAAAAGAAAACTATGAAACCATCGTTTTTAATTACAGTGAAAATGATATTAAGGCATTTTGGAAGTTTTTATTATAGTTGATGTGTATATATATATAAAACATGAACTTTTTTTGTGTCTACTATTCTTGTATACTTTACAATTATATATTAATAGCCTTCAACCACCGGAAGTTTAACTGGCTTTTTATCTCTTCTTGGTCTTGTTGAAATACTATCAGTAGCTCTCCAATCAGAGGGCAAACTAAATTTGAAACTTGGCGAACACACTGCTTCTGGAAGATTCCAATATTTCTTTTGTATATTAGCCACTTCAGCAAAGCTCTCTACTGCTCCAAGATTTGGTTTAACGGCGTTTAAAGTGTGCTTGAAGCTGGTTATTTGTTGATCGGGAAGTGTTTTGGGCGGTAATAATTGAGCAACACTGGCTGCACAAGAGGATGCTAAGGGTTGTAACTCATATCCACCTAAAAAACGAATGAATGAATTCACATCATTAGTAACATAAATGGGATATTTACCTTCTAGTGTAAGTGATAGACGGCCATCGCATATTTCATCAGCCAAGTCCTTTACCATCTTCGTCATCATTGCATATCCTCTGGGTGTTACACTATAACCCCCAAGCTAGAATACCATCAATAAAGCGATTTCAAAATAACATATTCACACTCACATTCTCTGGATGTCCTTCGGCTGCATCAAAACCAGCAGAAACAAAGATCTATTTTCAGTGGCTTTAGTATTTATCTTTCATATTTGCTTTTGCTAACTACCATATCAGGACGGAATTGTTTAGAAATTGGTATGACGAAATAATAGAACGCTGCAACGAATTCAGTATCACCCATTGGTTCTTCACAATACGTTTGAGCAAAAAAAAAAATTACATGTTTTTATATACAATTTTACTTGGTTTATCCTCTGAAGAGCTCAATGCAATATTTATATTCGTTCCTAAGCCATTGCCTTCTCCACACTCATCTGGTGCTCCGCTAAAAGGGTAAAATTGACCCTTGTCCCATCTGTGTATTGATATATAAAGAACGTTTGGGTTGTTGTAAAACATTTTTTGTGTTCCATTTCCATGACTACGCAAAAAAAAAAAAAAAAAAAAAAAAAAAAAAAAAAAAGATGAATAGGTCTGTGTACATATGTTGCTGTTTCCCTTCTTACTGTATGTCCCTATATGATATATCTGTTTGAGTTCAATCTATTTTCATTTTTTTTTTTTCTTTTTTTACATTTTCTTTTTGCGCTTACCAATCAATAATAAGGATCTTTTGGATCTTTGTCGGGTATTTATCAAGTGTGTCAGCCACTGCTACAGCCACATTATTATAAAAGCAAAAACCCATCGCTGTATCACTTTCAGCATGATGCCCTATTGTGTGCGCATTGGTAAGAAACATAATTTGACTTCATACTATATACATTACCTGGTGGTCGAATTAAAGCAAATCCATTTCTCAATTGACCATTGACTATAGGATCAACAAGAGACAACAAAGCACCGGCTGCTATTCGCGCAGAGAGACTTGTATGAAGCGGATGAAATGTTGTGTCTACAGCAATGCCCAATTCACCGCATGTCATTTCGCATATGAGCCCTGGTGGTGCAACAGGTTTTGGATCTGTTTGTGTTGCATCTACTGCCGCAGCAGCCGAAGAAAATTTGTTATGCTGTCGCTTAATGTGATCTTGATCTGCTTGCTTGACTGTTCCACCGCCTACACCTCGCATCACACTTGGTTTGTTTTCAGGTGGTTCAGGGTTCAATAAAGCTGCAATTGATGTTATTTTCAAGGGCCTTTTCTCAACCACGACTGATTCTTTTTCTTCATCTATTGGATAATAATTTCTAACATGGGCATACGTATGCACCTTTAATAGCTCTTGAGCAGTTATTTCTCGAGCATGAATTCGCCCAAAATATCTCAATAATCTATAGTCAAGATATTGATTCATTTGCGAATGCTTATTGTTTATAATTTTTTTTTGGTTACCGATTGGCATGGAATGCTTGTAAAATCGAGCCAATTCTATCGGGTCTTTCTGGATGAATTGTTTCTCGGGATTGACAAGGACAACAGTGAAGTGACATTCTTCTATCTTGCACAAGCCCAGTATGATATCTTGTCTGTTCACCTGACTTTGATTTATAGAATTCGGCGTAATCTTTCCATGATCGATCACTCTCTGGTCCTTTAGGTCCATAATGAAAAGAGGATGTGCGTGGATTATGAAGTCGAATGAGAGTCGGGCTTATCCAGTCAGCTTCATCTGGAGACCACCCTTCATAATGAACAAAGACTAGAGCATCCCCTGTACTTGTATCATATGTAATTTCAACTACTCTAGCGCAGTACCATTCTTTTACGTCATTTGTCCATTTAATTGCCTCTACTTGATCACCTACTTGATACGATAAAGTACGATGTTCTACATGCAATTTTCAATCTTTTGTTACACACAAGTGCTAATATCCTATCTTTTATACCTTGTTGTTGTAAATGAAGCCCCTTTAATTTCTTTTGAGTGAGATCAATACGGGTTTCTTCTTGCTTTGTATCAACAAATAACTCCTTTTTATTTTTTCTTTCTGAACGTCTTCTCTTTAATGATCCAGTAGATGATGAAGTTGATAAATTTCCATCGCTACCGTAATGGGGAGATGTTGATAGGTAACGAGTATCGGCTGACTGAGAATATCTCAAGGAAGGATCTTGTGGAGGTGTTAAAGCCTAGGATCGATCAATGATCCTATTCTACATTCAATTCAATTCACTTACCATTCCTTCCTTTTGATTGTATAATTCGTTTATATTTTTAATGTATTCCTTTTTTTTTCTAAGAAAAAAGAAAGAACAGTAAAAGAAGAAAGAAAGAAAGGAAAAAAAGAGAAGAAGAAATAACTGACAAACAGTATTTTCGGAGCTTAATGAGATTTTTTGGAAGAAAAAATAATTTGGCTGGCTTGGGATATCCAATTGGCGGCTGGGAAAAGTAATTTATTTCAGGCGCATGGTACGCCTATCTTTTTGGGTAAACTTAGCAAAAAAAAAAAAAAAAAAAAAAAAAAAAAAGACAAAAAAAAACTTTTACTCCGTTCATATATAATGACGATCGGAAGAATACTTTTGATACTACAAGTAATACCTTGCAGAAAAAGTGAATTCAATAAAACAAGTGAAAACATGAAATACAAAGAATGATTGCAGGGAACTTTCTTCTGAAAACCAGAGACTAGAACGGGGCTTTCCTCTTAGGGAGTTACAATGAATAAATTGTATAATCCATTCTATTTATCTTAGCACGTCCGCTAGAGTTGTTGTCATTAATCCCTGCATATATTTCAAAAAAGTCTTCAATAATACAACAAGAAATGAGAAGTTAATATCAATTTTCGTCAACAATTGGGTAAAATGAAAAAAGGACTTGAACGCATACGTAATGCGATGATTGCTCGGACCTTTTGGCTGTTTTTATCCATTAGAACAAAAGAATTGTTTAGACAAGGGCAATTTATAAGGAGAATAAAATATCCAAGGATAAAAATAAAGTAAAAGCTAGAATTGTCTATTTGTGGCATAACGTTATATTCATTATATAAAAGTTAAGGCGTCTATTTTCAAGTGAATAGCATAATAAAATAGAAACATCCTTTAGCCATAAGCAGATAATCCAACTCTCTTTAAAGCGGGAGAAAAAATTTGCTATAAACTTAGGTTGTATACCTGAAAGATTCATCAAATATTGCAAATCGATAGAGCCAATGCTTTGCTTTTAGATAGCCTGTCTTATTCCTAATTTAAAAATGCTCGCAGTGCCCATCATATTCAAGTACAATCTATAATAAAATGATTACCAAGCTGTCGGAGAAAGCTAAATATTTTTGTTTCAACCACATTAATCTTTCATTTCATCACGCTTTATGTCTAATCCAAGGACCAAACTCAATTTCTTATTGTCTAGTGCTAACCATAAACTAAACTCTTTTCTTTTGTTGTTCTTTGAATAATAATAAGTAGCATCTTTCTTTCATCTACTGTATCCTCATGTGTGTATTTTTATTTTATCTTGTATATCAGCATCCTTGCCTGACAATTGCACACGCACATTACGTCAGGCACACTCTCGATTCGCCCAGGAAAAAAAATCCCATACGCCTCCCATTAAACTCCGATACGTATTGCTTGATAATAAATCTCCCCGTATCTTTTTCTTTTTTTTTTTTTCTTTTTTCTCAAAAACTCTTTGTACAAACAATGTTAACACATTGGCTATTTATCTTTCTACTGTTCTATATAGTGAAACCTTCAGTAAAAGCCAATGATTTGACTCTAATACCAGCTTTGAAGTCAACACTTGGCATATTCAATGATACCAACGAATGTCCACCTTGCTTTAATTGTATGTTGCCTGGCTTTGAATGTCTTCATTTTGCAAACTGTTCAGAATATGACGGAAAGTGTAACTGTCCTCCTGGCTTTGGTGGTGACGATTGTAGACAACCATGTAATTATGCATAAAAAATTGACTTATGCTATTTGTGCTTATTAGACTCTTTCTAGTATGTGGTGCTTTGTCTGATGGGCGGGATAGAGTTCCAAGAGAAAATAATCACTGCGATTGTCCTGATGGTTGGGAAGGTATAAACTGTAATGGTAAGATAGTTTACAAGAGTCGTTTTTGGTATGCTTTATCTATTATGTATAGTCTGTAAAACCGATTCAGTTTGCGATTCTTTGGTTCCAACAGGACAAAATGGTACTTGTTATAGAGGAGGACTTACAGTATTCGAAAACTACCAAATGTGCAACGTAACAAGTAAGTTTCTTTTTGTTTTTTTGCCATTCAAGCAAACATTGACTTATTTGAATCACAGACCGAAATATTCTTAAACAATTGGACGGGCAAATACCTCAAGTGACTTTCTCATGTAATAAGCACAAAGAGACTTGTGATTTCCAATGTAAGTAGCAATGATTGGGTAAAGAGGGCTCGTTTAATTTGTATCGTTGTTTAGTTTGGGTGGATGAAGTTGAATCTTTTTATTGTCATCTTGATACTTGTGAATTTCAGCAAAGTCACGAATACGGAAAGAACTCTACAAAATATGCTTGTGAGAATATTAACTGCAGATGTATAAAAGACGAGTTTTTGTGTGGCAAAGACGGCTCTATCGACTTGAC
The DNA here is from genome assembly GCF_000149305.1 of Rhizopus delemar RA 99-880. Taxonomy (NCBI): domain Eukaryota; kingdom Fungi; phylum Mucoromycota; class Mucoromycetes; order Mucorales; family Rhizopodaceae; genus Rhizopus; species Rhizopus delemar. The sequence goes on from NW_027137828.1 coordinate 569,688, forward strand.
TGATATGTTGAAAGAGGAAATTGTGGGTCCTGCCTCCTTTGTTTGTGATGGACCTAACTGTGCATTTTCTGAACCAGCGATGGATGACTTGATTTCAGCAGTCTTTGGTGATGCTTCTATCTTTTTAAACTGTAACTCTGGAGAGTGTTTGCATTATACTATGGTTCCTGGTTTCGAAAGGCCAGAGAGAAGAACAAATTGGGTAATGGTCATCAGTGGATTGTTGGGTGTTGGTATTTTCCTGATCTCTGTAGCTGGTGTTGTAACCTACTATGCAAAGAGACCCAATGAAAGCGGTATCATTCAAATTGCTGATGATGAAGCAGGAAAACTCATGGCGGAACATACGCCCACTAGTCTAATTTTTAATGAAATATCATACACGGTCAATAACAAACGCGTCTTGAATAACGTATGTGGTATGGTAAAACCAGGTCAAGTCATGGCCATTATGGGTGCCTCTGGAGCAGGTAAAACAACTCTCTTAGATATCCTTGCAAAGCGTTTAAAATCCGGTACTGCCACTGGCTCAATCTATCTCAACGGACAAGATATCTCGCTCGATCGTTATAAAAAACTGATTGGTTATGTGGATCAAGAAGATGTCATGATTCCTACCTTAACTGTATACGAAACCATTCTTTACTCTGCTCTTTTACGTCTACCTCGGTCTATGAGTAAGGAAGCAAAAAAATTTCGTGTAATGGAGGTTATGCAAGAATTAGGTATCGATGCTATTAAGGACTCTAAAATCGGCCAACCAGGTGCACGCTCTATCAGCGGTGGTGAAAGGCGCCGTGTAGCTATCGCTTGTGAACTGGTCACCTCCCCTTCAATTCTTTTCTTGGATGAACCTACTAGTGGCCTAGACTCTTACAATGCTCTTAACGTTATTGAATGCTTAGTGAGTCTAGCAAGAAATTACAAGCGTACTGTTATATTCACAGTTCATCAACCACGATCCAACATTGTCACTTTATTTGATCAATTGGTTTTGCTTGCTGCCGGACGTGTCGTCTATTCAGGACCAGAAGCAGCAGCACAATCCTATTTTAAATTGATTGGATATCCTTGTCCTCCTGGATTTAATATTGCTGATTATATGATTGATTTGACCATGGGTGCTGTTCAAAAATCATCGAGTGCTCCTTTGTCTGAGTTGAATTCTTCGTCAACAGCTAACGGTCAATTACCCGAAGAAGATAACGAATTTTTTGCTTCCTCACAACCTATCAAGACACCTGCTCCATCCTTCCCAGATGCATTGGAAAACACAGCTGAGCAGTGGGCTTCTCAAACCGGACCAGGTAACGACAACACACCTGATATTGTTATTGAAGATGCTCAGCAAGATGGGTTACCCTCGCATCTTAGAGGATTACTTGGATATTATCAACACAGCTCTATTGCTGCATCTTTAAAAGACGAAATTGAAAATACCATTACAAATGCTCAATTTCAAGAAGGTGATGAGTTGAGTATCAATAGTATTACTATTTATGAAAGACCAGGACCCATTTCTCAATTTCAAATATTGGCCAACAGAACATTCAAAAACCTTTATCGTAATCCTATGCTCATGTTCAGTCACTATGCAATGGCTGTCATCTTGGCTCGTAAGTTTACTGATTAATAACTCTTTTCTTTTCTATTGCTGAGCGTTTTTCTTTATATAGTTGTATGCGGCAGCTTATTTTATCGAGTCTCTAATACGATCGCCGGTTTTCAAAATCGAATGGGATTATTCTTCTTTTATGAGGCATTATTAGGATTTATGTGTCTAACCTCATTGCAAGTATTTGCAAATGAAAGGATCCTATTTGCACGAGAAAGAGCCAATGGATACTATTCTCCAACTACTTACTTTTTATCCAAAGTACTTTTTGATATTATTCCACTTCGTGTTGTCCCACCTCTGATGATGGCCTTAATTTCTTATTACATGGTTGGTCTCGTTGAAGGTGTTACTGAATTCTTCAAATTCTTGTTAGTTTTAGTCTTATTCAATTTAACTGCTGCTGCTGTATGTTTGGCTATTGGTATTATTATAAAAAATCTGTCCTTGGCTAATTTATTGGCTTGTATGGTGATGCTTTTCTCTATGTTATTCGCTGGTTTATTACTAAACAAAGGTATAAAAAGACACACGATTTGCTGTCCCTAACTAATGATTATAGATTCGATGCCGCCTTACTTTGGTTGGTTAAAGTATTTATCCTTCTTCAATTATGCATTGGAAGCAATGTTGGTGAATGAATTATTGTATCTTCAACTTGTAGAAGAGCGCTTTGGACTTAAGATTGATGTTCCTGGGGCAACAATTCTTTCAACTTTTGGGTTCAATGCCAAAAATTATTGGCCTGATGTGATTCGACTTGGATCCATGTTTTTAACGTTTATATTGATTGCATATGTTTGGCTTGTATTATTCGTTAAAGAGCGAAGATAGATTTTTTTTTATTATATATACATTATTATGCGACAATGCGAAGGTCTTGTTTTCTATCTTTTGCATAAATATCTTTATACTTGTCGTAAATACATTTTAATTCTTCAATATATAATGCTTGCGTTGATAACAATTGTTCTTCTGTTGGTTCTGTTTCTCCAGCTTTAAGCTTTGGTACAGGAATAGGTTTGCCCACTTTTTAAAAGAAAAAATAAGTACAAAAAATAGATTAAAAACATGTCAGCTTACCAACTGTTACTATTGGGTGTCTATAAGGAACTAATCCCAAGCTATCTAATTAAATACAGTAACATTAAGCTTTGTAGGACATCATCGTCATTCATACAAACTTACAATTAAAAATGCCACGACCATGAAACAAAGGTATAGTAAATCCCATGAGGCGTTGTACGCCTTTTTGTATTTTCCAGAGTAAGGTTTCATTACTGTTATCTACTTGTTGAAAAATATCATTCTCCCCAAATGAAAAAGTAGGTATAAGGCCAGCTTGATGGCGGATAGCCATTCTGATAAACCCTAATCGCTTTTGCAAGGTCAAATCAGCTGTACCCGGACGGGCTCTAAGCGATTCGGATGCACCGCCAACGACAATTACAATAGATCTGCCTGGACCAGAAGAAAGGATTGTTTCGCAAGAATGACGCGACACGGACGCAATGCCAAGAGCAAGCATGATATCACGGTATAAAGGAACCTTGAAGTTTGCTGTTAGTGTCAATAAAGATGGAATAATGCCAGGAAATAACTGAGAAAAGCCAGTTGCCTCGGTAGCAAAATTAGCAACAGCTCCTAAACTAATGATTCCATGAGGATGATAGCCGAATATATAGTTTTTGGAAGGATCCAAGTCCGCTTCCTTTTTTTATCCATTTTCTAAGCGTTAAATATATAAAAGAAAAGCCCATTCTTTTTCTTTTACCTTGACAATTTTTACTGGAAAATAGCCTGCAAAATAATGCCAAAAAGGTAAACTGCGAAACCATTCTGAGCGGCGGCCACCATTTTCATGAGATTGGTCTATCCACAGGTAAGCCAGATAGGCAATATGAATTGGCCATAAAACTGGAAGAGTAAGAGAGAAAATGGAAAGTGACATACAGCTGCCTAACAATATCAGCCAAACTACTACGGCTGCTGTTTGCATTCTTCTTTCAAGTGGGATACCCCAAAGAGGAGCCCACTCAATTTTTGGAAAACAATCTGATACGGATGATAGAATATTTTTATTGTTATCCGGCTTTTCCATATTGTCTGGCGAAGAAAAGAAAAAAAAAAAAAAAAAAGTTAGCAAGAATTACTGCATTCGAATTGAAACTCCAGCATCGCCACGAAAAAATAAAGCTTGTTGACCAATCATTTGATAGTGCATGAAAACGCAAATAGAATAAAACAAGTCGCAGACAATATAGTTTTTATAAGCTAGATACATGGTTTGCTTAATGCTGTATTTCTTGTTTCCAACATGTATTTTGCAAAGTTCTTGCATAATCAAAGATGTTTTCAGTACTCAGCATAAACAAAAACGCAAAGGCGTTATCAACGGCCAGTATATCTCATGTACAAGCCGAAGAAATATATGCAAAATTAGGGCTATACTAAAAGCTATTTCTTATATTTGAGCGATGTTCATTTATATAGTCTATTCAGGTATTAGGTTTTCAATCATATTTTGCCCATTTTAATGTTTATTTTACTCCTCATCGACTCAGTTTTTGTTTAGAAAATTTTATTTACATGCAATCTCAAATGGGCACAGGATGTCTTTACACGTTTCTTTACACGTTAATTGTCCAGAACAGTTCAATTTGTTAAAGTATAAGAGTTAAATATCCTTTTAGGAACAAGTGGGGGAATGTAGGATGGTGTAAAAGGATATCTGAAATCAATGTTTTTGAGAGAAAGGAAAGGAAGGGTCCATAGCGTTGAATACCATCAACATCAGAGTTTTTTTTTTTTTTTTTTTTGGAAGTTTGTTGAGAATATGTGACACCAAATCTTGAACCAAAGAAGGGGCATATAGCTAATGGTACATTTGTAGACAGTAGACATAGTGATTAGTCAGATAGTAAGACTAGCAGTGACATTGTCAAAATAGCCAGTCTAGATGCCAGCAGATGCATTGACTTCGTCTAATGGCGCTCATAGGTAACCAAAGGATGGGTGCAATACTCAAAGTTGGACATCAAAAAGTGGGAAACTTGGAGTATTAGCCAGCTAGGAACCAACTCTTAGTCTCCGAATTAAATTTCTTTAATTTACGCACTCATATCAAAGCTTGGCAACCTTCCCCTCTTACACACCTTGTGGCTTGTTATTTGAAGACTCACCAATATCTGATTGCCATTGATGATACTCCAGGTTTACTGTTTCGTGTAAATCGAATTTTTGCTCTATAATTTCCATAGGATCCGATGATATAATCTCGTCCGCAATACTAAAACAGTGCATAACTTCGGTAGATGTATTGTTAAAAGAGACAGTACAGTAAGAAAGATGAACCAGAGATTAAAATATTAATGGGCTTTGACACAGATGAGTCATTTCTTCGAAAGTTAAGAGTAACGTGGAGCCGATTCCAACCGTTGTGGCTAAATCGGTGAAGGTTATAGCAGAAGCTCCTTCGTCAGCAAAGCTTAAAGATTCATATAGAATCTATACTCCTGCTCAAATAGAAGAGCTATCCAGCTTTGTTATTAAACTAAATATGTTTGCGAAACAAGCAGGACTATCTATTGGTGTTGTAAAAACAGCGCAACATTACGCTAAGCTATGTAAATGCGATGAGCAAAAATGACTACTTGGAACAGGAAAGTAAAAGAAATTAGACCTAGTAAAAGCCTGAAAGAAGCAGCACACAGTATATCTGTGCGATTCAAAACTGGAACTGTATAGATAAGCTTAGCATGGCCCCTGCACCAGGATGATACTTTTGGACTTTGAAAATATTACTAAATTTGAAATTTATTGAAAGGATAAGCAACGAATAGAATAAAGCTAACGAGTAACAACAAATCGATAAAAATAAGTGATGATATAAACATATATAACTTGCTTCCAGTAACTTGATGCCAACTTTTAATAAACTTGAGCAATTAAACATAACATATCGAATCGTCTTACGTGTCGAATTTACTATAAATGGTAATAAGCCCCAAGTTGCTTTTGTATAAAAAATAAAAGCATTATTTTATCTGAGTAGCATAGCTAGTGATTAATTTTTCATCATGTCATGATTTGATATTCGAAGCAAAGATGGATATATAGTAAATTCATAACTAATTAATCTGTCAAATAGTAAGTACTAGTCATGTCAATCTTACATATGTATGATGAAGCACCAATTACCTGTTATTGATATGATTTGTGTAATTTGTATCAATATTAGCAAGAAATCATCTTTATATTCAAGTGCTATCCAATTCCTACGAATATCAAAAGTTGTCAACCCGATTCGTATACAATAAAAGCTGTATTACGTTTCTTTCTTTTTCAAGAAAAACAAAAATAGAAAGGAATTACGACTGTTCTAAATTTGGAAATAAAAAAATAAAATAAAACAGTTCCGATATCGGCTATTCTTATTTCTTTCTTTTTCATGGATAAACGAACAGATTTATCAGTTATAAACACATTGCCAGCCGCCATTCCTCCTACATCTAAATTAAACTTTTTAAGACACTGGTGGCAAAGGTCTGAAAAATCAGCTAATATTGCAGAGGCTCGCATAATAAAAAGGATTTACGATGCATTGCCTGGCGTAGCTAACCAGATACCAACATTTGCTCGCATCGGTCGTATATCAATTGACAATGAAGGCAAGAAACAGATTAATACCCTTTACATAACACAAAACCAGAAGCAAGATATTCCATACAAATTTGAAGCAGAGCGCACCCCAGATTTGGATAGCATTATTAGACAAGAAGATGATAATTCAAATAGAAACTTGGTTATTTGTCATGGATATGGTGCCGGATTGGGATTTTTTTATAGGAATTACCAACAACTATCACAAGTCCCAGATTGGCGTTTGTTTTCTATTGACTGGTTAGGCATGGGTAATAGCTCAAGACCAAAATGGACAATATCTAAAAAATCAAATGAAACTTGGGATGAAATTGTGGATACTGTAGAAGATCATTTTGTAGAATCTTTAGAAAGTTGGAGAAATAAAGTAGGAATCAACAAGATGACGCTATCTGGTCACTCACTGGGTGGCTATTTTGCTACTTGCTACGCATTAAAGTATCCGGAAAGAGTAGAAAAGCTTATCCTCATTTCACCAGGTAAAAAGAGACGCTTGCTTATAACATTATTAATCTAACAGTATTCTATAGCTGGTATACCTGAAGCTCCTTCTGAAAAAGTAACAAAACCTGACGATCAAAGTCCACAAGAAACTTTACAAAAGGAAGCAAACGAGATTGGCGCTGCTTATCAAGCTGAAGCAGCAGCTGCCGAAAATGTCGCAAAACAAAAAACAGATAGTGAAACACCCGCAAGAAGAAAAATTCCGGCCTGGGCTACTTATCTTTGGGAAAAGAATGTAACACCAATGAGTATCATTCGTATGACTGGTCCTTTTGGAGCAAGACTTGTACATTCTTATACTTCAAGGCGATTTGCACATCTTTCTGAAGCAGAACAACATGATTTTTATGATTATTTGTGAGTAATCCAAGGAAAATATCCTTCTTTTATACTAACTTTTCTTTTATAGATATAATATTACTTCCTCTACAGGTTCTGGTGAATTTGCTTTAGCCGCCATTTTAGCTCCAGGAGCATTTGCCCGCAAACCTTTATTTAAAAGATTGGCAGACTTGAAGGTGCCTACTGTATTTATCTATGGTCAATACGATTGGATGGATTATAAAGCCGCAGAAAAGGCTAAAGAGCACATGAGTGTGCCAGTCAAAGTGATCAAAATTGCTTCAGGAGGACATCATATGTATTTAGAAAATCCAGAAGATTTTAATAAAGTAATTAGAGAAGAGATGCAAAATTAGGCATCTGCCACTAAACGTTTATTATTTTCATTAATCTCAACATGTTCCTCTTCAACGGGTGGCCAAATTAAGTCTACATCCATAACATCCAATTCAAGAAGATCTGCTGAATGAATACCAGCAATTGTTGCTAGATTTGGTTTTGTTCTACCTAAATCGCCATGAACAAATTCTTTAATATAAGTACCTGCCTGCGCGTGCATTTCAAATACGCCAAAATGAGCTTCCTCTGGCTTATCACTTAATCGAGCGATATTGGCTGAATAGATTGTTTTAGGACGTATGATTGCGGCTCTTCTTTGAAATACTCTTATAGGAGTCTTTTGTTGAATAGGACATTCTTTGCTACTGGCTTCATTAATGTGCTTTACTAATTCATCTGTCAATGGCTCAGAAAGCCATACAAGTGCTCTATATTTCTTTGTCTTCTTTTCTTCCCCCTCTTTAATGATTCGCAAATGTTTACTGATAATAATATGAGTATATTGCCTTCCTTCATTCTTTCTTCTACTTACGGCTCAACATATGTTAAATGTCTCACTTGCACTGCATCTTTGTGTAAAGGTGATTGATTGATTTCATCTTCAAGCTTTTTATATTCTTCGTCAGACAAACGTGGTATTCTGGGATTTACTAGTTCTAAAAAGAAGGGTCTGCCTGTACCCAACATGCGCACATTAGCATCTTCGCGTCCTGCACTACCAAACTTGGCATCATCTGCTCTGTGATATTTTTTGACAAGCTCAAAACAATCTGATACTGAATTTTCTGCTAGTTTAGCTCCTCTCACGCTCCAAGGTGTTTGACTGTATTCTCTAGAAAACTTCAGGTATCGACCACCAATATAAGTAGGTGCATTCATCAATGGTACAGAGCTGATCTTGGCTTTCTCAGTAGGTGCTGCAGGAGGAATGGAAGTAAGTCTATATTAAAGCATAAGTCTACTGTTTGACATTTTTATTCCCTTATATTTTTTTTTTCTTCCTTACTTTCTGGCTTCTTCAGTATCGAGCTTTTTCAATGCATAGTGAATACACTGTCTTGAATCGCCTACAGTCACTCTTCTTCTCTTTTGCCGTATTGTTTTTATCTTTAACAAAGGTTTTTCTAATTGTGCCAACATCATATGTTCATGTGAAGAAGATTCATGGTCTATCACTACCGTCATACGTAATCCAGCATCATTATCAATCTTCAAATCTGTCTGTTTTTCAATATATTCTCCAAGTAAAAATTTGAATATATTCTTGGGATCCTTAATAAAACCTTCTTCATCTAATCCGCTATATTTATGCCCTTTATCTTCCAAATGAATTCTTATCAAATGGTTACGAATCAGAGTACTAACAGGTAGGGTGCAGCTCAAGGATATGGTGTTTACTTGATAGGGATCAGCTTTCAATTGTTCAAAGGACTCCTTAATATATTCATCAGCATATTGAAGTGAGCCTAGACAGGCAGTGCATATTCCTTCAGGTATAACAAGCGAAGTTGTCTTTTCTATTAATTTCTTAAAAACTGAAAGTAATTCCTTATTTTATAAAGCTTTTGTATTAATTAAACTTGATTCCATTGATTACTTTTACTCTCCTCTCCTCTCCTTTTTTTTACCTGTTCTTCAAAGGAATAAAGCTTCAGGTTATTGCATCCTAAGAAGCGAAGACAACAACGACAACAACAACCACATTCAAGTAGTGTCTTGATGGTAGATAGCGTTTGTTCATAATTGTTATCGTCATAAAGCTTTACACTCTGTACAAACTCTTTTATAACTGTCATATTTTAAGGAGAAAGAGAAAAGAAAGTAAAAAAAAATTGTGGCTTGACTTATGGTCTACTTTAAATTTCAAAAGCCGGCCTTTTCTCTTTTTCTTTCTCATTTCAACGCGTTGAAAAAAAAATGAGTGTATTTCCAAAAGATACGATTAAAGTAAGTATATTATTAAAATTTCATTCAATAATTACTGATATCAAATAGAACATTGGCGAGTCTCTTGGAATATCTAATTTAAAGGACGAAACAACAACTGCTTTAGCGCAGGATGTTGAATATAGAATTCATGAACTTATTCAAGTAAATTCAAAGTAAAACCAAAAAAGCACAATTAACCTTGGTTTTTTTTTTATTCAGGAAGCAACAAAGTTCATGCGACACTCTAAAAGAACAAAATTGACTGTAGAAGATATTAATGCAGCACTTCGAGTGAAAAATGTGGAAGTAAAGTTATATATTTGAATTTAGCCTCTTGTTTTATTCACATTTACATTTAAAAGCCTCTTTATGGTTACATGCAAGGAGATTCACCCAAGTTTCGAAAGACAACGGTGAATTCAACCGATGTTTATTTTGATGATGACGAAGAGATTGATTTTGACACCGTTTTAAATAAGCCTTTACCCAAGATTCCTTTAGATGTCACTTTTACAGCTCATTGGCTTGCTATCGAAGGTGTACAACCTGCCATTCCTCAAAATCCTACTCCTAACGGTAAGGAAAATTCTCATTTGTTTTCATACGTGAAATTGAAATACGTGTATACAGATGCGAAGGCTGAATTATTATCAAAACGTAACAAAACACACGCAAGTTCTAATGGCATCACAACAGATCAAGTGAACGTAAAACCGCTTGTAAAGCATGTATTATCTAAAGAATTACAAATGTACTTTGAAAGAATCACAGAGGCTATATTGAATGATAATGAAAGATTGCAATCACAAGCATTTGAAAGTTTACGACTAGATCCGGGACTGCATCAATTATTACCCTATTTTGTTCAGCATATTCATAAAAAGGTGGCACAAAATCATAAAAACTTGGATATTTTAGAAGCCATGTTATCTATGGCTCACGCATTATTAAATAACAAACACCTCTTTATCGAACCTTATGTAGGTATACACGCAGAAGATGAATAATGTACGCTCCTCCTAAAATTATTTTTAGTTACACCAATTGATTCCACCTATCTTGTCTTGTTTAGTAGGTAGAGTGATTTGTGAAAATCCTCAACAGCAGGATCACTGGTCCACACGCCGTCGTGCAGCCCATTTGATTGCTTACATTTGCAATCGTTATGGAAAATCATATCATACTTTACAACCACGTATTACAAAGACGCTGTTGAGAGCATTTTTGGATCCAGGTCGCCCACTGACAACACAATATGGAGCCATTATTGGTTTAGACGAAATTGGAACAGAAGTGACCCGCGTGTTGGTTGTACCAAACATCAAGTTTTATGCAGAAAATTCTTTGGATTATTCGCTCCACAGTACAAATCCTCTTAGAGTAGAAGAAGCAAATAGATGTAAACAAGCACTCGTGGTAATATAAATGGCTTTTGTTTTGTTTTGTTTTCCTAATTATTCAATATTTGTATAAAGGACATGCTGAAACATATTGCAGAACAGCATCAATCAGAAAACACAAGTATGGAAGAAGATATTCAAGAAAAAGATAAACAAGACTTGATAGAATTCATTGGTGCCACAGTGGGTGAAGCTTATTTAGCTACTGAAGAGAGAGAATCAAGAGTAAAGGCAATTCTTGAATTAATTCAATAAAGAGTTTCTTCCCAAATTGATTAATTGGCAAAATTTATTTATAAGACGTAAAAAAAAAACTTAGAATCTAAGCTTGCTGAAGAACCACTTGTTCTTGCCTGTTTGGTAGCGTTCTTCAAACAACTTCTTGATGACCTTCTTGGAATCTTCACGTTGAGTAGGTTCCTTGAAAGTTTCAGAAGAGATGGTACCCTTGATTTGTTCCAATTCCAAAGCATAACTATTATACATACAAATAAATAAAACATTCAAGATATTTGCATGCTATTATATTACCGAGTAGGCATCATGTGGTTGTAGTTGACAATCTTGATGAAAGGCTTAACCTTGGAACGCTTGGCAACCTTCTTCTTACCCATGGACTTGGTAACCTTGAGGGGAGTACGTTCGATACCAGCAACAACGGCATAACCGTAGGGTCTTTCCTTGGTACCTTCATCGTGGTCTAATATGTATAATCAGTATCTGCAAAGTGCGCGTTTCTTTTTTTTTTGTTGGATACATACTACGGACGACAACAGCCTTCTTACCGGCATAACGTCCTTGAAGGATGACAACAACCTAGAAATAATGAGAATTGAGTCAAAAATGAATTTAAAATTGAAGAAGTCCCAATATATTTTTTTTCTGTGCATCTCTCTTTCTGGTATCCTTTTTTTAGTTTATCCATCCATCCATACACAAAAATATATTCATCCGTCTTTTACTCAATAGTTGTTGTGAAAGATTGCTTTACCTTTCCAGCTTTAATGAATTTAACCATGGCTGATTAAAGGGGATTTATAAGAGAAGGGAAGTAAATCTGTTGAGCGTATACGAAACTTTATTCAAAAAATCACAACTCTCTCCCACACGCACCCATTTATTTACACTCCGACCATTGTTACTGCTGCTGTTCAAAGAAAGCAGGATTGATATACATGCTATTGCCTGTACCGGCTTGTGGGTTGTTAAAGCCAGTTCCATTTCTTCCTCCTCCTCTACCATTGTTTCTCATATTTCCACGCATCATCATTTCGTTGTACATTCTTATATTCGGAGGCATAGCAGGAGTAGGGAAATAAGGCATGCTTGGGTTAAATGCAAAGTTCATGGTTGTATTACCCATTCTTGGGATATTAGCTGTATTGTTTACTATATTTCTTGTAGATTTATTGTTGGATTCTATTAATAGAAAGGTGAGTGAGGTCATACAACATAATAAATCTACTATACCTTTTGGAAGATGTCTGAATGGATTAGATGATGTTGTAAATAGTGCATAAACACGTTTATTATCAAATTCGCTTTTGTTAATGATAATAGTATTTAGTATATTTGTGTATATATCTTATCTTTTTATAACTTACGTTCTTTCAAATATATCCTTTGCATGAGAAGCATATTCTTCGTTATCAAATTCAAGGAATACAATTCTATTAAAAATAAGTATATTTCTAACAGTGAATATCAGATGATTACCCTTTGGATTTTCCATTCATTTTATACTCGAAAAATGTCAACTCTTTAAGATGATCTATTAAATTTGCTTTCTCCAAAAGTGATTTAATATCTTTATCAGTTGTATACTATTTTCTTGTTTGTTACTAAAATTTATTTTATAAAAATTGTTTTTTTTATTATAATTACCCAATGAAGTTCTCCTAAATAAATGCTACTAGTAGGTTGATTTGATATACCACGCAATTGTGTTAAAGAGGTTGGTATTTGCTGCTGCTGTTGTTGTTGTTGTTGTCTGTTATTTTGATATGCTTGCGTTGTGGTTTGTATTTTTTGAGAAGCTTATATAAAAAAGGTGAGTTTCTTTTATCTCCTTATTGCTGTCTTTTTACCTTTATTTTGATCTTCATTGAGTCTAAGTGATTTTACATGCTAATAGCATCATGAATTAAAGATATAAAAAAAAAAGGTTATTTTGTTTTCTCTTTTTATTACCTTCTCATCTGATGCTTCTTCGGTATCTGACCTTGATCTTTTCTTCGCTGGCACATCGTGAACAATTTCTTCAAGATCATCTCCCTATAAATAGCATGAGTAGTTTGCTCTTTCTACTTGATTAGTTTTTATTACCAAGCCAAATTCATAATCACCATAAATATCAACTTCTTCTTCGGCCATTATATAAATAGATGTTTGTGTGTATATGAAAAAGAAAAAAAGGAAAAAGGAAATTGTTCAAACCGGCAAATATATTTTTTGGGTCGCTAAAACAACTCAGCTTCATCTTTCTCCCTTTCGTTCACAAGACAGTTTTCATTTTCATTTGTTGCTTTGCGGCTAAAATAATAGTCATTGAGATAGTATTTGTATGTTTACGTATTGTGTGTTTATTTTCTAAAAAGATTGTAATATACTATCTTTTTTAATTGCATAAAGCCACAATGCTTTTTTTTTTTTTTTGGAACTTGATAGTTCATGTAGTGATATGCCTGGAATTAGTCTATGAAAGACAGTTCTTAAAGAAACACTGGGTTTCATGTCCCTGTATACAAACCCACATATTCTAGTAATATATATAATGTATATTCGATTGGGTTTGTCATCGGTACCACTGATCGATGATTATATTAGTGCCTTGGTGGGCTGGCTTACTATCATCTTTAAATCCTTCATTCCTATCTTTGAGCCTTTTGACTAGATTGTCCACAGAACTGAGCTAGCCAAAGAGGAAAAAAAAGGATTGCCAATCACTGTTTATTGAAAGCAATCTTACTTTGTCATCCAATTTTCTTGTTATTTTACAAGCGTTATTGTTAGTGCGAACCATGTCTTTACACCAGCGTTTTGTGGCTATATCGCTTTTACTAGATAACCAATGATAGAGCAAAATATATAATAAAAATAACAAAGATAAACTTATTTAAAAACTCTTTGATCATAATCTATCAAAGACAATGAATAAGTGACTTTATTGATATATACTCGTTATGAAGCAATCAACTCTAGGTATACCTACTATATGCTGTTAATTCAGACTCCATGTGCTTACATGTTAACTTGAATTCGCCTCAATGACGTTTCAGATCTGAGAAATTGTTACACAAAACCAAAAATGGAGCCGCATTGCAAAAAAGTGTTTCATTTTTTCACATAAAAAAAGCTTAAAGAATGCACGATGCTTTTCAGATTACAACTGTAATTGATAAATTAACACGTATCGAATCTATCTTTGCTCATGGTAATAAAGCTTTTAAATTCTTTACTTCATAATCACCTTAACAAAATTAAAAAAGGGGATAGACTGTTAATTGGTACCGGTACTGGCCAGTTACTTGAATACGACATTAAAGAACCACTAGGTAAATCTTGAGAGGAGACTAAAGTTTGGAATCTAAAGCAAAATTGTGCGTAGTGGCCGATGATAATGAAGTACCTGAAGTGACTCTTTCTAAAACAATCAAAACCTTTTCAAAAAGACCAATTGAACAATTAGACATTATCAAAGAAATCGATGTTCTTGTATCTCTTTCAGGCACATATACTACTTGCATATTATCTAACTTAAAAACTAATATTATTTGCTTGTAGACGGTTTAGTAAGTCTACATGATCTTCATACGTTTGAGTTACGCATGGCACTTGGAAAAACAAAAGGCGCCAACTTATTTGCTGTCCAAACCATGGTTGAGATGAGTTCCGAAGAGCAAATCCCGGTCCTAACCACTAGACTAGCTGTGGCTGTTCGCAAAAAGTTGATGGTCTTTGTATGGAAAGATACCCAGTTTTGTGAGACAAAGGAGTTGAATATACCCGATCGAATCAAAGCCATGGCATGGGTGGAAGCTACCAAGATTTGTTTGGGGTTCATGGCAGAATATGCATTGATGGATGTCGAGCAGGAACAGCTGACAGAATTGTTTGCATTGACAGGTCAAGCTGAGGCTGGACCAATGAGTACATTGAATAGCTTGTATAATATGTCAATTGGATCTAGAGGTGGAAAGCCAATGATTACGAAAATACCCAACAATGAAATGCTTCTTGCTAGAGATAACATCAGTATATTTTTAGGATTAGATGGTACTCCAACAAGAAAAGTAGGAATCGAATGGTCTGGTGCTCCGGAACAAATAGGTAACAGCAAAAACAGCGAGACATTTCCATGTATAAACTGATTGTGATATATAGGTTACTCGTATCCTTATGTGATTGCTATCTTACCAAAGCATGTTGAAGTACGCAACATTCAAACCCTAACTTTAGTACAACACATTGATCTTCCCAACACAAAATTTCTAAATCAAGGGAAATTAGTCTATGTTGCAAGCACATCACAAATCTATCGTTTAACTCCTTATAGCTTTTCATCTCAGGTATATATATATATATATACATATACATTAGTGTATATGCGTTAAATAACAAAATAACTGAAATCCATTATTATAAAAGATTGATCAATTAGTAGAAAAGCAAGAATATAAGGAAGCAGTTAGTTTGTTGGATCAAATTGATGCAGTGCTTGTTCAAGATAAGGAAAATAAGCTGATTTCTATCCGAACAGCCTATGCACACGACATGTTTCAATATGGAGAATACGATAAAGCACTTGACTTGTTCCAAGAGCTCGATACACCACCCGCAGAGGTCATCAGTTTGTACCCTGAAGTCATCTCGGGCCATTTGGCAAAAAATTTACAAGATGAAGAAGATCAAGAATTGGACTTGCCAACGAAAGAGGAACGTCCACCGAGTCGAACATCCAACAAAAGTAGAGCGACTACTGTAGGAAGTTCAATCAAAAGGGACCGTGTGTCATTGACTGGATTTCATCTTCGAGATGCGGTAACTTATCTTATTCGGTATTTGACAGATAAACGTCAAAAATTGGCAAGACAATTAAACGGGTCATCTGCTAAATCATCCACAGCAAGCGAGTCAACGGATTTGGAAAAAACACTTTTAGAGCAGGCTACTTTAGTAGATACGACTCTTTTGAAATCATATATGATGACAAGTGATGCCCTTGTAGGTCCACTTTTACGAGTTCAAAACCATTGTGATGTTGAGGAATGTGAAACTATTTTGATGGATAAGAAGGTATAAAAAATACTATTTGGCCTAGAAAGCATTCTAACATTGTTCACTTCAAGAAATATAAAGAGCTTGTAGATCTTTATAATTGTAAAGGAATGCATGAAAGGGCTTTGGACTTGTTGGAAAAGTGAGTAAAAGATTTATATTAACAAATAGCATATTCAACCATCAAATTAGGCTTGGAAACCAAACAGATGCTCCACTGCGCGGTGTATCTCCAACTATCAGATATCTACAGAAGCTGGGACCAGATCAATTTGAGCTCGTATTAAGATATTCTCGCTGGGTATTAGAAAAAGATCCTAAAAATGGCATGGATGTAAGACCAAAAGATGTGTAAAGACATGCTTAGCTCAAACATGCTCTTTTTATTTTAGATATTTATCGATGATTTAGCAGAAGCAGAAACTTTTCCGAGAGATGAAGTCTTGAAACATTTAGAATCAATTTCAAGTGATTTAGTTATACAATATTTGGAATATATCATTCAAGATTTACATGATGAATCGCCTGAATATCATGACAGACTTGTCATTGCTTACCTTGATAAAATTAACTTTGATAGAAAACATGAAGGTAAAAATCAACAAATTAAAAATATGATTCGAATATTTACACTTTAATAAAAAAAAAAAGACAACGAAGAAAATACAAGTAAGACAAGGTCAAGACTTCTTTCATTCTTGACAGAATCATCATTTTATAATGCAAGAAGAATATTGACCCGACTTCCGGATGATGGTAAGCGCCATTAAAACAAAAGATGTGCATACTAATAAATATTATTTGCTTTACTAGACTTATTTGAGGAGCGTGCTATCCTATTAAGTCGCATTGGGCAACACGACCAGGCTCTTGATATTTATGTGTATAAACTTAAAAACTACCTTATGGCAGAAGAGTAAAAAAAAAAAGTTATTATCGATATGCTTAGTAAGCTAACTAAAATGAATTACTAGATATTGCACAAAAGTATTCAGAGTAGATCCAAAGAGAGGTGAAGATATGTACTTGACATTATTAAGAGTCTATTTGAAACCAAGCAATCAACAAAAGCCTCTGATTGAACCAGCATTAGATTTACTTGCTCATCATGGATCGCATATTAATGCTAGTGAGGTCTTATCTATACTACCACCCACTATTGGTATTCAAGGTTTATTCCCATTCTTTGAAAAGTATATTCGCGCAACCAATAGAAACAGAAATATGAATTTGATCGTTAAAAATTTATTGAAGGCTGAGCAAATACAGGTAGAAAATAATAATGGATAAATAGATAATTTACTTATTTTCATCTTAGGTTGAAGAACAGTCCATGTATTACAGATCTCGAGCTGTCAAGATTACAGATGATCGCATGTGCCCTCAATGTAATAAGAGAATAGGAAATAGGTAAAACGTTTAATATTAAAAACATCATTTTCTTTTATTTTAATGTGTAATTCATAGTGTATTTGCTGTGTTTCCTAATGGTGTTGTTGTTCATTATTCCTGTAAAGAAAAAATTGAGCAAACTCAATGGAAACTCATTTAATAATAAAAGTTTTTTTATCTATCGGAACTGATAGGGGAATTCGTTTCTATCAAAGAAAACGATTTTAAATAGCACTAAAGATAGCTTTACCAGCAGAACTTCTCCCTTTTATTCTTTTCATAGATAACATTTTGTATAACCTTTGTTATTTCATTATAATCAGTAAAAATGAGAAAGAAACGGCTAATGCGCCTGTAAATAAATGATATAAAGATAAGAAAAATGGTAGCCCGAATTCTGGCTTGATATATAAAAATAGGAAAGATGTACTACTTTATTTTCTTTATCTCCATTTCTATTATAATGCCTGATACCCTAGTTAGAGCAATTATCATGATCAAACTCACTGCTGAAGACATACAAAGAATTGTAGGAAATGAACCAAAAAAAGCGTGTGCAGTCTGTGGATCAAAATTACATATGACAAGTAAAGAAATAAACGTAAAACAATGAAGTTTTTTTTTACACTTTACTTACGAAACAATATTTTCTTTTTTAGAGCATTGTCCTGTGCATCCATAAGCGTAATCGTATGTGCACATACCTTACATAGTAGAATTTATTTTTTATTACATTTTATTCATTTGAAGTCATATCATTTCATTCAACCATCAATAAAAAGGAGTTGAAGTCATTATTTTTCGACTGATCAAAACTTTTCTTTGGAAAACCTATAATGGCTATAAACTACCTAGTCTGGAATCTTTCTAATGTACGGAACATATCCTTCCCTTCATATTATCACCATCAACACGGAGAGACATTATCTATACTTGAGTAGAGTGACGCAGATCTGAATTCATACGATCAGTATGTACTTTTGTGTATTAAACATTTGATAAGCAGCTTTATGAACAAGCCTTTGGCCTCAAATGATATGGATGCTTCATTTTTTTTTTTTTTTTTTTTTTTTTTTGTATTTTTCAAATGATGCCTTTTCGAGAGAAAATTACTTTGCACGGCGCATCAGGGTTTATCCGAAATTTGGATCTGTTTTTTGATAACATCAAGCACTAGAATACTCTTTTTGTTTCAATCAAGCTACCTAGTATACACTTTATGTAGTAATCTCAAATCATTCTCCTATATTACCTTCTCTCGATGATAATCTGTGCTATCTATCTTATCTTTTCATGTTGGTCCTAACGGATCTTTAACGTGCCACGGATAATCCTTATTTTGTCTAGTATTTCATTTTTGTATTCCCCTCTTGAAAAGCACCAGAATACGACAAGTTACCAATAGTTTTTCTTTTCCTTATTTTGTCTAGTATTTCATTTTTGTATTCCCCTCTTGAAAAGCACCAGAATACGACAAGTTACCAATAGTTTTTCTTTTCCTTATTTTAAAGGCCTAGTATCTTCTTGTTTATAAAAATCAAGATACTCTTGTTTATCAGCTCAAATGATGGATTGAGATTAAAGGCGTAGAATCACACTATTCATAACCCTTACATCATCATAATACATATCAGCTATAAGCATATTATATTCTAAATCTTGAGAATGAAAATGTACATCTTGTCACTTTTTATACCTACTTCATACCCAATTGATGGAATTGTCTTGCTCAACCTATTAACTCTGTATTCACTGCTCTGTTGTAATATGCATCATGAAACATGAAAAGACCAATGCTAACCATTTTAGCATTTCATGAGGAAGAATGGTCTCAAAGAATGCTATAAACAGGATGCAGTGAGCATTTCTACCAAATGTAAATGCACTGGTCCTTTAAATTAATCCTTTTACAATTGTGAAAAAATGAAAGCAAGTAATAAAAGCATGTTTTATTGTTACAGTCTATAATTTCTTTCATATCATCTGTATCATCGTGTTATAGTCAGTCATAGTACAAGAGGTCTTTATGAACTATACTTATTAAATCAAATATAAACAAATTGAAAAGCAGTTTTTTTTTTTTTTTTTTTTTTTTTTTTTCAAGTGTGCAAAGTATCTCTTTTACGCTATTCTTTTAGAATACTTTTGTAAAGAAGGACGTTAGATTAAAATTGAACCATATATTCTTAATATAAATAATTTAAGCTTTGCTTATGGCTAGAGTATTAAAAAAAAATCGTAAGAATATATAAAAATAAACAATCGCATATCCACAACCAATGTTGATTATATTAAGATTTCCTAACAAACTTAGCTGAATATTAAAAAATGGCAACGCGTTTGATAAGAGAGAAATGAAGAGAAAAACAGAATCATGCAATATACTTTCAAGAAGACAGAGCGTGTTTTATCCATTCGTTTAACGGAACCCGCATTTTATATTACGATTAGAAAGTAAGTTTGGATTGATTGAGAGGTAAACCCCCTCCCAAAATTCTTTTATATAAAAAGCTTTCTTTATTGAACAACAAAAGTAGACAAAATTAAACGTCTATATAAATTCTATCTTCCCTACGAACATTCGATCTGAGATAAAGGTCGCATACAACAAAACGGTCAGGAAGGTGAATATTAATTTAAAGCGAAAGATTGAGTGCAATTTTATCTTTTGTTTTCTCATAGCCTTGTTATACTACTCATGGGCACATATAACTTAGTGTTTCTCACTGGAAATAAAAAGGAAAAGTGAAAGTGTATATCGGTCAGATCATTCAATGCACCCCCTTTGTTATCACTCTAATCCATAGTATACTTTGTAGCTATATCTCTTGATTATATATCATACCTTTATTGTTTATGATCTTTATTTTAAATGGCCTAAACAGAAATGCATTCAAGCTACCAATTACTCAAAGAATAAAAACTACATTCTTGTGGCATATTTCAAACACCCAAAAAATTAATAAAAGCAGAAAGATTGATCAATATCGTATTTCTAGCAAAAAATAATTTACACTTTATCACACCCAATAATGGTAGCAAATAAGCATCCAGATTCTTCTTCTACTTTTCTTTTAGTGGACGATACCTCTAATTATGATTGAATCAATTTGTAAATGGTCTTCATACAAAATCAGTTGATCTTCAAAGTAAAACAGTCATTTTAATACAAAAACATTTTTATACCCATTTCAATTTATACAGAAAGCCGTACTGTTTATATAAACTATAGACACTTTGTTCTTATTTTTTCTTTAGTATGAAAGCAATTCAATTTCGTTTTCTTTTTATTTCTATCAATTTGATACACTAAGCCCTGTCTATAGATCCAAATAAAAAGTTATAATATAGTTTATTATCTTTCATTAAATAAGTTAGAAAAAAGATTCAATGTTCCTTATTGGGTGCCATATAAGGATGATGTCGAGATATGGTGTATCTTTTGATGCTTTGCCTTCGAGAAGAATCAAACAAAGATGGGTCTTCGACGGAGATATCTGAATGTGGTCTTGCTGAAGTCATCCATTCTTCATATAAACCATCATTTTCCGGGAGAGGTGTCTGCCCTTTGGAAGAATAAGAATATGCTGAGCTTCCTTCATTGGGAAGTGTGGGAGGTGATCTATAACCCAGCTGAGATAACAGGTCATGGCTACCAGAAGAATTAGTATTTCGGGTATAACCTAAGGTGTTATGAGATTAACATATATGCTATCAACTCTCTGAAATTCACTTTTCTAATTACTGTTGCTCTTGACCCCTAATGCTACCCGTCGTGTTTGATTCACAATAAGTTTTTCAACACTATTTCATGATTGAAAGGCCTCCCTTGCGATAGAAGACAGTGAAAATGTGAATCTATAAAATTTCCTCAAAGCTTCTACAGTCGAAAACTATTAACAGTTAAAGCTTATATTACCCACTTGGTAATATTTTTAATTTTTTTTATTGTTATTATGATCATTTTTGGCAGACTTGTCATGCTTGTAATAATATTTTTCTTATTTTATATAAAAAAAAACTTATAATGTATGTATTTGAATGATATGACACTATAATAACCTCAAACCTTAATTCCACTGTCTGTTCAGTTAAAAAGAAAGCAAAGTACTTTTTTTTTATTTATTTATTTTCTAAGCAACGAAAGATGAATTTATATCAATCAAAAGAAATGAGAGATGGTCAGACAAAAAATTATTTTTCTTTTTTTTTTTTTTTAGAGATGTCTATCAATAAACATGTTGATTCTAACAGGAATTTAAAAAACAACAAATGGCCGCCTGATTTCTCTCACTACATGGGTTAGCTATCCCTTTGTTCATTTAAATGAAACATTTTGTTGATCCCCTTTTTTCACGCTAACTTTTTTTTATTGCCATAGATCGAGATCTATCCAAGTCTAACTTGTTTGAAATTTTCAATAAAGAAGCTCAAAATGTAGAAGCACCAGAAGCATACAAATTGTTCTTTAGTCAATTAGCACAACAATTTAGCGTTATGACAGAAAAAATAAACCAGGATCAACAAACGATTGAACAACTTCAATCGAGTTGTGAAAAGTATAGTCAGTATGTTCAAGCAGCCCGCGAAAATTATGAACAGCTGAGTGAACTCTACAAGGAACAACATTCGCGTGTATTGGACTTGCAAGAGTCTCAGATTCAGCTACAGTTACAAATTGAATCTGAGAAAAAGCAACATGAACAGATGACAGCTGAATTAAGGCAGAACTTATCGATGGTTGAAAAAGAAAAGGCTGATCTTTATCAGGACTTTGAACACCATAAGGCAGAAGCAGCCAAGAATGCCGAAAAGCAGGGTTTGGGAAGACGAAATTTGGAAGAGATATTATTAGAGAAAGAAGGAGAAATAGATGAATTACAAAGAAAGACAAACGAGTTGCGAGAAACTGTAAAACATAAAGAAAAGGAAGTTGAAGATGTAAATACCAAATATAAAGCCATAACCACACTATTACAAGGTACAAGACATATGCAACAACAGCAACAACAGCAGCAACAAAATCCAATGAGTTACTCTTAAAAATACATTTATTTTTGCGTTTTCATCATAATACTTGATAATAACAAAGGAGGTGTGTTTGTAAAAAAAAAAAAAAAAAAAAAAAAAAAAATGTTTTTTATTTATTTTTGAAATTTTCTCAAAAGCCATAATTTCTTTTTAAAATAAGATGGATTACTGTGCATCGATAAGGAGCTTGTTTTTTTTCAATTGTTCTTTTACCATAACCTGCAGCTCTTGTTGTTTCAATCGGACTATAGCCTTCATATCGCCATGTTCAGCTGCTGTGCGGTACCAATGTAGGGTAAGTGACAGGTCTTGAGCGATATCAATGCCCAATTCTGTAAAATAGCCCAAGGCATATTCGGCTTTTGGCAAGCTTGCCCTTGTGGCAACTAAAGTGTAATGATAAGCTTGTTTCTCTGAAGAAGGAAGTATACCAGGTATCCCTACCAGACACCATGATGCCAATGCAGTGCAGGAGAGTGAATGGCTTTGCTCAGCAGCGATCGTGTAATAATAAACAGGGGAACGGGATTTTTGACGCAGCCGAGTTTTCCAAATTTGTAACACTTACCGAGTCGATAAGCCGATGGAGCATAACCAAGCATTGCGGCTTCATGATACAAATGAATCGAGTAATTTGCATCAGCAAATACGGTAGAACCAAGGCCATTTTCATAGAACAGATCCAATTCATGTAGTGCATGAGGATACTGAGCATTTGCTGGTTCAACTGAGCGGTTTAACCATTTGTAACCATCACGAGTGTTTCTTGATAAGCTCAATTCTCCCTTTATGGCTGCAAAACCAATGCAATACATAGCTCCAGGGTGATTTAATATTGCAGTATTTCCATACATAACAATTTTTAGAATAATAAAGGGAAAAAAAATCATAAAAGCACGCCTTCATTTATCTATAATAAAGAGCTGCTTTTGCTTTGTTCGTTTTTGTACCAAGATCATTTTCATAATATTGAGCTGATCTAGAATTAAGAAAACAAATCATTACTATCCTCATTTAGTCTTATAAAAGGACCTGTAAGCTGCATCGTCATGATGATGTTTTGCAGACTGCACAAAAAGTTGAAGTGCCTTACCAAAATCAGGTTTGCCTTTTTTATTTAATAACCCAAATGCGTAAACATTGGCCAAGTAGTATTGCGATTCATAATGCCCGCGCACGGCAATCTTTTTCAATAATCTTTTGGCTTCTAAAAGATAATCTTGTCTATTATCGTTGTTCTATTCATCCATATGTTTTGCAGCCTCAACCAGGAAGATGGCAAAATCGCATTGAGTTTCCATATTGTTGGTCCTTTTGAGATTCTTTCTGTACATGTTGATTGTTTGAGTGTATGAAAGCAGTGAAGCATTGGAACTAGGTTTGAGATGAGAATGATCTAGTAAGTACTCCGATGGGTAGGAACCCAAAGATGACAGTCTTTTGTTTATCAGAGTTTCTTGTTTCTTTTCAATCAATGTCCTTTCCAATCTACTTTTTATAAGACCACAATCCGTCGTAATAAATTCGATTTCTAATGATTTAGCATCAGACTGTAACATCATGTACTAATCAAGAACAATAAAATGGAAATCAAAGAAAAGAAGCAAGCAAGCAATGGGTGCATACAAATTTAATTTAACATTTTGCAAAACCAGTGTTGTACTCAATCTTTTTAAATGGCACACATGTTATTCCATATTTGGAATTTGTTGAAAACGGCTAAAAAGAGAAGAAATGTGTCCCTTTTCTTCGATAAACATATTCCTCCTCCTTCTATATTACCAGTGTCATTTTCTTCTTTTTTTTTTTTAATATGAATCCTTTTCTCAAATTTATTGCGCTTGATCTTTTGGATAAGCAAATCATCATGATAATAGAAGCAAAGTTTGAAACATGATACAAACAACCAAACATCTTCCAGACAGATGTCCCCTTTTATTTAAAAAAATCTATACTTCTTTACTCGTAATATTCTGAATTCTATAATCGTTAAAATAACGCATCCAGAAAAATAGTTACATAAGGTTACATGCAGCTAGCCAACTATTTGAAATATAAATTAAGCATCCCTACAACTTCTTTACTTTCTAAACAAGAAGTCAGAATATGCAAAAGATTCCAACAATTATATAGTTAGAACATGTTTCTAGTTTAAATATACTTTTTTATAGGCTATTATATAAGCTTTGCTTTAGTGAAAAAAAAAAAAAAATGTTTCTATTTACAATTTATTCATTTATTTCTAAAGTATTTAACTCTGATTTTTCTTGTTCGGTTACTTCAAACTTCTTCCCTCCCAACATGTTTCGTAGTCGCGATGTTTGTCTTGGAACTATAATTTGAAGTTTATCTGAGAATTCTTTAAACTATATACATAGGATCGTTAATAAAAGAAAAGAAATTGCTCAGTCATTTTACATTTCGAACATCAAGCCACCAACCCACAGTGGTAGCTAATAATCCAGCCCCGGTAAAAGCCAATAAGGTACCAAGACCCAAAGTTTTGAGAGCAAAAAATCTTGCTTCATTTCTGGCAACAGCTAATTCAGCTGGTGTCAATTTAGGAGGAGTGAATTGGTGAGGTATATGCTGAACACCTTCCTTAATTTCTGCTTCTATTCTTTGATTTTGCTTTCTTTTCGTATGCCAAATGGCGCCTAAGAGACCAGCTCCAAAAGCACCTGCTGCGCTTGTTAATAGTGGTATAATAGGTGGCTGATCTTCTTGCTTTTGATCGTTCATGATTCTTGAATTAAAAAAAAGCGTACCCCTTCGTTATTTCTGTGGCTGCATCTTTTGCTTTTTTTAAACATTTGAACCTCCGTTTTGACAGACAACCAGTAATTGACATCCGTTGGTTACTCTCATCGATGTACTATATGAAGCGAAATTCTCATCTAGCTTTGTAACATCGAATTCTCTTGAGAAGATGCCTACTTTATATCAGTCTTTCTATTCATCTTCCTGTGTGGAAGTTTCTATACAGTAAACCTTCTGTGGTTGTGACTCAAAGTTGAAGCACTCACTAATGATTCATTATCAAAAGTTTTTGCTTCACTGGCTAATAAACAATTATGCTTTCTATATTGCGGATTTCTATCATCCAAAAGGCAAGACCCGACCTTGATTAGTAGCTTTTTTTTTGTTGATTTTATTCCGTTCTACAATGTTCACACCGCTCATGGGCGTGTATTCCTTGACATTATCTTGTAAAAATCTAATACAAAAAAATAAAAATCATTAATATAAACAGATCATCACCATTACCTTCATATAGCATAATAAATGTAGAGTATCAAAAGCCATTTTAAGCTGAATTGGCAATATAACAATAAAACATCTTGCATAACCTATCATTGTTGACAACACACTTTGACCAATGATGTTTTTTGTCAACAAATATCTTTAATTTTCAGAAGCATATTGACATAGTGTGGTCTATTGCAATGTATACATGGATTTAAAAAGCTAATAGAAAGTCTTTACAGTATCATGTAATCCTCAAGTTAAAAATTGTTGCAAAAGGGTTACATCTAATCTACTTTATATTAGCTTTACTTTCTGTATTCTTCCTGCTTATTATTAAATTTGATAATAATAATAACGATAATAAAACACACACACTTTGTAATTAGTATTAGGTTTTATTAAAAAGTATATTTGCACAAAACAAGTGAGAAACAGAGAAAATATTTTACAAAGGAGATGAAGGCTATTGGATGATTAGAAAAATGATGCTGGTTATCCCATAATATTTTCAATGTGGTTTTTGAGCTTATCCAAAGCGTTCCTTATGGTTAACGTGTATTCATTTTCAACAGTTTCTATTGAAGCAATTAAACTAAAGCTATCAGTACTGTCCTCTTCCAATTCCTTCTCATCCTGATATTCTTCCTGCTCCTCGTATTCTTCTTGCTCTAAAATCAATGGTTGTGTACCTTCGAACTCACATGGGAATGATAACTTTTCTTGATGATTGAAGACTTTCTAAAGTAAATAAAAAAAGTTAAGTTGCAAATATACATAGCATGATTACTATAGGCTTACAATGAATCTTCTCACATTTTGTCCTTGAGCAGGCGAGTGTGATATTTTTCTTTTATTTACCCTTGCATGAGGATCATATACATCATCTATTGATGGCGAACGACTAATAGCGTCAATTTCGACTTTTATTGGAACATTGCGTCTTTTAAGAAGTTGGCTGCTTGGCGTGACATTAATATCAAATAACGGCATGACAGAATAGCCACTGCTCTCAGGACTAAATAACTCATGCAATGGTGTCTCAGAAAATACATCATCCATAAGACTCGTATTCTCATCATAACCATAGCATGCATATTCATAATGACAGGTAGTATTTCCCAATACCCATCTGAGCAGATGTGAAGCTACACCTTTGTTCCAAATATAGACATCATTCATCATTGTTTGATGGGTACTTTCAGTAAAAATTGCCTCAAATGCATGTGGTTCAGGGGCATCAAGGTAGTCACAGTATCTGATCTCATCAGGAAACAAGTGGATATAGCTATACCATCTCATTTCTGGAGAGTCCTTGCAGGCGAGATAGACAGTCTTTGGGCTGTCGTGAAATAGATTTTTTCTAAGGTAATGATGGCTGCTGCATGTATTACCCCCGTCAAGTACCATGATAAGCTTTAGATTACACCCATCATTCTAAAATGATACAAAGAATTGAGAGTTGGAAAATAAATTAGAAAACTTTCTTGAAATCCCTCTTACCTGCTTAATGATATTTTGTTCAGAAGCTTCGCAAACATCGTTATTGACAACAATGCCATATATGGAGGAATCAAATCCTCTGCATTGTAATGCTATTGTGGTGAATCCTTCATCTCTGACTACTTTCTTTACAAGCATTTCTGTTGTCAAGTCACTGCAGATTAATGCGACTTCGATAAACTATAGCAACCGATTAGTCTTCTTGGTCTTATATTTATCATAGTAAGTTGACTTACCTTGTTTGACGCTTTTATCTCTCTTAAAAATTCCTTTATAAAAATCATTTTGCCAGACTTTTCGATTTCAAAACCGGGTTCACTATTAGGAATCAAGGCAGGATATAAAAAGTAGCGAAGGGCAGTTTCGACGCGTTCTTGACTTTTATTACATTTAGAAATGAATTTTTCATATGCTTGGAGCTGATGTTGGGTTGCTGCGATAGGTACACAATTATACAAGGAAGATATAGCAAACGAAGCGTGATCGAGTGGAGTAGTAAAGGTATCAAGCGACATTTTTTAAAAGAAAAATGGAACGAAACAAAAAAAAAAAAAAAAAAAAAAAGCCGAAATGTCTTATTATAACAAATAAAGAAACAAAGGGGTGATAACAATCAATATAACTTAAAAGCAACAACCCTGTATATTTAATATCATAATTTCTCTTAACCTTTCTTATTTACAAACCTGTACAAGTGTGTTTTTATTATGAGACAAAAAGCACCCAATATTATCATACCAGAGGTTAATGCAAACTATGCTTCCTCTAATAAATTGCTAACCAGGTGCTCCCAACTTATTTATACTTAGTTGCGATGCAGATAAATCTAAGTAACGTCATTATCAACGGTTATAAAAAGGTATTTTGATATATTAAATTTTCCTTTTCCAAAAGAGCAACATGGGACGATGAATAAAGAATAAACTATGAATTTTATTATAAAGATACATTACAGCAAGAAGAAAAATAATGCATTTGGAATATATTTTAACAGTTTAATACCATATTTTATTTTGCATCTACCCAAAGCCATCACCAGAAATATTAACAATGAATGCATACCTTTTTGACATCATCCTTAATTTCATATATTATAGTTTTGAGGTAACTGTGCATTGTATTCATAGAAGAGTGTTCCTTTATGAAACCTGTATTGCCTTCCCCATTTCTTTCAAGCTAAATATGTCAAGTTTATAAGCTGTTGCAGAGTGTTTATCTGATACTTTGTTAACTAAAGTTTTATGCAAAAAAAAGTAGGCATTTTTTAAATATCCTCGTAAAATGCACAACTATATTCTCTTATTTTCTGACTAAAGCACTTTTGTTTATAACAATCAAGGACTCATTATCATGAATCTTGGTACGTTTTAAATTTCCTTATCTGAGAGAGAGATATACCCTTTATTTTCCATTTTGCACCTAGGGACGGATGTATTTAACATTAAGAAGTTCTTTTTTAAGACCAAAGAAGCAGGAAAAAAAAAAGTAATTTGCATGACTAGAGCGTATCTTATTGTAGTAACAATGAATAGCTTACATCAAAGGAATATTAGTGTGCAAATTGCCCTTATTGTTAAAATATGTATAAATGTTTCAAACGTTTACCCTAAAGTATACGGTCAAAATAAAGACGAGAGCGTCTTTAGATATATCAACCATACAAGAAAATAGACAAATTTAATGTTTTTTTTTTTTTTTTAAAAAAAAAAAAAAAAAATTAAAGAAAGTGCATGTAATGATTGTTGAAGAAGGAAAAAAATACGACAAACGAATATTTTTCAATTGACCATAGATAATATAAGAAGGGAGACTATGCAACAAAGTCATCAAAACGTGATATATAGATGTGAACCGCCTTCTTTGAAGTAGTGATACATGCACGCTCAAAACTGTGCCAGTGTAACATGCCATTTAGCTATGTTATACAAGCAAGCATCTGCTTAAAGTGAGAGTTTATCAGTGATGACAATAGCTGACTCCCTTTTTTATTAAAAAAAAAAGTAATATTAAAAATGCGTCAAAAATTGTTTCAGTCTTAGTAGAAATATCAATGAGTTCACTAAAGGCCTCTTGGAAAGATTCGATATTTAAAATGATTATTGCAGCAATTATATTTATACGCAACTTTACAAGAATCGATTTTTGTTAAAAAAAAAAACTGTATGAAGAGAAGTGCTTTTGTACAAAAGGCCATTGTTACAATACACTTTTTCTTCCTACTGTAAAATAAAACGAATAGATCACTTACTGCTATCAAGTATGATGAATAAATACAGTGAAACGGTTTTAAATTACTAATCGTATCGATTCAATCATAAGATCATTCAACTTTTTTGTATCAGTGTCTAATTGCTACTTGAACTTCAAAAAATCTCTTGGCAAAGCAAGCCACAATCCACATAAAGTATGGCTGAACTGTGTAACAGAAAGCATTGTAAATACAGGTCGAAAACATATGCATTTCAATCGTTTGGATTTGTTTATTCCATTTGAAAGCTCATGATACAGCCACTGAATTGGCTATTTTTTTTAAAAGGGCTCCATGTATACTATCAAATATCATTTTATAAATAAGTAAAAAAAGTTAGCCCACTATGTGTAACTATCAGTTTTTACCTGGAAAGAAAATTCAGAATGTCTTTATAAAGAGAATCAATAATTTTTCTGGAAAATCCATTTAAAGTAAAAACATTGCGTGTGCTCATTTTTAACGTCAGAAACAGGAAAAAAAAATAAACACACATAAAAAAAGTTAGAATCTCAAAGTTCCTGAGTTTTATCCTTTTTATAAATAGCCACAGTACAATTTGTTGGTCTTTTCTTCTTCTTTACTTTTCTTTGTAAATGATTATTGTATTGTTCATATTCAGTTTGTTGTTTTATTCAACTATAGAATGTAAAAACCTATCATGCCATTGCATCGCTTACAGGCAAAAAAATTAACCATTTTTTGAAGGCTACACAATAGATAATAAACGATTGCTTCGAGTGGACTCGATATCCAATGTTAAATTAGACATCGCACCACGCACAAATGATTTCTTTTCAAAACGAAACATATCACCAAACATGAATCATATTCCACAAGCGAGGGCATTAGAGCATGACGATTCTTTACGCCTTGTGGTAGAAGCCTTTAATACAACAATTCACCTGCATTTAGCGCCCAATCATGAATTGTTCCATCCAAATGCTGTATTTCACCAAGACGGTCAGTCTACTTTTCTCAAACCTTCAGATTTTCGTGTCTATCGGGGCTATGTAGTCGAGGGAATCTACTCTGAGCATTGGTGGATTTCTAATATAAAAAATATCGATGATATGAAACATCAGCCCGGTACGATTGGTTGGGCTAGAATCATCATTCGAAATGATATCAAGTAATGGGAAAATTCCTGTATTTATATTGATCGTGTCTTACCGGTTTCTTTTCTCTTAGGCGCACATCCAAACATCCGCTGTTTGAAGGAACTTTTAGCCTATATGGAGATATTCATCACATCAAATTGAAAGATACCTATCGACGCACCAAGCGGTCAGAAGATGCAGAAGTACAGGATGTACCCAATACACATATGATAATCTATCGTGACTCAGATAAGATTGTGATGAGCTCATCTGGTGAGAGCCATAATCAAGCTGGATGTGGATTTGATGGATTAAATCATCCACAAAATAATAGAATAGGTCAAAAAATAAATAATAATCCACTAGAATTGAATGAATTCTATGGTGTTCGACATACACGCCCCGCATTGAATCCATTCTCAAAGCGTGCTGTTCCTACCGGTTGTCCTACATCTCAAAGAGGTAAATGATGTCGACTTGTTTTAGAGTATCGCATTCTTTATTTACAAATATGCTCGTTTAACTTAGTTCTCTATATGGGCGTTGCAGCCGATTGTACGTATACAAGATTCTATAAATCAATAGATGCTGCGCGTATGCAGATTATCAATGACTGGAACTCTGTAAGCGCAGTTTATGCATCCTCATTTAATATTGGTATTGGGCTGATTAATATCACCATCATGGACTCTGCCTGTCCAAACACTACATCCAGTCTAACTGGCTGGAATCAGGCCTGTTCAACAACTTACTCAATCACGCAAAGATTAAGTGATTTCAGTAGGTGGAGAGGATCCATTGGTGATGATGGAGCAGGTTTATGGCACTTGATGACAAATTGCGCGTAAAAAATGAAAGCTGTTTTTCACATTGTGTATTAAAACAGTTTGAATTAGAACAGGCCAAGAAGTTGGTATCGCATGGTTATCCCAAGTTTGTACCACGGATGCCATATCAAGTCAAGGTGAATATACATCTGGCACAGGCGTTTCTTCTGTCAGTAAAGTCACCCATTCTTTTTACTATCCATGCCACATACAGCTTACCTTTTCTTTTTTCCTAGTTACTGACGAGTGGAAGGTGGTTGCACATGAAATTGGACACGGATTTGGTAAAGCAAATTAGAAGAGAGGGAAAATATTTCTTTTAGCTAACGCGCTAGACAATTTTAGGCGCTATTCACGACTGTAATTCACAAACATGTCCTTGCTCTGGCTCAAGTTGTCAATGCTGTCCTTACAGCTCAACTCAGTGTGATGCAGGCGGCAGATATTTCATGAATCCTGTAAGTAATGCATCTTCCTCAGAATTCAGTCCGTGTAGTATGACGACTATTTGTGAAAATGTACCCAACTACATGAGATGTCTAGAAAGTAAGTGTTTTATTTAATCATCACGTGTACTTAAGATTATCTCTTTTCTAGCGCCTGGCACGAGAAATACCACATCTTTAAATATGTGCGGCAATGGCATCAAAGAAGCCGGAGAAGACTGTGATCCAGGAGGACAGGAAAGTAGTTGCTGTGATGCAACCACATGTAAATTCAGATCGGGTGCTGTATGCGAGTAAGTTGAAATCATTGTTTGCGTTTTACTAAAGAGGAATGGCATATTAATTTGGTCTTTGATCTTAGTGATGTCAATGATCTCTGCTGTGATAGTTGCCAGTTCAGACCGGCCAATTACACTTGCAGGGCCGCTTTAACAGAATGTGATATTGCCGAAGTTTGCTCGGGTACATCTGGGGACTGTCCATCAGACTTGTACAAGGAGGACTCGACAAGTTGTGGTAATGGGCTTCAATGCGCCTCGGGACAGTGTACCTCTCGAGATAACCAATGTCTCTCTCGCGGAACGACATATAACATCACCAGAGCTTGTGGAGCCTATAGCGGATGCCAAGTTACCTGCCAAGATCCTAGAACTTCTCTCGCATGCATCACATTCCCTGGTTACTTTTCTGATGGCACATCTTGTGGTATAGGTGGTGTATGTAGATCTGGCAGATGTAGTACTGATAATGTCGGTAAGTAAAACGCATCATTCTCTATCATTTTCGCCTATTGATTTTTTTCAGCAAATAATGTGAGAAACTGGATTGATAATCATAAAGAGATTGTTATTCCCGTGGCTATTGTTGTTGGCTTATTGGTCTTGTTTTGCTTATTTCGATGCTGCTGTTACAGTCGTAACAAAGGATACAGTGGCCTTGGAAGTGCTTATGTGGTCACCCAACAACCTCCTCTTCCCCCACAGTATTCGACTCAGCCGCCTTATTATCCACCACCACCACCTCCTCCTCCTCCAGGAAACAGCCGACAGCCACATTATGAACCTCCACCTCCACCTCCTGGATGGATAGATCCAGCTTTATATAATGGAAGTAATCTGCAGTCGCCTTTACCTGCCTATTCGCAAAATGACACACGTCTACGCGATACGGACGAATTGAATAATACCAATGTGCACAATAGAGCAAGCACTAGCCCCACTATCAATCCCCAAATGCCTATTCCTACTAGTAACACACCCTCATCCCCCGGGCCAGTCAATGCCCACAATAATCAAATGAGAAGCAACAGGCCCTACAATGAGGGCGTTTTATAAACTTGTCTTTTGTATATTATCTTTCTTTGAATATAGTATATTTCTATATGTAGTATTTTGCTTTCTTGAAATAAAATGATGTATTATTGGAAAACTCAAGTTTAGGCTGAGAATGTTTCATGTGTACTAGTATAATAAAAAAAGAAAGAGCCTTCAGCCATCTGCATAAATGATACCCAGCCTTAGATATACAATGAAGTTAAACTGTAAGGATATGTAATAAGGCTGTCATGGTTTTAGCGAAACAAGGATTGATATTGGCTGCATATGGTCTAAGAAAGCTTTCCGCAAATGGAGGATAAAAATAATCATTCGTCCAAGAGCTATCTACGGTTGTCTTCACTTGAATGTGCTACATGACAAAGTAGATATTGTTCCATTGTAATATTTGAATAAATGCACAATGGTCATGAAAGCTTTGAGAAGGAGTTCATACTTTTCTAGCAGAGTTAACAATGGATATAAAAGAAAGAAAGCAAAATACATATATGAAGAGCAACTAACAGACTATTAAAATTAAAGTGTAAAGATAAGATAACTTTTATGATAAATAAGAATAGGTTCTCTTTAAATATTCTTTGTTAACAAAAAAGTACAAATAGAGTCTTGTTTGAATTATAAAAAATTTAAAGAAGGAGTAGAAGCTTTGGTGGCCTTGATACCACTATGATCGGATTGTTTCATATCAAATGAAAAAGAGTTGACCAAGGAGCCTTCATCTCCACTAAAACTAGTTTCGCTTAATGATTCATCTAAACAGACTACATCATCTTTTCTTGTTTCGGATACAGAAACCACAGGGAATGTTTGATTTAAAGCATCAAAGCCGAGTTTCGAGTTCCAAATAAGGTCAGCATTCGGTGATTTCGTAGGATTTCTCTCTAAGATTGGCTCCGAAGCATGTATGAATGTACAGCGTGTACCATAAGGACAGGTACCATCAAGATGATAATCACGACAAATTTCTGTTTTATAACGAGCATGCCTAGTGATTGTACGTATCTCTTGTTCGCCATGAGCATAGCGACATTTGCTACCATACCTATTTTTAAAAGTCTATATTCCTGCTTGTTAAAACAAAGATCTATTACCTGCAAACTCCTAATTCGATCCAATTCCTGCAGAGTTCTGTCTTGTATAAAGCGATATCCTTTGGTTTAAACTTTAAAGTCCTAGTAAAAATGGTAGGAATATTTTGATGTGATGGTTTATTTATATTCCAAATAGAAGAAGATGGTTGAAGAAAGGGTAAAGTCAAATTGTATTGTTGATAGATCATGATTTAATGTGAATTACAAAAATATATATAAAAAAGAAAAAAAGACAAAAAGAAAGGGAGAAAACTTTATATAAAACGGGGATATTATTATTCTCCATTCTGATATTTACTTGACATTGACTAATTAGGACCAGACATGGATCAATCCATCAGATCCAGCAGAGATCATATTTACATTTTCTGGGTGATAATCAATTGAAGTAGATACTCCCTGGTGTGCTTCGATAGTGTTCATAATATTTCCTTCTAATATGTCATAAATATATATCTTTCCATCTTCTGAACCAGTGATAGCATATTCATCTTTGTTTGATAAAATAGATTCAATTTTATACTCATTGTGTTTATGTCCTTTAAACCTAACCCATTCAATGTAAACAATGACACACAGCATAGTCAGCTATCACTTACTCATTTAATAATCTTCCACTGCTTTTATCCATCAACCTCATTGTACTATCTAATGAGCTCACCAAGATGCAGTTACCATCCTTTGATGACTTGGCAGAAGTGATTGGGGATCCAATGTAATCCTCTTTTAACTCGCCAGCCCTTAAATCATACGTTCTTAATTTCCCATCCGCACAACTAAACATGCTATAAGTATCATTGTAAGCTCATCTCGTATAACAATTACCCGGCTATTATGTCTGTATCACGAAGATGGACTGACATCACGCTATCCTTACAGTCTTCAATGACTTGAATAGGTTGAAAATTGGATGAACGAAGGTCCCATAATCTGATGGTTGCATCAAAAGAGGCGCTTATCAGTACTGTAGATTGATCATTAAAGCATACTGAATTCACTCTCTAACATTCATTAGCTATCAACTCAACCATCTCTCAACCTCTTCACCTACCTCCCAGTGAGCAGTATAACGTCTCAAGATTTCACCTGAAGTAACATCCCATAGTAGAACAGATCGATCGTTACTTCCACTGGCAATTTTGGCATTATCTGCTGATCTATAAAGAAAATGAGTATCTAGACTGTTTTTTAATGATATTATCATTACGCTGCTACGGCTAAAACATCACGACTATGCCCGGTATATGTATAAAGTAAGAGTTCACTTGAGGGATTCCATAATCGAACTGTTCGATCTCGTCCGGCTGAAATGCAATATTGTCCACTAGAGTTATAGCACACGTCATTCACTGTGCCTTTATGACCTTTTAATGTTGATTCCAATTTAGTTGGGTAAGGTGCCATTCTAAAGGTTAAGAAACTAACAGAAAATAAAAAAAATATAAATCTGGGATTTAAAAAATAGAGAGCTGTTTCAAAGGTCACTTAACAAAGGATCAGTAAACGTATGTCTTCCACTGGCTCCTTCCTCACCCTTTTACTGTATCGTAGTGAGCCATATCAATTATTTTTCAAGTAAAATAATCAAACATGCGTTAACATTTGGGCTTATACCTTACTGTTTCTATTATATTGCAAATTGGTTCTATTTATTATTACAGTCAATAGTTTCTAATTGTCATTCATTAAAAATTTAAATGAATGGATTACTCTAATTGCTGAGAATTAGTATGATAATCTATTGTATTGGTCATAATGTTTCAAGTGAAGAGCACGTATACAAAAAAAGTAAAGTTCGCCTTAGTATTTTAGAATGAAGTTTAGACCATCTTTTTTGTATATAGATCAAAAAATACACTTGGTTTTGTTTAATAATCAATATTTTTTATTAACTTTGCGAAGAGAAAATTCAAATTAAAAAGAAGTCTTTACTGAAAAGTCAAGACGAATTAAATAGAGAATTGGAGAATGAACCTAGGATGGTTTAAAGTTGATACTTTTTTGATTAGTTTATATTATTTCTTGTTTATTTATCACACAAGACTTCAATTAGTCTCTCTTTTTATTTTTCTTTATTTCTTTGCGTAGTCTACAAATGTACTAGTTATGTTACACATATTTAGCTGCTTTAAAGAAACAAATAGCAATTTTCACTAGTTTAGGAATGTGTAGAACCAAAAAAGATGAATTATGTCATCCGCTAACAAGTGACGCATGTTTGTTTATGTTTGAATGTAAATCCTCTCTTAAAAGCGATAACGGCCCTAGAGTGATAAAGTCAGTTGATATTCAAAGCGAATGGTGTCATTATTAAATCCCTTTTTGCCCCTGAATTTGTTCCAATGATCAAACAAGAGATCACAAGGCCAAGGGAGATAACACGATGGTCCAATGAGATTGCTGATTTCCAAAAATAGCGAAAACGGAATTTATTTTGTTGCCATGCAACAGCAACATAAAAAATCTGTTTATTCTTCTTTTTTTTCACTTTATGAAGTTTATAACATTTGCTGTAGTCTGTTTATGTACAAGTCAAGTCTTGGGTGGTATTTTGCCTTTTAATAACAGGATTCAATACCATCGTGGTTTATCACGTAGTTTTGGTCCTGAATTATCTCACCGGGAATATAAATCAGTTGAAATCAATCATCATTTGAATGCTAGGCAACAAATGAGTCCAGAAGAGATTGCTATTGAATTTGTAAAGGATCAGTTAACTTCAAGTGATTTTATTATTCAAAGCTCATACAAATCTGATTTAAATGGAGTGACTCATGTTTATTTACGTCAAAAAGTGAATGGACTCGAGGTGTTTAATGGTGATATCAACATTAATGTGAATCGGTTAGGACAAGTCATCTCTTTTGGAAATTCATTTTCAAAGGAAACAAAATTATCCAACAAATGGAATCCATTAGATCAATTTATCTTTGCTTTCAACAAACAAATTATTTCACCTACTGATGCCATCCTGTCTCTCATGTCCTTTGTCAACAAGGATCCTGTCTCCCCTGACTCACTTCAATTCATTCCACTTAATTCACTTGACCAAGATGTCATCATGTTTGATAATGTGCCTTTTGCTCAGTCACCTGTGGAAGTAAGACAAGGTTATATTCAATTAGAAAATGGCCAACTTGAACTCGTTTGGGATATTCAATATGAATTGGAAGATAATTGGTATAATAGTCATGTGAATGCTCATGATGGTAGTATCATTGGATTAATTGATTGGGTATCTTCTGCTTCTTATAACGTCATCCCATTTGGTTACAATGATCCTAATGATAGTCCAAGGCAACTCTTGAAGAACCCACATGATACCTGGGCAAGTCCATATGGTTGGCATACACAAGGTGTCCTTAATCAGGGTGGTAAGCAATTCAATGTGACCGTGGGTAACAATGCCTATACACATACAAACCCAGATGGAGGTAATGATTGGAAGAATAACTATCGACCAGTGGGTCATTCTACAGAGGATGAGATCGTGTTTGATTATGATGCCGACTTTGAGACTCAGGATCCAAAGGAATATGAAGATGCCGCAGTCACTAACTTATTCTATTGGTGTAACATGGCCCATGATTTCTTTCACAGATATGGCTTTGATGAAAAGGCTGGTAACTTTCAACAACTCAACTTGGATCGTGGTAGAAGTAAGGACGAAGGTGAAGGTGATGCGGTGATTGCGAATGCACAAGATGGTTCAGGTAGAAACAATGCAAATTTTGCTACTCCTCCTGATGGTAAACATGGAAAGATGAGAATGTATATCTGGGATCAAACTAAGCCGATGCGTGATGGCGACTTTGAAAGTGGTATTGTCGTTCATGAATATACTCACGGTGTATCCATTCGTCTCACAGGTGGTCCAATGAATTCAAATTGTCTTGGTTGGGGTGAAGCAGGTGGTATGGGTGAAGGCTGGGGTGATTTTATAGCTACAGTCATTCGAATGAAAGAAAGCGATACACGTCATTCTGAATTTGGTATGGGTAATTATGCTAATGGTGGTGAAGGTATTCGTAAATATAAATATTCGACTTCAATAAAGACCAATCCAAGTACCTACAAGATTATGGACAGATTTGATTATTGGGGTGTTCATGCAAAGGGTGAAGTATGGGCTGAGATGCTCTATGAAGTCTATTGGAATCTTGTAGATCGCTTAGGTTTCACGCCTGATTGGTTCCCTCCTGTACCTAACAACACATTCAAGTCTGCTATGAATCAAGATGAACTTCAAAAAGTACGTGACCACATCACCTCATATGGAAATACCTTGGCTGTTCAACTTGTCATGGACGGTCTCAAGTTACAACCCTGTAATCCAAACTTCATCTCTGCTCGTGACGCTATCTTGGAAGCTGAAAAACAATTAACAGACGGTCAATATCACTGTGACATCTATAAAGCATTCGCAAAGCGTGGTCTGGGTTATGGAGCCAAGCTGGAAAAGAGAGGTTGGCTTGATCAACGTGTTGAAAGTTATAAGGTTCCTTCTGTTTGTGAAGAATAAATCATTTTTTATTTTGCATATTTTATTATTAAATAATTTCCATCGCACTACTGTTGTTACCATTATTCGTTGTATGATTCGTAGTTGTTGAAGTAGAAGATATCATGTCTACAGTTGTAGCATAAGCAGGTAAACTGAAATAAGTACCTACGTCAGCAATCCTCGTAAGATCTGCAAGTAAAGTAACAATCTCTGAAGAAACATAGATGCTTTCAGGTAAATTAGGAGTTGAAGTAGGAAAGGACTACGGATAAATAAAAAGTCAGTTAGATCCTTTTCAACCATCATCTCATCCATATACCTTTTCATCTTTGAATGAAGAATGATATCTCAGAATAATGCCACAAAGTACAAATCGAACAATGAAATAATAAAGAAAATCATCCGTCATAAACCTCTTTATGCTCCTATCTACCGTGACATCTGCCAAAAGCAGCTGTCCAATTCTATTTTCCATCACAGACACTTTCTGTACACACTCATCCCACTTTTGCTGATCTAAGTTACCAATGTCAGAAACGGAGCAGAAACCAAGTAAGGGAGTGTGCAAGAATAAGGTGAACAAACTGCCTATTTCACTCTTGTCTTGTACGGATGAAGGGTATTCTTCAGGTGACATTAAGCACATCAGTGGCTGATCAAAAATATTGGGCATCGTTTTGAATCCAGTACTGTGATCGCTATCGATAATCAAGAACATCGGCTTCCTTGTGAAAGGAGCAAGGTCTGCAGGATGAAGACAGTGAACCGATGGAATTGACACTTCAGTGTGCTTTACTATCGTTGACATAGTGCCTCCTCCCCCTGCTGCTGATGCTGCTGTACCTGAAGGTATAGCAGATGTTGTGGATCCAGTAACTGTTGAAGGCCCTGCTGCCATTGTTACTGATGAAGGGGCTACAGAAGAAACACTAGTTATAGT
This sequence comes from Rhizopus delemar RA 99-880, assembly GCF_000149305.1. Lineage (NCBI taxonomy): Eukaryota > Fungi > Mucoromycota > Mucoromycetes > Mucorales > Rhizopodaceae > Rhizopus > Rhizopus delemar. The sequence continues at coordinate 609,418 of NW_027137828.1, forward strand.
TCCAGCTCCTGATCCTATTATTCCCGAATTGGCATTGTGCACACTTCCTGTTGTATTTGTAGCAGTTGCTGGTATATTATTGATTAAAGTGCCCGTGCCTGCTGTTATCGTATTTGCTGATCCTCCTCCAGGAGCTATATTGCTTACTGGAGTTGTTGTTGCCAAACCTTGAGGATGACTGGCCGCATTGGATGAATAATTGCGAGCGTCGACCTTATGACGCTGACTCGTCTTGACGCCTCCATCAAACCCTGGAGGCATCTGCTCTACATATCCGCAACCATCAGCAGACATATAAAGCAATAAAGCAGAGTGGTCGCTAGTGTCCTTAAAAGCAGCTGAGATATAGACAAGCAGTTGGCTTAGTGAAGGTCGGTGAAGCAGATATTTATGTGGGTTGGGTCTCTTTGTCTTGTCTGGTAAAAACACAGGCTCTCTTTCAAGCGATTGTAGCATACGGTACATGTCCAAAGTTAACTCAGAGAATTTGATTTGCTTTTGATAGCTTCCTACCAGGATGGCCTCTTGCAATCTCAATTTCTCGCCAGGTCTTTCCTCAATGGTGTGACTCAGGCGATGTTCTATTTTATCAGGTGTTTTGTCGAGATTGATCGGTATAAGTTTCTTTTCTGCTTCTGTAAAGGTGCTCACTTCTTCTAAAACCATTTGCCATTCTTTTGCGTCTGGAGGCTTAAAAGTCTTTACATATTCCTCTGTCAGAACTTCAAGTTCACTTATCAATTTCTGAACATTTCCATTTTTGTTGAGCAATAAACAAACTATTATAAACCGAGCATAAAACCTCATCTTTTTGATCATCAATGCAGAACTATTTATCATACAAACGGTGAGCATTTGTTTAAATTATTCCTATTCACACTTACTTTTTTCCTTCCAAAATATCTTTAAAATATTGCCGATCATGTATAGCTTCATAAAACACATAGGCTTCATGCAAATAAGTCGTCTCACTCGTCCTTAAGCTTATAGAATTATTATTTTTCTTTATAATTTTGAATGTATTTCACGTACTAGTAATGATAATAAAGTTGTCCAATTTTACTCGCGATTTCACCTACTTCCCAGCGTTTTAAACCATAATTGGCCTTATCTTCTAAGATATGCCGATGTGTTTGCTGAAACTTCCAAAGTTTTGTATACACTTCAAATGTTTTTTCAAAATACTAGAATATAAAATATATGTCTACTGAGCAAAAAGCATATACATATAATAAAAAGAGTTGTTTTTTTTTACTGGTCTCCACTGTCGATGACTTCCTGTTGGAGGTAAATCTCGTAATCCGCTAAATAAACTTTGACTTTTTTCCAGCAAATACTGAAACTCTTCAACAAGCTTTTGATTATGTATCGTTTGTTCTTCATTTTCTGAAACTAACGCAGCAGCCACCTCTCCTGCTGCATTCAATGTTGTGTTTGCACCACTGGGTGTTGTTGTTGAAGCTGTATTAGAAAATGTTGTCTGTAAAGAATCTATTGAGAAATCAGCATGCACACTTTAAGCAGTTAGTTTTTTTTAAAAAAAAATTGACCTATAGACTTCATTTTTGATAGTTCTGCTTGCGACATGGTTTCTGTTGGTCTTTTCTGTTGCTCCATGATTTACAGAAAAAAAAAAGAAGCGCGATTTTCTTTTAAAATTGTTTGCGTTCCTTTAAATGATTTTAATTTAAAGCACGCTTTCTTTACAGTAAAATATTTTGCTTGATATTTTTTCGAAACCGAAATACGACAAAGCTGATAAAAGACACTGGTATTTTTTTATCAAAGCTATAAGCATTTAACATATGAACACAAAAACTAAAATTGATCGCATTCAGGACAGTCTGCTTCAAGTAAGGGATGTTTATTTAAACACCGATTATCTCTCAAATGCTGCATTGATGAGGAGCATTTGTGTTAAGAATCAGAAATAATTCAAACAAGTTTACATTAAACTTGAGCTGAGATGTTTTTTAAAAGAAAATAAATAAATTTAATTTATCAGAGCATCATTTGATTCGAATTATTGAAAATGCACTGTTTGCAACTTGAATGTTTCTGTATCCAACTTTAAATAAGCAGCATTTTGTACTAAAGCATGCAAGATAAAAAACTACATTAACTTTTCTACAATATTGTTCAGTAAAATAGCAAGAAAAATAGGATTATAATAGAAATTTTCTTCTATAGCCATGTATTTCTTCTTTAGCTTATCAAAAATTAGGTATTTTCTATTTTTATTCAATACAACATCAAGCCTGTGTTCTATAAAATAATGAGACCAAGTCTTCCCAGATTGACAAATTATCTTACCGCGCATGCAACGTCATTATGGGTGGCTTAGTAGCATGTTTTTTATTTTATGGCGACAATAAACATTAGCTTTTTTTTTTTTTTTTTTTCTTTTTTCATAAAACTAGGCATTATGGACTCTTTTACCGATCAGGATCGAAAACGTAAAGCTGAGGAGGAAATAAATAATGACATTGTTTCCAAAAAGATTTTACTGGAGGAGAACGAAAAATATGGTATAAAAGACGAGGTGTTAACTAAAGAAGAGCCAGTAATTGAAAAGGAGGACAAGGCTGTACCTAAAGAAGAGTCATCAGTTATAAAACAAAACTCTCCTCCACCAGTAGATACGTTGATTCCTTTTGACCGTTTGATTGTTCTTCATGTAGAAGCGACGTGTGATGAAAATACAACTAATCCTGCAGCCGTTCAAGTTACCAAAGAAAATTCTGAAATAATTGGTAAAGTAAAAAAATATTTATCCGTACTTATTTATGTTGAATTCACCTGTTTTCTTTTGATTCAGAACTTGCTTTTGTTGTGCTTGATGCTCATAATTTAAAAGTATTGCACAAGAAGCAAATATATGTTAAACCAGAGCGTACGACACTTACGCCTTTTTGTACTGAAGTAACTGGTATTCAATGGAGCTCACTAGAAAATGCTGGTACTTTGAAAGGCGCTATCGATGAACTTGATCAATATATTCAACAAAACATTGAAGAGGAAAAAAAGAGTTTTTGCTTCGTGACACATGGTGGATGGGTGCTTCGTATTCAGTTACCTCGTGAAAGCCGTGATAAGAATATAGAATTACCCAATTATTTGGCTTATTGTCGAATGTTTGATTTAAAGCAGGAGATTCAGCGCTGGCAAGTACATCACCCCGAAGTCAGTTTTCGTTCTACTTCATTGCGAGACTTGTGCGATTTATTTAAACAGGAACGAGTTCGAGATCAAACAGTTGGTCTCAACGCATGCTTAACGACTATTAATATTATACGCTATTTAACCAGTTTTCGTCACCCAGATGTATTCGTACATCCTATTGATACCAATGCTGATTTAAGGCAGTTCAAAAAGGAAGAGTCTTTAGTGATTCACTTAGCAGGATTGCCTTATGAAGTAACACAAGGTGAATTAGAAGCTTGGTTTTCTTCAAATGGTCTTCGACCTACAACAATGTGGATGATACAACCAGGGGATCATTCAAAGCCGAGTATATCAGGATTTGTACTTTTCCAGACACATATGGATGCGATGAGAGCACTTTCTTTAAATGGACGTTGTTTAGGTGATCGACCAATTGAGGTATGTCCCAGTTCGTCGAGGGTAGTGGATGCTGCGGGTAATATGTTGGTCTCTTTTCCCTTACAAGCTAAAAGTAGACATTTACGACCGGGTGATTGGAATTGTTCCAACTGTGGATTCCATAACTTTGCCTCAAGGCGTTACTGTTTCAAATGTAATTTTGAAAATCCTTCTCCTTCACCTCAAGTTGGAACCTATGTTCCTCACTCATCTCCTTTTACTGTGGGTGACTGGATATGTGCCAACCAATCTTGTAGCTATCACAACTATGCCTCTCGTGTGCAGTGTAAGAAATGTGGAGCTTATAAGCCTGGAGGAAACAAAATCATAAATACGGCTAGAAATGGACAATACACACCTCATTATGGTGCACCTCCGCCTGCTACTGGCCCTCCTACTAGTGGGCCCAGTGGCTACGGTGGGTATACAGGTGGTCGACCTCATCATCATATCACATTTAGACCAGGAGACTGGTATTGCCCAAATCCAGCCTGCGGTTTCCAAAACTTTGCTTCTCGTCAAAGTTGCTTCCGATGCTATACACCTAATCCCAATCAACCACCACAAGCCCCACAGCATTATTGGAGATAAGAAAAACGATTGCTTTGTATAAAACCTTTCTGTAATAAAAAGCTGAATTGATTATAGAATCAAATAAAATGCAAAAAAAATACAATGGAAATCATACTTCATTATTTTTTTAGCTTATTATTCTATTTTTATTGCTTTTTGTAAGTGATCCAAAGCTTTATCAACAGATTTGCTATACAAGTTATCAATAGATCTTTTTTTTACAAAAACATTCGGGCTTACATTTGTCTTGCAAGTTCATGAAGTTGAGATAAGTCTTTGTCTAGTTCATCACAATGAGTGATCAACTCAAGTGATCTCTTCGTGCTCGTCTCAAGTTCTTGACACAAGTTCTTCAAGCTTAATTTATAAGCAAGTCCATGTTCAATAGTTGATGTCGACATCTATTTTGTATATTAGATGGAATGAAATCTGTAAAAAATTGATGTACTACTTGTTGCATTTGATCTTGAACTTTCAAGATGTGAGCTGTCAACTGTTGTGATAATGCTACTGACTTTGATTCGAGTGATTCAAAGTAGGCCAAGTCCATATTGGATTCCTGTGCCATGTTTTAGAAGTGTAAAAATCAGTGAAATAAATACCAATAATATCAATAATAAAAGGGAGAGAGAAAAATTATGACTAAAGTTTCTTCTCAACTTGACAAGGAATTGAAGAAGCAGAAAGCGAGACATAGATTATTGCCATTCACTGACTACAGCTAAAAAAATGGTTTGTCGTTTATTGCATTTTCTTTTGAGGTTGTTTACCATACTGTTCTTACAGTATGAATGCATAACGTCGTTTTGAAGTGCCGAAATATACTATCATTATAAAGCACCCCTTTTCACCAACATGCCTTATCAACAAAGTCAAACAAGCCATGGATGAAATAAATAAATTAAAATACAGACTTGTCATTGTCAACCAGCCTATAACTGTTATCCTTGAGCTACTTATTACAGTTCAATTTATAGAATTCTCTTATTCACATTTGGTTCAAGATGTCATTATTGGTTTACATCCTTCTTTTATGCACTTTGCTACTGATTCCTTTAAAAATTATATCAACCTTTTCATAATAAAGCTTACAAGGCAAAGTAGTATCACTCTAGTTTTTTTATTTTTTTTTTTTTTTTTATTTTTTTTGGCTATTAAGGCGCGCTCTAATATAGTCTACCCATGTTCATGAAGCTTCATACTGAATAAACTAAGACTTACAGCGAATGGATATTTAAAAGAATAACCAAGCATTATTGCGACCTCAGTAACAATAAATGTATAGAAAGTATACTGGGTAATATTAAGCGTTTAACAAAAATAAGAGTATATTTTTAATTCGACAGAGAGATCTATAGGCTCTATTTGCGTTATTAACTTAATAAATGTCACCAAGTGAACACTTTACAGCTTAACTGTCAATAGTTTTCGATTGTAGAAGCTTCGAGGAAATTTTATAGACTTACACTTTCATTGTCTTCTATTGCAAAGGAGGTCTTTCAATCATGAGATAGCCTTGAAAGACTCACTGTGAATTGAACGCAACAACCAGGATAATATATCCTTCATATTTTACTTGGAAGAAAATAAGAGCTTTGATAAGTGATATTAGTTTCTTTGGAAACTGACTATACATCAAATAAAGTGTCACGAGTCTGATTAGATAAGGTTGTTATTATAATCAGCAATGTTTGGTTATACCAGAAATGTGTTGATAATTTGGTAAAAGTAGAATATTAACATCTGAAATAGTACACCTTCACCATCCAAAAGTCATGCAAACGCCACAATGTATTTCATAAGTTACAGCTGCTCAAAAATAACAATAGACGAGATCCAGTACAGAAGCAACACGTAAAGCCCTACAGTTTGTTTATAAATTCAGCTTAAGCGACCATTCGGCTTCGTGTAGCCTAATATGCAGACCAGACAGTGCCCTATAAAAGTTCTTTTATTTTCTAAGTTTCTTCCGTGGATTTTTTCGTCCATCCAATCAACCAGAATAAGAAAAGGTGTTACGGAGAAGAAACATGACATAGTAAGGTATAAGGTATCAAAAGATAAATAGACCGCACAAGGTTGGAGATGGTATAGTTTACAAGTGTTTGTAATGCAACTAATAAGCAAATCGGTATGATACGTCATAAACTAAGACTTCTATGTTAGAATGTATGTAATATGATAATCCTAAGTCGTCAAAGTATAATAGGATGTTCAACCAGGAAAGCCGTGGATTGTTTAGGATCCAGAATTGACTGAAATATTAAGTTATAACGTAAAACCAACTTGGATATAGTAAATATTTTTCATGTGAGCCTTGACTTTATATCGCAAAGATTGTGGTCGTATTTGTATTATAGTGGTTGTTAAGTAGGAAGCTGAACAATTTGTATATGATTGAAATGGTTTGGAGACAAAAGACTTCCAAAAATAAAGTCATGACATTATATACAATGGTTAAGTAACTAAGCTAGGTTAAATATAAACTACCACTCAGAAGAAGAGAGATTATTCGATAACGTATACAAGATTGTTTAATTTGAATAACATGCATATAGAATAGCAGGCTAAGAGTGATTAGCTGATAGTGTAATAAGCAGAGAGAGAGAGAGAGAGAGAGAGAGCATGCCTTATCCATCCGTTTAACGGAACCCCAATTTTGCATTACGATTAGAAAGTAAGTTTGGATTGATCGAGAGGTAAACCCCCTCCCCAAAATTCTTTTATATAAAAAGCTTTCTTTATACATGCTTTGGAGCACACATAGTTTTTTGTATGCGATATTATATTAAAGACAAACATGTTTGTGTCGATGTAAAACAAAATAGTAAAAACAGTTGTACTTTTTGTATTTTACTACTGATCTGAGATAAAGGTCTCATACAACAAAACGGTCAGGAAGGTGAATATCGATTTAAAGTGGAAGATTGAGTGCAATTTTATCTTTTGTTTTCTCATAGCCTTGTTATACTACTCATGGGCACATATAATTTAGTGTTTCTCACTGGAAATAAAAAGGAAAAGTGAAAGTGTATATCGGTCAGATCATTCAATGCACCCCCTTTGTTATCACTCTAATCCATAGTATACTTTGTAGCTATATCTCTTGATTATATGTCATACCTTTATTGTTTATGATCTTTATTTTAAATGGCCTAAACAGAAATGCATTCAAGCTACCAATTACTCAAAGAATAAAAACTACATTCTTGTGGCATATTTCAAACACCCAAAAAATTAATAAAAGCAGAAAGATTGATCAATATCGTATTTCTAGCAAAAAATAATTTACACTTTATCACACCCAATAATGGTAGCAGATAAGCATCCAGATTCTTCTTCTACTTTTCTTTTAGTGGACGATACCTCTAATTATGATTGAATCAATTTGTAAATGGTCTTCATACAAAATCAGTTGATCTTCAAAGTAAAACAGTCATTTTAATACAAAAACATTTTTATACCCATTTCAATTTATACAGAAAGCCGTACTGTTTATATAAACTATAGACACTTTGTTCTTATTTTTTCTTTAGTATGAAAGCAATTCAATTTCGTTTTCTTTTTATTTCTATCAATTTGATACACTAAGCCCTGTCTATAGATCCAAATAAAAAGTTATAATATAGTTTATTATCTTTCATTAAATAAGTTAGAAAAAAGATTCAATGCTCCTTATTGGGTGCCATATAAGGATGATGTCGAGATATGGTGTATCTTTTGATGCTTTGCCTTCGAGAAGAATCAAACAAAGATGGGTCTTCGACGGAGATATCTGAATGTGGTCTTGCTGAAGTCATCCATTCTTCATATAAACCATCATTTTCCGGGAGAGGTGTCTGCCCTTTGGAAGAATAAGAATATGCTGAGCTTCCTTCATTGGGAAGTGTGGGAGGTGATCTATAACCCAGCTGAGATAACAGGTCATGGCTACCAGAAGAATTAGTATTTCGGGTATAACCTAAGGTGTTATGAGATTAACATATATGATGTCAGCTTTTATTTAGTATTTCTTTCTTTTTTCTTTTACTTGAAGTCGGTTGGTTCCAATGAAAGGGTGGCAACTGACTTTGTCGGTTATAATAAGGAGTCAATTTGTGATGATAATACAAAAAGACAGTAGGATCATCAGCGAATAAAGGATGTAAAAGATCGTGAATTTTGTATTGAATGGCTAATGATCTGGCTCTATCAAATGGTATCCTATTTTACAAGAATGTCTTACATTTAGCGTAGTAGCTATGTATTATTGCTATTATTTACCAAACACCCTTTAAATGCATCGCGCCTACTTTGATGACTACACGACCTTTTTCGTTTTTTAAAATGCCATCTCGTTTACCGCGAGTCATACCGGTCACATTGAGTAGCTTTGTACCGTTAATCATATCATTATCTAATCAAAGTAAGTAATAAATGTTATAAATAGCTCATTATATAAATATTACCTTGTCGCCTTGCTACGCATATACCATTTACGTCTACTTGATAACATACCGTCCCTTCATCTTCCCATAATGTCGTAGTCAATCTTGGTCTTGAAACTAATGGACGTTGTGGCTGTGTGTAAGGATAATAATGTGTGTTAGTGTTAAATTTAGCTTGATTGTGAGCTAAAAAAAGTATATTCTTGTGAATTAATACAACAGAAGGATCACTTTTTGGTTTTTTTCTTATTACTTATTGGATTATGTGACGAAGATCCAAAGTAGTTGCTAGTAGGTATGACATTAGGAGTTGTAGCTTTAGGTATTGATGATAATGTTGGTGGGGGAGAAAACATTATTTTATTTTGTTGAGGTAAATAGCCATTCATTGGCCTTGAATTATGCTCGCTGTTTGTATTGTTCATTTATAATTAAAAAAAATCAAAAAGAAAAAAAAAAAAGAGCAAGAAAAAGCAAGGAAGGAAAGTTATAATCAATCCTATTATTCATTCGAATTATTCTTTATTCACTATTTTATCTATGACATGCAAAATCATTTCTCTTCTGTTAATCTTTTAATAAAAACTACAGCTAGTTTTTATTCTTATTTATTTATACATCTATGTCAGTTCATTGGCTCTTAATTCTGTTACGCATTATGATGTATAAAAGAGTGTATGCATGTATAAGCTCATTTTCTTGTTTGATTCCGCGTGATGTCTTTCCGCTAATCTTAAGCGGCAAATATAATGATCGTATACTATCTGTTTGTCAGCATGAGCATTGTTTCTAAAGTCACAAAAATAAAGTAAAATATACACATCCTTGTTCTTTCATTAATATATTAAGCAAATAGCAACAAAAGATATATGAATGTAGCATTGAATAAAACAAGATGATGGTTATTAAAATTGATTACTTTTCAAGCTTTTTGCAAATATATTGGGATTGTTTTTTATTCATGCAAAATAGATGTTTTCCTATGAACTCATTGAGCTATTCGTTCTTTTCTGCTTTGAAATTCAATGCACAACCAAAATGCTCGCTGTCCTTGGCAAATGACTCGATAGCCGAAGCTTTGGTTTCGCACATAAAGGATTGCCAATATCAGAAGTTCTGCTGAGCTCACACACAATACTAATCTGTTCCACAACAGCTTCAACAGCAAAGTACTTCCGGATTCACAATGCATTTTTTTTAAATAAACATACGAGGGGATGGTTTTCTGAAAGCAGTAAAATATGGCGTAATTCTTTTATCACATCAAGAAAAATTGCATGCAGAACCTCTACTGGCGCGTTTTTAGCAGTGGTGGATGATCTACATGGATATTTAGATGTCAAAGAAGATCGCAAATTTTTGTGATAAAGGGAATACCTGTTTCAATGAAAAAAATTGATGTCATGATAAGGGGCTGCTCATTATGTTCTGTTGAATAGATCATTTTTACTTTTTCTAAATTCCAATAAATCCTCGGCAAATCTGGAAAATAAGGGTATTACATTGATTCTGTCGATTTTTGGACCAGTTGATATAGAGTATGTTACCCTAGTAGGTTTTTTGTCGAAAAGATAAAATGTCCAAATTCAGAGACTAGGGTCATGTTGTATTGTATATTGGCAACGTTATTATTTGCAACAAGAATAGTCGAGCAAATTTGATTTCAAAATTAAAATACAATAATGTCAGTTTGACAATATTCTGTACTCAAGAAATATTCATGCTTCAATTTCACTATACTTGGCATATAAGAACAGTCAAGATGTATCCTTTTGAATTAATATAGCATTATTTATTTACAAAGTCTAGTTTGAAGAATAGAAGTTTTGTCAGAAAGAAAGGCTTATGTTCAACATAAGGTCAGAGTGCTTTGTTAAAATGTCCTTTTTTTTTTAAAAAAAAAAAAATGCTAAGGGTGATCCTTTTGCTTATGCATGTTAAACAAAACAAAGTCAAGATAAAGAATAAACCGTTTATTTGTTTTCATGAAATATATAATCTACTCTGTACAAGCCTTTAAACGAGCTGATTTTCCCACCAATTGATAACCAATATTTGTATATAGATTTTTGTTAGGATCCTGTTGTCTCACTACGAATAATGTCACAAACGAGTATTCCTTCAAGAATAACTCTGTGCACATAGCTACGCATGCTGATGCATAGCCTTTACCACGTTCTGTGTTAGGTGTATAAACAAAGGCTATAAAACAACCATTTCTTGAAGGCCGTCGCTTCCAGCACATGCTAACGGGTATACCATCCACATACAAGATGTATATAAATCTAGATATCAAAGACTCAAGAACAACCTCCTCTGCAGATGGTAAATTATTCGATACATCAATATGTTCCATATTGTCATTCCAAAATCCTCGTAACCATTCGGCCAATAGTGGAGCGTCAGTATCAATTGCTTGTTTCAGCTTCGTCCGTTGTTTGTCTTGTGCGATTTTTAAGGCACGAGGAGGCCATTGGACTTGCTTTACATCGTAGCTCCAGGTTTTATCAATAGTAATGAGTTTTAAATCTGTCGCCAGTGCTATCAAATTGGTTTTCATACGACCAAATGCGGGTTCAAAGGCATGAACATATTGGAGTTGTCTATGTGAAGCAGTATTTATATAATCTGTTATAGCCAAGTCAACAGCTGATAGTGTATTGTTGGCAAAGTCGTCTTGTAAGCAAGAACCATACAGCATTGATCTATCGAGACAAAACAAGGCAAATACAAATCTATTTTGATCATCCCAAACAGCACTGCAATAGAAATTAACACTGCTACTTTCTCTTTTAGCTTTCTCGGCAGCAATCCATAAAAACACAATCTGGACTTCATGTTCTATTAAATAAGATTCTGTTTCTTTAGGAATGCATCTGCAATATCATATCGTTTTAATGTAAGCTCTTTAGATTTTGTAGCCATTTCAGTAAGCAAATTTGAAGGTAGTAACAGTGGACATTTCTTGTAAATGTACTTCTATAAAAGTTGATTTACAAAAGTTGAGTCATAGTTATACAGTATGAATAAAACAATTCAAAAAATTAAGGGAATTTTGGATTTAATGTATCACGGGTTGCTTTGTGATTATAACTCAGTAACATTTATGGTATGAGTTATAAAAACATTATGATTATATACTAAACCCAATGATTAACTCATCATGAAATATTCTAATAATAAATGGGATTGTTTCGAAAATATGCCTATAATTGAATTGAATTCCTTTTATGAGTTGTGACTGCACGATATACTTATAGTTCTTTACTCTGTGTGACCAGCTGATGATTCTTCCAAAAGATTGACTTCAGATACAAGCTGGTATTAATATTTGTTTACAAGGTCCTGTTAAATGAGATCTTTTAATTACAAAGAATCCAGCTTTGTGAATCACTAGTCTGTTTGTTTTTCTTTCCACTTTTTGCATCTTTCAGATTCTAACGCTTCATTCACTCCTTACTTACATGTATATGAATTTGAAGTCTCTGGTTATAGAATGCAGTATTGATATGCATATGACTTAATGTACTTCATTCAAAATCGCGCTTGTGCTCACTATTTTCCAGAATCAATATAATACATATCCATTGTAAAGATTCCATTCATAGTATTGATTGATGGATGCTTGATTTACTTTGGTAGACTTTATAATTCTAAATTACAAGTTCTATTAGGTAAGGGCAGCACAACTTGATCTATCGTGATTCGTCACTAACTGCTAAAAAGCATTGGTTGCCTTAGTCCTTTTTTGTTTAAAATGCATGCATAAAACTGACTCTGCATTTCAGTAGTACACAATAAACTATCTATAAAAGTCATTTCAAGTTAATTTGTAAGCTGTCAATAATTAATGTCGATAAACTTCGTTACATCATTGCAACTATTATTCGAAACGGCATTTAGTACACATAAAAATTATTTCAAATAAAATGGAATATACTTTGTGTCAAAACTTAATTTTTTGAATACCATGTGATGATGGAAAACATATAAAGTTTATGTAACTTTATATGATAAACTAACAGTTTTATTTTATGCATTGAAGACAAATACTGATACTGTTATCTTTTAAAAAGGATAAAAAGGGAAAGTACGTTAAATACAATAGTACAGGAATTTACATGATGTCAAAACACTTAGGTTTCTATAAATCTGCTTCGCTCAAAGAGCTGTTTTCTCTTATTTCTTTTCTTCTCAATTATTATACGCAACGCTTCTTACTTTGGAATTGCTAGAGAAAAGCAAATCTTTTACTTTAATTATTGGCTATTAAAGAACTATACAGAATTATATATAATAGAAGTTATATATTACATGAACACATAAAAGAATTGATTTTTGTATTCACATGGACGAATTTTATTTCATAATCCCCTATATTAGATATCTTTATCCAGTTATATTAGCCAACATTATTCATAAGCATTACTTAACATTCATAAAAAAAAAAGGCAGCCATATCAACAGAAACAGCTGACCTTGGTTTAAAATTAATCTTTTTAGTAGAACATGAAGGATCTTTTACTTGCTTTATAGATTCATTGAGGTACTAATAAACAAAGGTTCTCCCTTGATATAAGCTTGTATTAATAACAATGTATAAGATCAACTTTTAGAATAATAGCTATTTTATTACAAATGAATATCAAATAAATAGAAGAATGCTCTACTAGCATCGCCAATGAACCTAAAAAAATTATACAGTAAACTCGAAACTAAACAATCAAGGCAAACAACATGGTAGAAGGGTGTATAAAGCTCATGGCAAGAAGTTTTAAATAATAAAAGCAGATCTCTGTTTTACCTTATCAAAAATATAAACACTATTATATAATAAGACTGTAAAAACCACAGGGTTTAAAGACCATCACAAACAAAATAAGAGAGACATTAGATGGGAAAATTTATAGATTAAAAGTTGCATGTGGCCAAATCAATTGTTAAATCTGAATAATATATTGTATTGATGCTGATTGATACACAAACACATAGTAAAGAAAGGATAAGGTATTATTACTTTAAAAATCTTTGAAAGATGTCAAGGATTAATTAAATTCTTTAGACTTTTCTAAAGAAAAAGCATTTGCGGTGTTCTTCTTACCGTTGAACTCATTTCAAGGAAAAGATTATTAAAGCGCTTTTATCATCATATTTTGCAAAAGAAATAGTTATCTTTGACTAAATATCACAAAATTATCTTACAAAGTCGCTCATCTATGTCTCATGCATAAAAAAAAGTATTTTTTTAGCACCAGCCCCAAATAGTAACACAAAAAAAACTGGATTTGCATACAAAAAAAAAATAAACGCAAAAAAAGAAGAGTGCTCATTGATTATTCTGTCTGTTTTCTGATTAACAAGTAATCTCATAAAGTAAGGCTGAATGTTTATCAAAAAGTAGCTTAGAGTTACATTGTTGAAATTAATTTAGAAAACTTTTTTATTTTCTGTCCTGAACAATAGGGGTAGGTTAAAACTTTTCCGTGTGACATTTGTTACACATGGAATTCGGAATAGATCTACCCCCTATTTTTTTTAAGCAAATTAAAAATAATGTTTACTTTTATAGCAAAAGCAAAGAAAAGGAAAGAAAAAGGATCTTTTAATATATAATACAACCAAAGTATAAACAAGTAGATTTTTAAATCAAAGGAATGAATTTTATAAAAAAAAAGGAAGGCTGTAGGCCTTTAAATCCTACGTATCTTTTATGCAGAAAACGGTTGTACAAATAAAAAATAAGGAAGCGACTACCTTGTCTACTAAGATATAGAGCTCATTTAAAAGTATAGAAAAAAACTATTATTTAAAGATTTAAATAAGAGGACCAAGTATAAAAGAAAGATTAATAGCTATAATCAAACAAATAACTTTTTTTTTGCATTTGCTTACTCGTTAGTCTAGAATGGCTTTACTCTTTTATTTACCATCTCTTTATGGATAAATAAGTTTTTAAAGTTTTTAGAGATCTAAGAAAAAAAAAAAGAAAAATGCCTCATCAAAAATGTGAAAAAAAAAAGGAAAATGACTCATCAAGTACGTGAAAAAAAATATTTAAATTCTTTTTGCCAAAACTTTTTTCTTTCTTCCTTCATCAAACAATCAATCTTCTCCAAAACTGATGGCCTAAATACTTTGTCTTTTTCAAATCTAACCTTGGCTCTTATGGTCTTTTGTCAAAAACTCCTCTTCTTGAACAAAATCTTTGCTACTTTTATACTTCAAACATCTCTCTCTCTCTTTGGCCTCTTAAAACCTCTTGTCTGCTATTAACTTGCTCTTTAATCAATGTTCAAACATATGGCCCACAGAATACATCTATTCTTTGCCTCTTTATATGGTCTCAATTAACATCAAAAGTTGGTGTGCTCTCTTTTGTTTATCTTTCTATGGTCCTTTTGGTTTCATTTGGTGCTAAACGCATCATTCCATTGATTTCGATGGTTAAAAAAGAAATCATATCTTGGCCTCATAAAATGGTAAAATTATTTTTTATATAATTATTTTATTAACATTCTTGAAATAGCTTACTTTGCCTGTCTTTGTTTGCCTTGGTCAAGATTACTTCTTTGCTGCTCTTTTGGCTAAAAAGTAATGTTCATAATAGAATTATCCTTTTTATTAATTATTATTCTAGTTCAATAGTTATTCTCTTCTGTGTCAATATAAATGGCTCCTTTAAGGCTGCCTCTGTTCTTGTTTTTCTGTCTGCATGGCTCACTTGGTAGCAATCCTTTCTTGTAAAAGCTTTCTTTTGGTAGTCTCTTTATCTTTGTAATCTCTTCTCTTTCTATCTCTTTATGACCTCTTTGCTATGCTTCTAAAATCTGTGGCAGGATGGGACGATGATCTGCTGGAACTTGTAAGCTCTAAGGAGGAATGCGAACTCAAGTAAAAGTAACACCCGCTCTGTTCATTTTAGTGCTAGACGGATGATGTCTTTACATCTGAAGCTACAACGAGCGAAGTAACAGACCCGGTCACGCTTTGCTTGAGAGAGGGTGATCCCTAGAAACAGGATATATCTTTCGCAGAACATTCCAGACATAGACTTAGAACCTGACAGTGAACGGAATGCCCTTCGGGGTACCACTCATATCCTATAGACTTGAAAAAGTGTTTATAAGAGTAATTCAAGGGTGATTCTTTATTATTTAAAAAAATACTATCTTAAAAAACAAAAAACAAAATTATACTTTCGAAAGAGGCTATTTACAAAAAGGCTGCTACTCATCCATGGTTTATTATTTATACAATTTTAATATCAATAAATTTTCGTTTTTCTCTGTTGACGACTTCCATTTAATTTTCCACATAACTCCCTTGTCCTTAAAAACAATAATTTTAATGAATGCAAACATTCCCATAGTATTTTCAAATGCTATTATCATACAGATGTAATAAACAAAAAAAAGTATCTTTTCTTGTATTATAATTCCAATAACAAATGATTACTATGATGTCTGTTTGAATTTGCTTAATAATAGTTAGTTAGTAATAACTGTAGATTGTACAAAATGCTCATATATGAAATTAGTTGCTTCCAGTTATCGTGGATTGTATAAGGAACCAAAAAAGGGAAGAGGTTTCCGTGAAAGTATGAGATGTTAAGCTTTTAATTTTACTCATGACCAAATTCATTGGTAATACCTTAGAGATCTAATAATGATAGAGAAGGCTTACTAATTATGTTTATCAAGTATTATGTAAGCAAGGATGCTCTAAATCAGAAACGAGCAAACTGGGCTGTTTTAATACTGCCTCTGACACATCATCTTTTCAAAATAAGTCAATTTGCAATCAGATTTGAAAAATTTCAACATTATCATATTATGTGATGCATGATCTTAATTTATAAAGATTTTTTCGATTATTATGAAAAAATAGCAAAGTTTTATACCACAAGCAAAAGCTATACTATTTCAAGTTTCTAAAAAAAAAACCTAAGCTACTTAACTTCAGTAGTAACTTGGGTTTTTGTTACAAGATGGGAACTCTAATTTTTATAAGTTGCCATCGCAGACTGTTCTTTAGAAAAGACCTTTTAAGTTTTATTATATTGTAAAGCATATACCTCAAGGGCGCTAAATGGGAATGATACTTGCTAGCATTATGAAAAACATTGAATTTTGTAATTTAGCAGAGCGCGCTTTTGTTTTTGGTAGTAGACAATGCAATAAGTGGCAATTGAATATATGATGCATAATAAATGAATTGAGAAGATACACTACTTCTATGTTCATGAAAATTAAATTTAGATACTCAATTTTTAATAAAAAAATCATTGTGTAATGCATACTCACAAGCGACATTGATTGTACTAGAAAGGACATACTAGGCTTCTTTCACTAATTTAGTATAGCTTCAGATTGTATTTAATAGGACAGAAAAGTATTATTCGATAACGTATACAAGATTGTTTAATTTGAATAACATTCATATAGAATAGCAGGCTAAGATTGATTAATTGATAGTGTAATAAGCAGAGAGAGAGAGAGAGAGAGAGAGAGCATGCCTTAGCCATCCGTTTAACGGAACCCCAATTTTGCATTACGATTAGAAAGTAAGTTTGGATTGATCGAGAGGTAAACCCCCCCCCCTCCAAAATTCTTTTATATAAAAAGCTTTCTTTATTGAACAACAAAAGTAGACAAAATTAAACGTCTATATAAATTCTATCTTCCCTACGAACATTCGATCTGAGATAAAGGTCTCATACAACAAAACGGTCAGGAAGGTGAATATCGATTTGAAGTGGAAGATTGAGTGCAATTTTATCTTTTGTTTTCTCATAGCCTTGTTATACTACTCATGGGCACATATAATTTAGTGTTTCTCACTGGAAATAAAAAGGAAAAGTGAAAGTGTATATCGGTCAGATCATTCAATGCACCCCCTTTGTTATCACTCTAATCCATAGTATACTTTGTAGCTATATCTCTTGATTATATGTCATACCTTTATTGTTTATGATCTTTATTTTAAATGGCCTAAACAGAAACGCATTCAAGCTACTAATTAAAGAACAAAAATAAAGTCACTTTTGCACTACAAAAAGTATCTTTAATCCCTGAGCAGGTATGCTTTAGAAAACTAGATTTTTGAGATGCTTGTTCTCATTGAAGACACCGATATAAAATCCTGCTACTATGTTAAAGAACCCTGTCTAATCCGGGGGAGGATTGTTTCTGTAAATATGTTCAAAAAAGCTATTTGTAATTTAGATAATTAACTTATAAATCAGAATTGCGAGTTTTCTGTAGTGAATAAATAATTATTTACACGACCTAGAAAAGACTAAATTGCTGTTAATAAATACATCTCACGCGTATATGATGTTGAAAATCATTTTTTTGTAAGCAGAATTTATTTTATTATTTAAGCTATTTCACTCAAAGCCTTCTCCAACGTGCTAAGCATCTTTTCATTTTCTTCTTCAGTACCAACAGTAATTCTCAAACAACCATCACATCCGTATTCTGTTCCTCTGAAACGAACAACAACATCAAGTAATTCGGCCATTTGAGAATAAACTTTGAGAGATCGTTCATTACAAGGTTTGCCTTCAGAAGAAAGAATTTCAACAAGGACAAAGTTAGCATCATTGCCACCCAAGATACGACCTGTGCCATCTAAAGCCTTCAATTTCTCAATCAATAAGCTGCGTTGATCAATCAAGCGTTTACGGTATTCATACATCTTTTGTAAACCAGTGTCTGAGAGTGCCTCAGCAGCAATCAGGGCACTAGGGGTACCAATGTTATAAGGTGCCTTTGTATTGTTCAGAATTTGAATAATGTCAGGGTGACCAGCAGCGATACCCAATCGAATACCAGCAAGTCCAAAGCTTTTACTAAGTGTTTGCATCACAACCAAATTGGGATAGCTGTCTACCCAGCTAGCTACAGATCCTTCTTCTTTATCCACAAAGTCAACATAAGCTTCGTCTACAACGACAATGCCTTCATAGTCAGACTCTAAAACAGCGCGAATACTGGCGTGAGAGAGACAAGTACCAGTAGGGTTACCAGGTGAACATAAAAAGATGAGTTTGATTTCTGGATTTGCTTTAACACAAGAAAGAACCTATTTTGGAATATATTAGCACACACTACCGTGTAACATACATTTATCTTCCTTACATTATCTACATCAAGTTGATATGCACCATTTTCAACAATAAGTTTGGACTTGACAACTTCAACGTCGTTGATTTGAGCACAGACTGAGTACATACCATAAGTAGGTGGTGTGATCAAGATCTTGTCTTTGGCAGGTACACAAGCAATTCGAATGAGCAAGTCAATCACTTCGTCAGAACCCACACCCAAAAACAAGTTCTTTGTAGACTTTAATCCTCTGAGCTTCATAATGCGTTCTTTGACTTGAACTTGGTAAGGGTCTGGGTATCTATTCAAATCGCCCTTGTGCTCGGTTGTTAAAGCAGGACCATAAGCATTTTCATTAGCATCCAAAAGGATACCCTCACTATAATCGTCTCTGGCGCATCGATAAGGTTTTAATGCTAAAATATTGGGTCGAATAACTTTAGTAAGGTCGAAGGGCATTTTTTCTACTATTATTTTTTTTAATATGAAAAGAAAAATATTTTTGATAGGTCTCGCCCTAAAAATGGGAACTGAATCAAGTGTGAGTCACTTTCGGTTAATAAAATTAAAATACTTGGGTGAGTCATATGCAGTACACCACAAAAGAATTCTTTTATTTTAAACATGGCAAAACAGCAATTATGGGACGTTTTTAGATTAACACTTGCTGAAATTATGAAAAGATATCACTTTACAAAGTTTATACTTTAGACTTAACAATATTTATTATTTGAATCCTTTAAATATCAATAAGCCTAGGCATTTAGGTGCCGCAACAATGTTCATAAATGCACTAGAAGGAAAAGTGAGTAAAAGCTTCAATTCAATTTCCTAGATTTACATTTTAACATGTAATTCGATTTATTCTAAACTATGATTACTTGATACTTTTTCACTTGACCATAAATAAAATTGCTTCATATACGTGTGGAAAAAGAATTGGGATAACATTATATGGTATTGGCAGTTTCAATATAATAGGCTGGAATACAAATCCCTCATGTCAACAGAACAATTCCCTTATATCCTATCAATCTTTGAGCATAGATAAACCTTAAACTTTAACATTGATATTATCCGATATCGCAGGTGTATAAAGTTGAAATGCCTAGCCATATCAAAGTTTGGACTTACTGTGAACTTTGATTATAGAGCTTTTGTATAACTTCATCTTCCCCAAATGAAAAGTAGCAATAAATCCAGGTATCGTTTTGTCCATGAGAGCTGTAGAGATCAAATTCAAGTTGGGTGTTATTTAATCTTGGCAGAACATATACCGGGTTGGCTATATTGTTGATAATATTATGGAAGGAGCTACCAGCCTTGATGTTCTCTTTAGATTGGACTTTGTTAAGCTTACTATAGACTTTGTGGTAAATTCGGACGTCATCGTCGTGTTTTATGCACTATAGCATATTATTATTTTCTGGACTACACAAAAAGTTAATAGAAACTGCACAACTTTATAAATATTCACGAGATATTTTATTTGATGGGCATTTGTTGTCTTTGTGAGGCCCTAAAAGAAGATCAATTGCTTCATTCGAGTATCAGACATAGTGCTTTGTTGCTTTATTTCCAAATTATTCCAATCCTCTTCCCTTTCTTTATCTCCTTCTACTTTGTTCGCAAGTCATTGTATTTTGCATATCGCATGCTCGTCACCATCAAACATACCGACCACTTGATAAACACTATTAGATGTTGCTATTCGATAAAAGCTAGCCAAGGTGATCGCCAGACAAGAAAATTTTCATTATTGGGTAGAGAACATCACATATCAAATGAGTTGTATGATTTAGATCCAGGAAGGATATCAATTGGCTGGACCTAATGCGCTTTGAAATACAAGTTGACGCGTGTAGTTCATGAGATGGCTGATGAAGCTTGTTAAATGTTTGTTATTCGCACCATTACTAAAACTGACATGGGTAGAATCACTGAAGTTGTATAAAGAGACTACACAAATAGTGATATCCATGCTCAAAATGACCTGTTAGTTCTTTGCTGTCTTTGATAAAACTGAAAAGGCTAGGGGCAGATCTTGGTGTTAGACAAACATCAGACCAATCCTCTAAAAGAACCAAACTACGAGTACAAACACGTTTATTTCTTTTTAATAGCTTCTATAGCTTCATCGATATCTGGAATGAGTTCTTTTAATTTATGCCATTGAGCTAAAGGGAAACAGATACCGGCTTTTCCTGGACGCATTTCACCCGTGTTTTTATCTTTATAGAATTCACGAATATCAACTGAAGGTTCGCCTGTAGAAAACAAACGGACAGTAACCCTTCTCTTTGCAGATAGCTAAACGAGATTTTAAGCATGCTGGCATAGCGTCAACTTTTGTTTTACCTCGAAAATTTGGTCTCCTTTGTCGTCCTTGTTTGTTTCTCTTTTTCTTTTTTCCCCTGCTTTCTCGATCTTTTGCTTTTTAACAGCTTTTTTGCTATCGTCGTTTTCTTCTATAAATTCTTCTTCTTCTTCAGAAGATTGATCTTTATTCTATCGATAAAGACGATTAAGAAGAAGAGTAAATAAAAGCAGCGAGTTTTTACCTTGTATTCTTCGTTATCTTTTCCCATCTTTTATTGTTGAGAAAAGAAAAAGAAAAAGAATTTGCATGACGAAAAAATAAAAATAAAAAAAAGTGACTTTCAATAGAAAGCAGTAAACAAGAAAAGAGCAAAAAAAAAAAAAAAAAAAAAAAAAGGAGACAGAGAGCTATCAAAGAGATAGCTGAGTTGAAAGGCATACAAGGCAGACAAGAAAAGAGAGATTATCAGATCTATCTTATCTGCTTATAATGATAGTATTGATAGACATGAATGAGGATAAGATTTATTTGTTCATAAAATGGAATTGTACAAGTAAAAGAGAAAGAAAGAAAGACCAAAGCAAACAATAATTAAAGAGAGTGTAAGAGAAAAATTAAGATAAAATACAATGTCTTTGAGCTATTAATTTTTTTAAAAAAAAAAAAAAAAAAAAGATTTTTTGACTCATATTCACTCATGGAAAAATAAATAAATAAAAAAGCGGTCAAAACACATAAAATTCACTTTCTTTTTCACATCCTTCTGTATTATTCTTTACACCATGTTGACTAGACACTTGATTCGTCCTCAAATACAATCATTGGTAAAAAAAAAGAAAAAAGAAAAGAAAATGTCTGCGATATTGATGCATGAGTAGAGGAAATATTCTACTGAAGCTTCACTCATTCAACCTATCAAAGAGGTAAAACAATCAAATCCTTTTCAATTTTACAGAGTAAATTAAGCACAAGTATTCATTAGATCACACATCCAGATACTGGAGCTTCACAATCCACCTTGGACAGTATTAAAGAATATGAAAACTATACTGTCACGGCCTATGCTCGTCCCAACCTCATCATTTCCCACGGTAAAGGAAGCTATCTGTTTGATACCAGCAATAGGAAATATCTCGATTTTACAGCCGGTATCGCCGTCACTGCTCTGGGTCATGCCGATGAACAAGTAGCTCAAGTTCTTTACGATCAAGCTAACCAATTGGTACATACCAGTAACCTTTATTATAATCACAACGCCGGTCGATTAGCCAAGACGATCGTCGAGACCACCAAGGCGAATGGTGGTACATGGGCGCGTAAGTTATTTTTGGCCAACTCAGGTACAGAGGCCAATGAAGGTGCATTGAAATTTGCTCGTAAATGGGGCAAGCAATTTCCTGACAAGACAGAGATTGTATGCTTCACCAATGCCTTTCACGGTCGTTCGATGGGAGCTCTTTCAGCAACCTATAACCCTAAATACCAAAAACCATTTGCTCCACTGATTCCTGGCTTTGTGACAAGCCCATTTAATGATATTGAACGTGCCTTGGAAGCCATTACGGATAAGACGTGTGGTGTGATTATTGAACCTATCCAAGGTGAAGGTGGTGTTCATCCTGCAAAAGCTCAATTTTTGGAAGCTTTACGTAAACGATGTGATGAGACAAATGCACTATTGATCTTTGATGAAATTCAGGTATATAAAAAAGACATGGTCGTGATTGAATTGCTCATGTTGTTGTTTTAGTGTGGTTTGGGAAGAACGGGTAAATTATGGGGACATCAACACTTTAGTAAAGAGTGTGTTCCTGATATTTTGACCATGGCTAAGCCTTTAGCCAATGGTGTACCTATTGGTGCTATCATGACATCAGAAAAAGTAGGCGATTTGATAAAGATTGGTAAAGAACTACAATAAGATTGAGTGAGTATTTTTAATATGATCTCTATAGGTGACCATGGTACTACATTTGGTGGTAACCCATTAGCATCTGCTGTTGCCTTGAATGTCGTGAACCGTATTACTCAACCCGAATTCCTCAAATCTGTAAACGAAAAGGGAGAGTACATGAAGGAATTATTAAAGCTAGTCCAATCAAGTCACCCAGACTTAATCAAGGAAGTTCGTGGTCAGGGTTTGTTGATTGGTGTTGAATTCAATAAGGATCCCTCGCCTATCGTCAAGATGGCTCGTGAGCGTGGTTTGTTGGTAGTGACAGCTGGATGTAATACTGTTCGTATTGTTCCGCCTTTAAATATATCCAAAGAAGAATCTTTGGAAGGTGTTTCCAAATTTGCAGGCGCTGTTGAACAATTTGCCTCTCTTTAAATAAAATAAAACAATAGAACGCGTAAATAACAAAATTACTTGTTTTTATTTTCGTTCATTAACGAGCATCCTGCACATCGTAAAAATTCTTCAAATATTCTTCTGCTTCCGAATATTCCTTTTTAACTTGAGGCAATAAAGTGGCGATACCTTTTAAGGCTTCCTCATCATTTAATTCACCTTCTTCACCTTGATTGTTACCTACGTTTTGAATTTTTTCACAAGTTGCCTTTACTTTTTTTAACCCAATTGCTGCTGAACTGCCCTTAAGAAAATGGCCGAGTCGAGACAATTCTGATAAATCCTTCTTTTCCCTGTTTAAAAAAATAAGCTTTTTTTTATGTTTCATCTTTTTTTGCTCTATTACAATGCTTCATCCATATCTTTAAATGTAGTCTCAGCTTGTTCAAAATAATTAAGGACAATACTATATGAGAATTCATGATCATCTTCATCGTCCATATCTAATAGTTGATCAAATGTGCTCATATCAATAAGATCATCAATATTCTTTTCTTCATTTGTCTCTTCTTCTTTCTTATCATCGACTTCCTTCTAATAGAAGGCATAAATAACCAGCTATTTTTATTATTAAGCAAAGAAAAACAAAACCTTTTTTAATTTTTCGTCACTAATTACAGGAGGGGAAGCTTCACGGTTTGCCATCTTGTTATTATTTTGGTATAAAGAGAAAAAAAAGAGCGGATGATAATAAAATTTTTTCGGATTTTCCTTATATTAATATACGTCATCCGGTGTACATGAATAAACGCGTAACTTTTTTTTATTGCTTACACACTATTTTCACCAAACCTATTAAAGAATTAGTTCAATTTAAAAATGGCTTATTCAATGTGGGTGTACAAAGGGCTTCAGTAAATTGAATCATGTGGATTTATTATTTATTTATTTTTTTTTAAAAAAAAAAAAAAAAAAAAAAAAAAAAAACCTCCCCAACTGACAATATACGTGTTCATATCTTTTTATTATCGTACCATTCAAAATTTTCGAAACAGGCTTATAAAAGTCCCATCTCATTTTATAAACTACAACTTGAGTATTGGTCATTTGAAGAAAAAGGAAATGACCGAAACAGGTTTTCAACTACATAGCTATTACCAAGTACAATACAAAAATGCAAGTCATCTTGTATTTAAAGGATTCAAAACCCGCGCAACTTTGATGGATTTTCCCGAGCTGGATGTGAAGGAATTTCAGGTTAAAATAGAGGAATTTGCGCTGAAGGATTTACAGTCAGAGAAGATACGCATGAGCTATAAACAATGATCCTATCATTTGCGACCAACAAATATCTTATATAGCAGCATTACTTTTTTTTTAAAAAAAAAAAAAAAGAACAATATTTTATAGCGTTGAGATGTCCATTTGTTTATTAAACTAGACTCCAATCTTAATACAGTCAATACTTACAAATGATGTAGACCACAAGACAAGTCTTTTTTTTTATGTCTCAAAATGTTTGATTGTTTATTTTTTTGTTTGTTTGTTTGTTTGTTCTTTTAATGGTAAAAAGCCTAGACGCTGTTGTCTTACTATCTTGTACAAGCATTTTTTGAAGCCTTTAAATGTAACATTGAATGAAAAACACTTGTTTAGAAACCCAAAGAGTCTACATGATTAAAGCAACGAATATCTTGTGAAAGATCAGTTTATCCTAGAAAGTAAACAGCAAGAAATAACACGCTTAGTTAACTATTTCAACTAGCAAACATCAAAAGATACCAAGTGAACTATTTTGGAAACCCTGCATTAAAAATAACAGGGTTAATACAGTGCAATACTAATCTTGGGTGGCTCTTGGTTTGTCAGAGAGGAATTATAGCATCACACATTGGGAAATTATTGAAATCGTCTTCAAGGATAGGCAATTGGCAATAAAATAATATACTTTACAACTCATTACGTTCATGCAAATTGATGTACTAAGAATTGACTTTTATGTAGTTCAATTTGACTAAATCAATTTTTATTTTCTGTCTAAAAATGGTTCTTGTAAAAACCCCAATTGTCCTCTTAAGCACCCAACCCTCTATTTTTCGCTCTCATTGTTACTTTGATTGGTTCCTTTATACCATTGTTGCCAATAGAATCACCTTCTTTCCATCCCATAGCAGCCAACATACGATGGCCAATGTTGTTTGATGAAATAGGCTGAGCATCTGATCCGACTACTTTACCACTTTCCAAAGGAGAGCGACGTGTTACAGCTTTCGCTGCTTTCATTTTCCTACCTCTGCTTGCAGTAGGCTTATTTGTGATTGGTAGAGAACGCAGAGAGTCTGGTGTTTTGGTTAAAGTAATACAAGCATTGTTGTTTTCAATTTGCAGTTTAAATAAGTGAGCAAGTGCGGGTATAATATGGATGCGTCCATAGTTTGTTGGGTCAACTATTATATATTTTTCCTTCTCCTCCACTTCAATAAATTCCTTTAAAAGACAATCCAATATATATTTCTTGTTTCCTTGTTCCATTCTGCGCTTCTCTTTCTTTCTTTGCTGTTCTTTTTCCTTTTCTACTTCTTTTCTTAATGCTTTTTCTTCTTCATATGCCATAAGTGAATATCCATTTCTTAGTCCTTGGGGTACTTGATTGATATCAATCTTCAATGCTTCCCATGATTCATCTTCACTTGTGTCATCTTCTTCTTGTTTATTTGAGGATACATCCTCGTATAATACTTTTTTCAACATATCCACATCTATCACAGGATCCTGCTTTCTTTTATTATATCCCACTTCTTCAATATTTGAGTTTGCCCAATGTGATAGCGCTCCAAGCATCTCAATATCTTCACTACTACTAATTGATATAACATCATCATCATCGCTGCTTATATAAATCGAATCATCTTTTATAATCCTTTTCTTTTGTCTCTTTATCTTTTCATCCTCATTCCGTTCCTTTCTTTGTTCACTTTCTTGAGCATACACTAGAGAAGGCGCTGAATCCATATAAAATTCAGTGTCTCCTTGCTCAATTGAAATATAATCAGATGGGGTTGAATCAATAAAGAATCCAGCATCTTCTTCAGGTTGAACAGGTTTTGCAGTGACTGATTGACTGAAGCTAAATGCGGGTAAAGATGACATGACTGATGTTGAAAGATTGGCTTCGTCAGATACAACAATAACTAGTAAAATTTAGTTGAGCCTGTGTTTATTTAGTCTTACTTTTTTGTTTGTCGCTTTTAATTTTATACCTTCTTCTTGTTGAAATAAGCTTTCTACAGTACTACACGGATTATCTTCATCGTCGCTGGTGGGATCTATTATGCCTTTGATCCATCTTTTTTTATGAGAAGAACCCCGCTTTTTTCTTGATTGGCATGCAACTTTATTTCCTTTGGAGATTTTTTATTTTAGTTTAATAGTTTTAAGGATTTATTATCTTTTCAAATTACGATTTCTCTTAAAAGGTGGCATAAGAAAAAAAAAAAAAAAGGTTGCGCAGGTTTTTTTTTACTATTTAGGAAGGCGTGTCACAGTCATTTTTTAATTTGTATAAAATGCCTGCGAGAAGCAAAGTCAGTATGTTCATATAAATATACACTATTTCCTGAAATTTATGAGACGCTTAACAAAAAAAAAATTAATGTACCAAAGGAAAAAAAAGGATGCTCACCCAGAAATTTAAGCTGAACGGCGCACCGAATTCCGAGCTCGTTGTATTTTTGTCCTGTGCGATAAAACACTGTCAATGGTTACAGGATCATGGTTTATAAGAAAATGAGACAGGAAAAAGAAAAGGGTGATTTAATAGGGAATTATACAAGGTTGATCACTGTATAAAGTAAAAAAAAAAAGGTAACAAATGATGGAATCCGAGAGTGGTTGTAATGCTGCAATTGTTTACCGTTGCTGTTATAGTTTTTGCCCGTAAAAAAGATGCAAAAAAATCACTGTCGCAATCGACGTACTGGTGCCTTGTGACATGGGAAGGGATCTAAATAAACATAAAAAAAAGGGCGTGAGAATGATGTTCATTATCAAATAAGCCATGATTTTACGACATAAAGTCAAAAAGGTCTTGGGGTGACGTCGTAAGTCCAGCATAGTCGATCACGACCAGCCTTATAGGACGCACAGCTGTCTTTGCATACGAGATTAGATCTAAAAAATAAAAAATCTCACTGTGAGTTACAATGTTGTAGGTAATCAAGCTGTTTTTTACCTTGCATGTCGCCATGGGCATGGCGGATTTCCTTGCTCAGAGTGCTACATTTCAAGTCTCGTTCCAGAAGAGACGAATTGGCAGCGCAAATGGGGTCACGTAGATCTTGCTGCACCGGCAGGGGTCCACCAAGATAGCCGTCATATTCTCTAATAAACGCAGGCGTACCGACTTGGATTCGTTTGTGTGGCTTTTGCGAGCGTATTCTATTGTCATGCACTCGCCAGTTTTGACGCTCTCGATGAACATGTGCTTGTTAAACAAATTCGCTGCTACCTGATCTTTAAGTTAAAAAAAATAAGATACCATGTCACGCTGATTTTTATCTTTTGCACCTACCTTGTCTCTCTGGCATCAAAAACCACATATTTCGCACGAGCATCTGCTTGTCGTTTATTCGTTTTCGGCTAGTCAGCCTGGTCACCGATGGAAGGTCATTTAACCATTGGGAAGATGTTGACATTGGTACCGTGGTAGCGTCTGGGATGAATCTGGCAACAATGTCGCGGATCGATTTGTTACTGATATTGTCAAATTTCTGATATAAATCGATGTTTGGAGGTGTCGTACAAGAGATGGTTGAGAACAAATCCATCACCGCCTGCTTTGTTACGGTACCTTCAAACACATCTGGTGTTACTGCGCTTGACGACTCGGATGACGAAGCTATTGCAGTTGGCTTGCTACAGGATAACACGGGCGAGGATGGCATCGTAGATGGTATAGGTGCTATTTGAGTGCCTGCTAAGAGGGAAGGATTGCAGTAAAAATCATAAGTTGAAACTAAAGCACCTCTCATCAGCTTACCAGCAACGTATGCCATATATGTGATGCTGTCTCGTATGATGGACTCTTTCCCCATGTTACAGTAGCCGCTCTATTTAAGGGTGTCTGATTTAAGGGTACTTTCTATTTATGGGTGACTTTTTACTGATGTACAGATATAGAGCACGGTCGTACTGCTGGGTTCGGAAGCGTGCCTTAAAGTTGTCACTAATTCCTGTATATACAAAATATGAATGAGAAAACTGTAAAACAAAAAGACAGATTATATAGCATTTTATCAACAAATAATAGGCTACCTACATCAAGAGCTTGTGACTTGCTAGCCGTGTTTGCTAGGAGAAATAACAATTTGATATTGTTGAGCGGAATTCTTATTTTATGAACGGACGCATTATCCAAAAGAAGAGCAATTTTTTCGATTCTGTCTTCCAAAGGCAACATTTAACTTTTTCACGTATGCTGTCATCCAAGCATCAGTAGAATAATGGTGTTCAATTTCATGTTTTTTTCTAATTGCAGTCATGGATAACAAGTTCGCTCTTGCTTCAAAACATTCGGGGCTCTTGTCTTGTGCGATAACAATTGGTTGTCCTTTGTAAGTTCCACCCAAATTATAGAGCAATTCAACTGTCAGACGAGTTTTACTTTTTTTTTTAGGCCATCAAGCGACTCGGAGGAACATATGATTCTTCTTGGTGGTTGCTGGTAATATAAACCTGTTTCATCAAAGTTCATGATATCTACAGGATCATATGGTTCAAGAAGTTCTTTTATCTTTCTCAATTCGTTCTGAATGTTTTCAGAAGTCAAGTTGAGGATATCGTGTTGTTGTTAGACTTTTACCATTTTTGACAACATTACTATCACTATATAACGTTTCAGCATTTTTGAGAATGTTTGATATAGTCTGTTGGGCAAGTGGTTGATCTAAATTGAATTTCTTCATAGCCCATTCACCTAATTCTGTTTGATTAAGCTGGCCAGCAGCTTGTTGATCCAAAAGCTCAATTTTTTGAGAAAGAAAGGCGTGCTGGTTTATTATTAGATAGAACCTAAAGAAAGAAAATAAATTTTGTTGTCGTATATTTATTCTCATCAAAATTATTTTGAGTCTACGACTCGTATATTATCCTTCCAGCAACTTTGATTAAGTCTTAAGCAAGTTTTGATTTGTTAATGTCCTTACACAATTACCAAATCTATACCAACCGACAGTGGCCTATGTGGAAACAAGTTGTACAAACATGTCTATAATGTAGCTACAATACATATTAAGTGAGGTCATATTTTAACAGTCACGTATTTCGATTTAAAGGTATTTCTATTTAAGGGTGGACATTGATTTTGATTGGCTGTGACATTACTTGCTGGAAGCACTGTACGGATCTTTCTCTTTCGGTGTATGACATGAAACGCATTAAATATAATGTGAATACTTCCTTTTCTTATTCAGTTTTAATATAAATTACGTTATTTCTTATTTTGTATGTCTGCCTATACATAACACTCGTAATTGATCTTTCTTGACTTATTTTCTCCTACTTTTTCATGACATTTGATGCATAATTCTGTAACACCTAAAGTATAAAAAAGGAAGTTTAAATAAATGAAAAAGCCCGTCTGCCAAGCAAAAGAAAAAAATTCTAGCTTTGTCCCTGAACACAAAATATATTATTCTTTGACGAACAAAAGAGAAAAGTAAGAGTAAATTATGATTATGACACTTCCTTACGTATAATTTGACAAGTATATAAAGTATAATCGCATCATATAATACAAATGTGTAACATTTTTTTTAATTTAGCTTGCTTTTTCATTTTTGATCAAACTGGTTGTAAAATGAACTTTAACTCCGTACTGTGCGTTAACTTATTACTCATCAAAAGATAGAGAGAGATGCCATTGATGATAAAGAGGGCATGGTATGGATTTCTTTTAATGGAAAACTATATATTTTGCCAAGCTATTAAAATGAGAATAATGATACAAACCAACGCGATACAAAATAAAGAGCACAACTAAATTATTTAAAGTTTCATCCTATCCATTTTTTTTTGTAATCCGAGGAAAGGTTTTCTTACAGAATAAAAAAGAATATTACTGCTACATGTGAGCATCCTTAAAAATATAGTGGTAAGAGTGAAACGGGCTTGTTTCACTGACATGGCTTGATGCTTTCTTTTCTTTTACCCAACGATCCGTTTGCAATACTTTACATGACTCGAACTTGCACTAAAAATATCTTTGCATACACAAACCTTGACATTTCGTCCTTTTATCAAGAACAGGTTGTTACTCGGTTATATATTTTGTACACTTGAAGTTTATATGACATGTATGCCTTTTAGGAAACCAAGTCGCTTATTTTATCCAACCAAAAATTCAGAAAAAATTAAACTTGTTCGCAGAAACTTCTGTAAACAGATTGCGATTCATTCCTTTAATGAATGGCAAGTTCTGAGTTTAGTCTTTGTTTAAACGTTATATTTTATTAAAGGTCCAATTGAGCGCTAAAAAATAAAACAAACAAGTGTCCGCCCAGACCAGATTAATCCGTTTGGAGGTGTGATGTTTAAAAAAAACCCCCTTCGGGTTCAAGGGTAAAAAATGAGAAAGGAAAGTAGAATGCATAGAGAGACATACGAAGTTAGTTGAATTGTTTCAGCCATTCAATTAGTTTTTGGCCATGAGGTGTCTTGCACGGGATGGCTGTATAGTGTTGTAGTTGATCTAATTCATGGAGGATAGAACATATAACGGGCCATCAACAGGACCAGGACAGAGCAATACTAGAGGGAACAAATGTGCGTGTCGGAAGCATATTCAAAAGGAAAGATATAGGGTCAGCTATTGCTTCAGGCATACGGAGACGACGATGCATATTTAAGCAGCTGATGGCGTGACGTCTTGACAGGTTGTTGTTGGGATGGTAAGGGCAGGGTTTGGGAGCTTCACCTGGCAACCAACCAAGGCGCCATCCTATACATCGACTTCTTTCTTCATTAATCGTTGGTAACCACAAGATAGGGTCGGACATTGATTTTGATTGGCTGTTACATTACTTGTTGGAAGCACTGTATAGTTGTGTCAATCGGGTTTATTATTTCAACTGAATCTACTACAATGCATTGACCTTTTTTTTTTTTTTTTTTTTTTTTTTTTTGAATTATAAACTGGGATTTAAAATTTTTTTGGTCTAATAACATCTTTCCCGACTGTATAAAAAAAAAGTGACATTTTTAGTATAAATACCAGGGCACCTCTTTTCTTCTTCTCTTTTTCTTTCACCATTGTGAATTGAAAAAAAATGAAGTCCATCTTTGCTGCCATTGTTGCTGTTGCTATCACAACTGTCTCTGCTCAAACTAACATTGTCAGCATCACATCCCCTCTTACTGGCACCGTTTATACTGCTGGTCAGGATGCCATTATCTCTTGGTAAGCAGATATAAGTACAGAAAAAGCTTTGTTTCTAACTTGTATATAGGATTGATCCTCAAGTCACCACTATCTCCAAGATTGTTTTAGCTCAAGGTGCTGCTACTTCTCTTCAGCCTGTCAGCACTATTGCTACCAACGTGGATGCTTCTAGTCTTTCTTACACCTGGTCTATTCCCTCTGATACTGCTGCTGGTACTGATTATGCCTTAGAATTGGGTACTTCCCCTAATGTTTCCTACACCGCCTTGTTTACCATCCAAGCTGCCTCTGGCTCTTCTGCCTCTTCTTCCAGCTCTACTACTGCTGCCTCTGGCTCTTCCTCTTCCACTGCTGCCGCCGCTTCTGGCTCCTCTACTTCTAAGACTAGTTCTGCTTCGTCTGCTGTTTCATCTGCTGCTTCATCTGCTGCTTCATCTGCTGCTTCATCTGCTGCCTCTTCTTCATCTTCCACCTCTGCTGGATTCAAGGTTACTGTTAACCAAGCTGTTGCTGGTATGGCCGCTGTTGCCGTTGCTGCTATGATGATGTAAAATATTTCAACTTGTATTTTTTTAATATTTACTATTTTACACTTTTAATTGGTCCTTGTTAACTGGGAACATCCATTGGTGATGTTTAATATCAAATAAAAATAAATTATTCAAAATTTTCATATCATCCATGATTGCTCATGATTCATATTGGAAAGATTATTTAATTAGGAACAAAGATCAGCAAGGTTTCTATGTGAAAAAGAAAAAATAAAAAACAGCATATAAAAGACATACATAAAAAGCATAAACTTATTCAGGGGCTTTTTTTTATCAAGAGAAAGGGGCATATTTCAACCAGCTTGCTTTTAATTTCTCAGAGCTTTAATCCTTTAGCTTTTTAAGGCTATTTCAAATTTACACTGAAAAGAGACAGGGCGATGAATATCCGGGAAGAAATAAAGTTTTTTATTATTATTATTGAAGCCAAGAAGAGTAAAGATATTAATTTTATTTCAATTGATCTGTTTGTAACATGACACACAAAAGACTTGGCATTAGATTGATAAAGATGTTTTGCGTAATCAGGCATATACATAACAAGTTGGTAAGATAGAATATATGAAAACTTTCTACTCGATGACAAAACACTTGTTCCACTTTACTAATAATAATAGTAATAAACAAAAAAAAAAAAAAAAAAAAAAAAGTTTAATATTCAGTGCCACTATTTTATTTCCATACAAAACTGATAAATCAAACCCCGATTTGATAAAGACAAAGATTTAGGTTATTGTTGTCTAATAGTAAAATAATTTACTTTTTTTTGGAAAAGAAATAAAAAAGTGTACTTCTATTTATAGAATAGACTTTTTAAATAAAATGAAAAAGAAAAGCAGTTTCTTTTGACTATTCTTTGTTTTTCTTATAAAGGCATGCTATAGGATAATAAAGTAAAACTATTTCTTTTTAAAAATAATAATAGAATCATTGTCTTTATGTTGGATTATCTGTATTGTTAAGATTCATCTAAACAAAGAATGAACATGAATGACAACATACAATGAACGCATTTTAATATAAAAATAAACAATGATTATAATAATTCATCATATTTTATATTTCATTTTTACTTATTTTGTTTATATTTAAAAAAAGGATTCAACTTTTTTATTTCTTCGTTATTACAAACAATGACTAACAAACAAGCATCAGATCAATACTTTTTAAAGAGAATATGTTTAGCAAAAGCAATCAAGAGCATGGATGAGATAGGAAAGGATTCTTGGGAAAAGAGTGTTATATTCAACCAATCTTTTGTTAAAGAAATACTTTCACATAAACAACAAGTAAAAGAAGCCACTGTAAATAAACAACCAGTGAAAATAAATGCACATCAACCATTGAATAAAACAAAGCGAGAATATAAAAGTAAGCATAATTCAAAAGAAAAGACGATAAGAATACTTATATTGTATAAAAGTACCTTCATCTCCCAAAAGACTAGAAATCGAACCATGTCAAACAAAGAATGTCATGAGTAGAGACTACAATAATAATAACTTGATACTGAATACCCAAAGTTACACTCTACATTATAAAAATAGAACACCTCATCATTACTTTCATTATGCTCGCCATATGTCACCACAAATTTATAGTTTCCACCCAATCCATCATAAACCGCACTGGCCACCTTCCTCCTCGCATTTCAATCATAACTGCCGAAACCATACTGATGTATACATGCAGTAACATATTTCATTCGAATCAATAAAGAAGGATATTTTGTTTTCTTTTTTTTTTATTCTTCAAGTAAACATGGGTTAAATTATTATTTTCAACTCAAAGTGCTCTACCTGTTTTCATTTCTAGTAAAATAAAATAAATAATAACTAATAAATGTATCATGTTTTGCTTTACTGATTGTTTATATGCCAAGTCTTACTTTGTTATTAAAAGAAGCAGAGAAAAAGGCAAGGACAATGATGTCTTTTAGTAACATTCTTGTGTTGACATAAGTCTGTTCTTCGTAGCAGAAAATATTTATACAAAAAATTCAAGCGATAATAACAAATTTAAAGAATACATGGTTCTTTCCGATAAAGAATTTTTAGCTCCTAATAAGGCAATTTTACACACAAAACCAAAAAAACTCTCATGGGTGAATGTTGTTCATGCTGGCCACCAGAAGACCTCTAGTTTTCTTGCAATGTCGACCAATAACTCCACTACCCAATCGCATGGTGTCGGGATTGGACAACCTGATACTAACGCAGAAATGAGTCCTTCAAACCTCAACGCGCAAGCCAGTCGTCCCTTTCTAAAAGGTTCTGTCCCCAATTCCATCTTTGTGGACATTACAACTGTTAAGGATAAGAAGATATTTTTAACAGAACTTACAGCGTTCTGTCAGGGCAATGAGCATCTTTGGGCAGTCGCAGACCAGATCCGTCGAGAATATCAACGTATGTACGCTGAGCTCACCGTTTCCCCGGCAATGTATGAGCGATTATGTACGGAGGGTCTTCAACTCCCTTCTTTCACTGACCGTTTTCTTGCATTTCCGTCTCTTTCACCAAGTGCCGAATTATTGAAAGTTACCTTGACAGGTCTTCCTCATCAATATGGTCGTCGCGATGGAGGACTTGCTCAACTTCATTCTGACATGCAACGTAACTTATCGTCTTTCGGCCATATTATAGACAGTGGTACGGTTAGAGGAACCTCTGGATTTTATTCAGGCAAAGGTTACGTTGTCTTGGAAAAGTTCCCTGAATCCGATCAGCAACGCGCTGAGACTCCTCGCCCAGAACTTCAACACAATGTGCATTGGGTTTATCAACCTCTTGCTTATTCGACCTCGGCTACACCAGTTTCTCTTCTTGAGGATGTGTCCATCAATGTTCACGCCACCTGGTCATCTATGAAACCCTACTGTCGCTACTGCCATGGCGATCATCCTTTGAAAGATTGCCAAGTTCGACAGCAAGCTACTATCTGCTATTGGTGTAACGAATCCGGACATATCGCTAAATATTGTGATAGAAAGAATGTATATGAAGTCTCGGGTGCTCCCAATAAGAAAACTCGTAAAACACCTATTGTATCGGCTACTGAGAAACCTCTTATCAACTTACCTGATTCAGTTACTTCTCTTGATAAGAATTTAGTCGTGTCTAATGAGGCTAATGTAGAGACCACCTCTCCTCTGGATGTAACACCTGCTACAGTACACTCTCATCGTTCTCTCTCATTTCGTGGTCGAGTGACAATCCTGAACTCCCTAATTCTCTCCAAATTGTGGCATGTTCTGCGTATCCTTTCTGTGCCAAAAAGGTTCTTTCTCAAGCTACAATCGCAAATTTCTGGCTTTGTCTCGGCAAAACAAACTCCGCGCATTAGCTTTGAAACGATGTGCTTTCCTCGAAATAAAGGGGGCTTGGGTGTCCTTAACCCGCCACTCCAACAAAGTGCACTACAGCTTCGATGGTTACTACCACTTCTACATGATTTTCCTTGCTCCCCTACCTCTGACTTCTGGAATCACCACTCACTGAAATCTTCCGTCGTCTTACCTCTCTTGGCTGACTTCCTTTTATCCCATCTCCTGCCTACCGAATCACGGGAACCCATTCAAACTGATTATCGGCAAGCTTTCGTGTTTAAACAACTACGCCCTAGAAAGCTAATCCAGTCACTAGATGGCGTTTTCTCTCTGTTCTTTCGTGCGGTCGACAATTTGCCTCATATCTTCGACAAAGTGGTAATTAACCCTCAAACAGCTCTTTGTCTCACTCTAGGCGATGTTTCTGTACCATCATCTTCTTGTCCGTTACCAAGTTCAATGGCTCGTTTATTGTGCTCTAGTGTGTACATGACTGATCCTATTTCTGGGAGGTTACGACCTAGATCTGCTCGTGAAATCTCTCTACACCCATACCTCACAAAACGCTTTCTTAAATGGGTCCGATCTGATCATATGAAGCTTTATCCTTTTTTTGTCCGGGCTTTCTTGCGTCCCAGCTCATCGTTCATCCCGGTTGCTCACACCCATATCGACATGTCTCCTTTCCTGGTAGCCTTGTCCTTGACTCCAAAACCCGGTGATCAACTGCGCCTCACATCTAAACGGTACCGTCGTCTATGTAGTCCTCCGGTGTCTTCTTCGACCCTCTACCCTGATCTTCCCCCATCAAAATGGCTTCTTCTATGGCGCTTCCCCCTCCGAGCACAAAGTCGCAACATATGGTACAGGTTAATCCATAATAAACTGCCTTGTCGGTCGAACCTTTACCTGCCATCTAAACTATGCCCTGTTTGCAAGAACCTGGAAGAAACACCTTCCCATTTCCTCTTTGACTGTCCTCAAAAGCTTGCCATTTGGTCTCTTCTCTGGGATTCACAGTTTGAACAGCCGTTTTCGAAATATTCGCTACGTCGTGCACTGTTCCTCCTAGATTTCCCTAAATGTCGCCCTGATACGGTCCATGCTCCCTCTGTTTTCATTAGTACCATCTTGTTGGCTATATGGCGCAATCACTGGGCATTTATTTTTGATCATCGTCCTTTCCTTACGGATGTCACCATACGCTGTGTTAATCAACTCTTGTCCGTTTCTCTCCAAGAATCGCTATTATCAAGTGGGATTTCTCCTCTGCCTCTTCCACATTTACAGTTATCGGATCTTTCATCTTGTTGACTGCCATTAAACTGTATATGCTTAACTCTATAAATACAAAACCAAGAAAAAAACAATTCAAAATTTAAAAAACCCATATCAAAAACAATTTCACGTGCCATCATTATCTGTCACTTAATAAAAACCCGAGCTCATAGCTCCTTATATAAAAAATTTAAAGAATATACAATTTATATTGAAATGATTTTGAAGAAAACTTGAACCATAAAGGAGTCTTCAAAACTAGATTTAGTACTCGGAATAAAAAATAATAGAGTCGATAATGTGTCAAGAGAAAGAGGTTGTGATATCAATGATAAAATGATACAAGTAAATAACCAACTACAATTAAAAATATAAAGTAAGACATATTCAAAATAAAATATAAAAGTTCATTAATAAAACACTTGACGATCAAATTTACAAGGTTTGTATACGGTGAGTAATGTTTGCGATATTTTTTTTTTCAAAAAGATTCAGCATAATCCCTCTTCCTTTCTCTAGTCTGAAAGAAAATTTAGATTGTGATGATGTTTGAAGGCGATAGTTGGTTCAATATCAAAAGAACAAATACTATCTATGCCTCATGGTGCTTCTTGACAAAATACAAATTTCTTTAGTGTATTTTTTTTTATTTTGCAGTGATCCTAGTGAAATTAAAAAAAAATGATTAAGGAAAACATGAAATGACAAATTATGTTGAGATAAAATAAGCAAATCAAAATTGTTTTGAACCTCATAACATCTTGATGTCTTTATGTAAATAACTCCAAACTGAAAAAGTAACTTTCTACGTCTCCGTTAGAAATATTTGTCATTGTAATAAATGCATATTAGCAAGAAAACATGATTTATAGCATACACTGTTATAATGTTTTAAGTGAAGAGTTATAATGTGTCTGTATATAATACTCGTATTTATTTTTATATTTTTTGTTTACTGCTTTAATTTCAAAGCAAATGATACTTTGTATTTTTTTTTTATTGATTCATTGAAAACAATTCAAAACCTAAGTTCATTTCAACTTTATTAAATGAAATCGCTCGTTTCAATAGCTTTTCATGTTTTACTGCTAATTTTAATCCATTAACGACCATTGATTAAAAATCAAATTAGAATGGAATCATCAGCTTTTATTTCTACTATTAACGATTGCCAAGATTCATGTTTTATTTAATAAGAATATTTTATTTATATTTTATTAAGCAAATTCTGTTATTATTGAGTATATGTTTGAATTGAAGTTGACATAAGAGCAAAGGTATGCCAAGGACAACAAGTGATGGCTTTGTTATGATTTCAACTCGAATAAATTTCTAAGCAAGAAATAGGATCATCTCCTTTCTCTCAAATCTTTTATTGTCTTTATTCACTATCTTTGCATGAGACACAAAAAAACAAAACAAAAGAAAGTGAACCTATGCGTAAGATATGTAGAGAAAAAGGATAATTTTTTTTTATATGTATTGTAAGCTATTCTATAAAAGGACAAAAAAAGACACGTACAGAAAAAAGCTTACACAATTTAATTCCATCCTTGTAATTAAAAAAATTGCAAATGTTTACTTGTGACAATAAAAAAATAAAATTTATTCCACTCTTTTTTTTCCAAAGACATGTGTACATTTAGGTGCAATTTACAGGGTTCCTTGGTTTATTTTCATTTTTTATTTGTCCGAGGCATATCTGCTGATAGTTTAGAATAGGCCAAATCAAACACTAGTCATTTTATTCTATGGCCTATAAAGGCTCGTATATTAATTAAAGTAAATTCATAACAATATTCTTTATAATTTTGATGTTAAAACAGAATAGAATTTAATTCTTTGAATGGCCAATGGTAACTGTTAGGTAACACAGAAAATGCAAATGTAACAATAGGAAAGTACCGTATTTTGTTGGTTTATTGCTTATTTTTACTACAAATCTCCTGATTTATTAAGCATTCGATCATTACCGACTGCTTAATGTTTATCCGCTTTTCTTTATTGCTTGATCGATATTTCCATTCCTAAAAAACAGTTGCAGATTACACAAGATTGACTCGTTTTATAAAAAATGGCATATAAAAGTCAACGAACACATTTTTTTTCCCAGGGTATCAAATGGAGCTTTAATGATTTGTAGAAAGTGTAACTTCAAGAACAGAGAACGGAGTACACAATGTTCCAGACAACTATAAACTGCCGAATGATTCTTTTGGCCTTGAGACATAAATTAATATTTTCATAAATTACCTTTCAAGTTTTATAGTAAATAAAGTGGATTTTATTAGCTTATTTACAACTTAGTATTGATCTGGCTGAACCAGTGGTTTATCTCAGAGGATCTTCGGGTGATCGTACAACTCATGTTCTCCAAGGAGAAGTGAGTATCGTATTAACAAAGCCAATGGTGGCCACCCAAATCATTATTAAGTTTGTTGGAAAATCTTATATATTATGGCCAGAAGGTAAAAACAACAATTGCATAGACTGTGAGCAGATACTCAAGAAATACAGGGGTTGGGCCAAGAGGAAATACAGTCTATCATGAAAAAGTGATTCATGAGCAAAACTTGATTCTCCAATCATTTCATCCAAAATCAGAAGGCACACTCGACGTCGGCTTACATCGCTGGCCCTTTCAATTCTTACTTTCAAATCAACTAGTAGAGACCATTGAGGATGAATGCGGCAAAGTCTCTTATTACCTTACGACCACCGTACACCGAGTAGGTGTAGCAGCCACCAAGATTCGAGCACGACGAGACATCCTTTTATTACGTACTCCACAATGGTCCGACGCTGCCTTGACCGCCAATTCACTTCCTTCGACTTCGATTGTCTATGAGCGCAAACTA
This sequence comes from Rhizopus delemar RA 99-880, assembly GCF_000149305.1. Classification (NCBI taxonomy): domain Eukaryota; kingdom Fungi; phylum Mucoromycota; class Mucoromycetes; order Mucorales; family Rhizopodaceae; genus Rhizopus; species Rhizopus delemar. The sequence continues at coordinate 649,195 of NW_027137828.1, forward strand.
AACATCTGTGATGCTTCGATCTGCATTGAGAAATCCAGTTGTTCATCCGGTACTCAGCTTCCAATCGCCATTTCCATCTCTCCTCTTGTGAAGCATGTCTTTGTGGAATCCATCTCGGTCATCTTGGTCGAGAAGCGCATTTATAAATTACCTCAATATCAGGCCCGTCGTGTGGAGCTTCATGATTTCAAGGTCGTACTCACTTCAGTCACCAGTCTGATTGATCCTATGCTGACACATGCCATCGTTCCTCAACTCTCTTTGAAGGACATTCACCGTGCCTTGGGTACCAAGAATGCTCACATCGCTCTGAATGAAGGACCCTTTCAGCATCGTTTGATTTTCACATTACCCAATTGCGTCAATTTAAACCATTCATCGACTTATAACGAGATTCATATTACACATACATTAAAACTTCATATCGAATTGACATCTATTAATCATCTTAATCAAATGACACGAACTCAAATCAAATTAGACACACCCATTACCATCCTTGATTGTCGACTGAAAGAAGATTACAATACCTTGCCTACTTATGAAGAGGCTATTCTTTCCGATCCAGTAATCAGTGAAGAAGAAGAATGCAAACCGACCGGATTTTTCATCTGTCCTTGTTACCTTGAATATAAAAAGAAGAACCAATGCAGTAAAAGGGATTGGATGAAGCTTAGAAACGAAAGTCATTCTACATCCTCATCAACCACAGACGTACATTATCATCAACATTATAATACTATGATTCCACCTCCATCTTATGAAGATTTAGCTTCCAAGCAATAATCACATAGAAGCTTGATATACACTTACTATTTTTTACTTGTATTATAATCCACTACTTAATAATAATAGATGAAATGCTTTGTTTATTGTGTTTCAAACATATTTTTGTCATGCTTTTTTGAATGAACAAGGTATAAAAGAGAAGAGGGTGATTTTTTTTTGTCTAGACCAATTTGCACATACTTTTTGCAAAAAAAAAAAAAATTAATGAGCAAAACGAATCAAGTCTTCCTTTGTTTCAATAATAGCAGGGATGCGAATCGTCTTTCCAGCCACATATTCCTTCAGTCCTTCACCAGAGTAAGAGACCCAAGGGGAGATTTCAAACTGAAGTTTTTCAAAGTCACCATCACCCGAAACCTTACCACCTGCTGCCTCAATAAAACGAACATGCTGTGCCACAATGTCTCTTCGTGATGTCTCTGGGCAATCAGCACCTGATCCAGGGGCATTTTTGAGAGGAGAAAACTCTTCTTTACGATCCACTTCGAGTACACTAAAGTGTTGGGCATAAGGAAAGACATCAAACACAAAGCATTCGAGTTTCATGCCGCTGTTAGACTTGGGTACGACCACTTCTCCTGTCTCAAGATCAACGTACTTGATCTTCTTTTTAGCAATGTGATATTCTAATTGATCAGCAAAAGTAGGAACACGTTCCAAGAATTCGGTAGAAAAGAAATGATTGGCAATATTGGCAGCACCAAATTGAAGAGAGCCATCTTCTTTACGTTTTTGAGATACTTCTTCAGAGATTTCAGAGTATTCAACCACACCGTATTTACCATCACGAACGCAGACCACACCTACAGGTTCTTCAGGAGAGGCCTTACTCACTACCTTCACACCACAGTCGGTTCCCTTGGAGACAGAGTAACCGATAAAGACCGGATCGGCTACACGAGCGAGACAGTTGTCGACACAGTAACAGTGTGAATACAAAATACCGCGTTCTTTCAATGATCGGATGATGCCCTTGTTAGAAACTGCAGCGTAAATACCACCATTACCATCAGGAGCAATGGCCACCTGTTATTTAAAAACAATGAGAAAAAAAATTTCAACCTTCTCTAGCCTTTCTTACCTTATCCTTTGCTTCCAAAATAATCTTACCATCCATAGTTAAACAAGGAAGAGTACCTTTCGAAGCAGGTGAGTTCTCTGCATAAAGCATTCTTTTCATACTATTTACCTTGCTCAAAAAAGATGACATTTTCCTTCTCAAGACCGAAAAAGTTATTTTTTTCAAAGAATTCAAATGTAGGACGATGAGTGGGACCGGAAGTCATGATGTACCAAGGAATGATACAGTCACCGCTACCAGGCTTCTTGTATTGACGGGCAATATCCTGTAAGCGCAAGATACGTTCCGCTTGTAATTGGAAAAGGGATTTTTTGGAAGGTAAGTTGATATTATAGCAGCCCTTGGGATCGGAGGAACCCAGACGAGTGCCCTGTCCACCGGCCATCAAGATCACAGCTACCTTGCCTTGAGCAATTTGACTCAAACCGATCGTCTCCCATTCACGCAGTTGTTCAGCAGAAGCCTTCAGAACAGAGTCAAACACGGTCTCGGGGAGAGGTGCCAACTGATGACTGGAGGAGGCAGCCTCTGCGCCTTCGATGGCCTTGCGATAGATAATATTCAGGCGTTCAACATCCAATTCAAGGAGTTGTTTCACAAGTTGAGCTTGTTGTTCTGCTTCCAGAGTTTCAAAGAAACGGAATACGTGGCCTTGACCGTTTGTTTCATAAAGTTCTTTTAATCTTTGGAGTTCAGTTTCGTTGATAGGAAGAAGTGAGGAGACAGTCATTTATTTGAGATGAAGAAGAAAAATAAAAAAAAAAATCGCTTTAATTATTGTTTATTTATAATCTGAATGATTTACCATAAATAAAGTCGGCATTTAAATCATTTTCTTTGCACGCACCTCCTTTTGAACTGTGTGCGACTTGCAATCTATTTTTACACTTCAACGTGGGAGGCACTGAAGTAATATGAGTTTAATACATTCATACAGTTACCGAAAATAGTTGTATTCCTTCATTGTAAAAAATAACAGCGTGCTCATGAATAGATAAAAAAAAGGGCCTCTGGTTTTGAGCTTTGCATCTTTGTGATAATTGAAATGCTGCATAAACAATAAGTCACAAGTAACAATAGGCGCATAAAAAAGAAGGAATGATAGAATGAACAATCAACAAATTATGCTAAAGTAACCTTGGATCACTTCTTCCCTTTTCTCTGATATACGAGTTAGGAAAAGCAAAGATAGGTTGATTTAATAATGAAACAAAATAAAAGCAGTGATTTATATCAATCAATGAAATCAAGCAGGACACAGACCTGATACGTTTTTGCTAAATTTATTCTTTATTTTAGGATAATTGAATTTAATCTTATTTAATATAAAGCATAAATTTAGGTGACATCCACACGTCCCAATCGTTGTCTTTACTAGTGTCCCCAAATACTCTAAGTGCTTTTATCTTTAGCTGATATGTGCCTGATTTGACCCGTTTGGGCTTAAAACCTCCATTGGTACCTGACACAGTCACATCCTTGGGCACATAATCTCCATGCCACTGCCAACTGTAGAAGCCATTCGAGTACTCTGTGCTTTCCAACGTATTTCGCATCAACCAAGTCCGCGGCATGCCTTCACCTAACGGCACGTCACCCAACACCTTGTGATCTTTGACGACTTGGATCAAAAGCAATCGTGTGCCTGTCAAGAGTCGAACCAGCACAAAGGGTCCTCCGTCACCTCTTTGATCGATCACGAAATGGCCTAGTCTGTCTTTTGGTAAGGTGGCATTGTTGTTGGGTAACCCAATCGCAGGGAACATGTACCCCAGGGGACTAGAAGAATTGCAGTGGTCGAGAATCGGGAGGTCCTTCATGTTACCCACCATGCCTAAATAAGGAATGCTCACATGCGTTGACTTTCCAGTGGCAGTGATGTAACCACCATAGATGGCATGCTTCATAGACTTTGAGGCTGGAGGTGGTTGAAAGTGTAGGGCAACCTGGATGGATTCACCTGGTGGGATGACAAAGGAAGTCTTTGAAAATCGAATGCTCGAAACAGCGTTCACTCCACCAAACAGTCTAACAGGTTCCAGAGGCGTATAGTCATCAGCATAACCAATGGCAGTGAGTGAAGGTTGATGGGTCAAGTGTAATGTGAGACTACTGTGTTTATCGTTGTTATAAAAAGTAAGTTGATGTTGTTGAATAAAGTGAGTAGTGTCATTCAAGCCGAGGTAAGCAGGAGACGCGTGAAATAGGTCAAGACCGCGTATAGCCTGTGCGACGTTAATTATCCCAGCACCTTGCCGAATAGGAGAATCACCATATTGTGAAGCGGAGGTGGGCGGCATCACTAGAGATACAAATTGGTAAAGAAAAAGAACGTGGTATGTCTCGTGTGCGAATGTTTACCTTGGGTAGCAAAATTCATCAATAGACTTTTAACCTCATCTGGCTTTAATCTTTTCTTTTCTAATAATAACGCAATCTGTCCGGATACAAAAGGGGCAGCCATGGATGTACCAGATCGAAAACCATAAGACTTTAAATAGTTGGGTAAAGTAGAAAACACATTACCACCCACGCCTACTATTTCTGGCTTGAGTTGGAGCTCATTGGTAGGACCTTGAGAAGAGAATCCAGAGACAGTGTGTAGGATATCGCTCTCAGGGGCATTCATAGCAACCAAAGTATTGGTAAATTGTGCTTGGGATTTATGATTCAGTGCAGAAAAGATACTGTATCCGTTGGCATTGTTGATAAACACGATTGGTAAAACTGCAGTAGGTAGGACGTCTACATCTGTTGTTGAATTGGTTGTGTCCGTGTAGAATATGACGGCATTGGCACCCATTTGCTGAGCATGTTCAATTTGTTTGATTGGATCGCATTCACACCTGTGAACGAGTAAGATGGAATTATTCATATATTTCCTTTCATGTATTGGTGATGTACATAAATCATCCTTCTTATTAAACACACTGCTTGAAGATAGAATGGGAAGCTTTTTATTGAGCTCAAGAGGCGTGTTGGTAAAAGTACGATAAGCTACTTAAAAAGTGAGGAAAAATAAAGAAAGGATAACGGCAGCATCTTACGAATAGATAGCGTTTCATTAGAGAATACTTTTAAGATATAACCAGGAACATGTTCATTCATGATTGATCCAACAGCAATAACGTCTTTGCCTGACGCAGGAGAAGCAGATAAAAAGATGCCATTGGGCCCAATATTACCATTGGCAACGGCAACTATATAAAAAAAACGTCAAGAAAATATATAAAAAAAAGTCTCCTTGAATTATACCGTGCACTCCTTTTGCAACGATACGATTGGCCATTATTGCCAAAGCTTCTTCTTCCCAACCTCCGTGAATACCTAAGGAGAGATTGATAACGTCCATACCAGCTTGGTAAGCCATCTCCATTGCTTTCATTAAAATATCATTTGGTACTAAACCATAATTGCAACCGTACACTCTATATTAAAGTAAGCCATCCATACCCTCTCTCCTTTCTTTACCTACTTCCACATGCCTAATGTTACACCAGGAGCAACACCTGTCCAATTCTAATCAACGTATTTAATTCATTATTTTGTTTATTTAAAACCTTACATATTCTTTATCCTCTGCAGCAATCAAACCTGACAGAAAAGTTCCATGTCCTGTAGCTAAAGCTAAAGAATAATGAATCAAGAATGATTAACAAAATATTTTTTTTTGTTTTACTAGAATTCAGAGGACAATTATCGATTGGATCATGACTTGATTGGATTGATTTCATTGTTCCATCAAAATTGTTTCCAACTAAATCGTAACCATAAGCAACTTTACAACCTTTTCCAAAACAACCACCCAATGCAGGATGAGTATAATCAACGCCTTTCAAGAGAAATAGAGATCAGCATAGCGAAATGCTTTCCACCTTTACTTTACCTGAATCTATGATGCCTACTTTAATACTAGATCCATCTAGATTTAAATCTTTATAAGCATAATTGGCTTTAGTTAATTCATAAAGTGTGTTCTATAATAAACAGCCAGCTTAACATCAATAAACCTTTCCTATACTTCATTTCTTACTTGTGATTGGGGTATGAAAAATGAATTGTACCTATCATTCTTTTCTTTTATAGGTGCCTGCTGACTGAAATGTTGGATTGGCCAAGCCTTGATGATTTCAGAGTGTTGTTGGATAAATTGACTTGGGTTCTCATTTGATTCAAATTCAATAGAGACACCATTAAACAACACTGACTCGTACACATAACGTACCTTTACATGATCATAGTCAAATCCAGATGCTGGCGTTGATAGTTCCAAAATATATTGGTTATGTGGTAAGGCGTTTATAAAGTTGACAAGCAATAAAATACAAGTAATGATTATCATTTATATAAAAAAAAGAAGAAAAGCAAAAAAGAAGAAAATAAAATCTGATAATAACATAAGGAGAAAGACAGAGAAAGACAGACAGAGACGATCTCAACAAAAACAAATCGTTCGTGTTGAATTAACTCTCAGCTTGTTTTTGGAGATTTTGCTCTTTTTATGAAAGATCTACGGATGAGTTGAACTATTTTTGCTGTTTGTAGTAGATCAATGTAAACCATATCACATTTGTACTTTATCTTTATTCATAAAGAAAGGGAGTTGAACTCGTTGTCTGTTATCGAATAAAGAAAAAAAAAGGCTCTTTTTATGTATAACGTATTACTGCATTTCTTTTATTTAGTAGTTGCAGTGTTTTTCTTTATACTCATTACTATAAAAAGATGTCATGTACAGTAAGCCGTATAAGGCGATGTGAAAAGAGCGTCAGTGGCTTTTGTTTATTATCATACATTGAGTCTTTTTTTATTCTTCCTTTTTTGACAAGTTCTACTCAAAGCCTTATGTTTACTGATGGCATTAATCACGTATATGTATTCAATCCTTAAAGCAAAGTAATCAACACAACACCATTTGTTTTACTTGAACCCCTATTGTACTTGCTCCTTTTCTTGCTTGATACATTTCACTACTTGTATTCATAAACAAATCAATGATAACAAGAACTTGGCATTGTTATAACAAAGATAAACAGAATTAGACACGTCGAATCAAAAGTGCTACAAGAGATAGAGGCTACTTAAATAGTACTGAAAGACGATGTAAATTAACTGATTGATAGATTATAAATCACATTCTCCTATTCTTTGTTCACGTACTTTTTAAGTGTATTTTAGTGTAACATAACAAAATAATCTTTCAGTCATTAAACGTTTGCCCATCATTAAACTTGTTCCTCAAAAAAATAAAAAATAAAAACTATCATTTTGTTTTGAAAACAAATAAGTTAAACTTATTTATGATTTTATTTTATCTAGAATATAGAATAAAGAGTGAGGGGTAGTTATATACATTTTTTGATTAAATTTAGTTAACAGCGTTGAAGTATTCTTGAGAATCCTTAACAGAGGGTTTGATGGTCTTTTCACCAGCCTTCCAGTTAGCAGGGCAAACTTCACCGTGCTTGTCAGTGAATTGGAAAGCTTCAACAAGACGAAGGACTTCATCAACAGAACGACCTACGGGAAGATCGTTGATGGTAATTTGACGAACGACACCTTGAGGGTCAATGATGAAGAGACCACGGAGAGCAATACCAGCTTCTTCAATAAGAATACCATAGTCCTTGGCAATAGACTTGGTCTTATCAGCAAGAAGAGGAATCTTCATTTCACCGAGACCACCTTGCTTACGAGGAGTGTTGATCCAAGCGAGGTGAGAGAATTCTATGGATACGTCAGTTTTCAAGGGAAAAAAAAGCGCGTAGTTTGTATTTACCAGAATCAGTAGAAGCACCAATGACAGCAGTGTTCAAAGCCTTGAATTCTTCAATACGGTCAGAGAAAGCAAGGATTTCGGTAGGACAGACAAAGGTAAAGTCCATGGGGTACCAAAAGAAGACAACATATTGGCCCTTGTAGTCAGAAAGGGAGATGTCTTTGAAAACACCATCAACAACGGCGGGAGCAGTGAAGGCAGGGGCTTGCTTTTGAACTTGGGCGACTATAATGAAATGGTTAAGAAAATGAATTATTCTATGTTTAATAGAAATTGCTTACCCATTTTTTTATAAAAAGAAAATTAAAGAAAAAAAAGAATAGCAATAAATGGAGCATATTTATAAGGTTTTTTTTTCAAACACTTTCTTATAAATCTTAAATTTGATTTGCTGTTTAAATTTTTAGTAAGACGTTGAGTGGAGTTTAAAGTATTACTAAACATTTGATCATCCAATCAAATAAAAGGGATAGATAAGCATAAAAGAAACTAAACATTTGATGACTAAAAAAGCATTATCCAATAGAAAACAGTATTTATTAAAAGGGTGTCGTAGGTTGCTTTACTTTTCGAAGCATCCATGAAGGTATCATCTTGTTTTCTATAAAACTTGGCTGCAAAAAAAAAAAAAAAAATTCCGGGTTATTTTTTACAAACAAAAATAAAATTTGTATTTACCTCCGCAAAGTCCAAGGTCACTTTTGTATCACTGTTTGCATACATCTCAACGAATTGATTCAACTGATATTCTGTAGGAAACAAGTCATTTCCTGTAATAGTCATCTCTTTGATTGTTCCTTCTGATGCCCATTGAGCAAGAGTAACAGTGCTCTTTGAGGTCAGCCCGCAGTAAGACACGTCTAATTTACTAATTTTGCATTGTTTAAATGCTTGATATAAGTTTTGTAAACCTAAGATGAATCGATAAGGACATTTTTTGTATGTATAGTTCATTCTTAACTTACTTTCATCACCCATTGTTGTATTGTGTTGAAATGAGAGAAGTTTGAGATTTGAACAGTATTGAATGTCTCGGCATAAATGTATCACATCTAAATATGCTTTTTATAAGCAAAAATATATATGCATTTGTCTTTCTTACCTTGAACTGTTAATGCACAACCGCTTAGATCAAGTTCTGTCAATCTCTTACCAGTGGATAGTAACTCATTGATATCATTTGTATCAAGTATTCCGCCCGCAGAATAACTATAATCTAATCCTCTTAAACTAACTTTTGTTTAGTTGTATTTCTTCACAAGCACTACATATGCATATGTACCTTGTGGTGGATAGCAATGCAAAGTTATTCCATTTCGTATCACTTGAAACACCAGAAAGATGTAGCTTGTCTAATCTTTCAATATAAACTAATAGAGAAGTCCAAATAGACAACATGTCCTTTTCAAAATGATTGCCAGATAAATTAAGTGTGATAAGATAGGGTACATCAGCTAAAAAAGAGTGTAAGAATATGAATAGGGCATACACCGTGTTCTTTACATTGAATCATGCATTTATAAAGATCCTTGATGCTTTCATCTACTTGCATATATTTGCCCAAACAAGTCCCTTCAAAGTTCAATGCTCTTAAATTCGGAAAATGGGAGATCATCTTGGGAACTTCCTGGATAATTTGGGGTCCAATAGGATTAAATGAAAGGGATATTCGAGCAAGATCAGAATCCGAAAAGATGTCTGTGATCAATTGTACGGTGGAAACAGTGATTCGATTGTTGCTGAGGTTAATTTCATTGGGTATTTTACAATCTTTCAATAGTATTTGTACATCATCATCGCCTGTAAAATCAATGGTGTTTAATTCTATAAGATAACTATTATTATTATTATTACTTAGAAAGTTGGATGATAAATCTAATTCGTTGATCAAGTTTATTCTTTGAAGGACTTGTTGTATAACTGGTATTTGTTCCTTTGTTACTAAAACAATCACAAGTCAGTCTACAGCACGTACTCAGTCAAAGAAATTTACATGATCCTTTCAAAGGTATATTTCCATGCCCAACGTTAGTTAATAGCTTACGAATAGCATAAGAAGGAGTGATGTTCAGTCTTTCACAAGCATTTAAATATATGTCAAGTGCTGACTTTAATGTGATTCCTGTTCATCATATTTCAGTTAATTTTCATTCCTTTCATATATACAAAAATACCTGTAACAATAGCATCCACTTCTTGATTTGGCTCAGTAATAACGTCCTGTATAACGTCATTTAAAAACACGTCATTATCTTGAGTTCTTATGCTGCTAATAATTGGCTATATGTCCAATGTTATTCTCTTCTTTTTTTTTCTGTCTTGTATTTCTCTTACTTCATGACCATATAGCTGCCAAGTCCTTTTCTTGGTTTCGTCAATCAACCATTTCATTGTCAAATTTAAATCGTAGCACAGAATACGAATAATGACAGGCTCTGGTAATAATACATTCACTTGAATAGTCTATATAAAGATAGGATAAGCACGCCGAGTTTCATTCTTTTTCAGTTGACTTACAAGCGTTTCAATCTTTAAGAGCGTCTTGTGAGAAGGCGTGATTCTATCTCCAAAGCCTAGAGTGTTAAGTCTACGTGATTCATTATTGTCTAATTCCATAGGATCATTCCTAGTAACATCAGACAACTTTTCCTATTATACAATATCTATTAGTAACAATAAGGACGAGGAAGTGAGCTGTCTTTACATGTTCTATCTCAATCTCGCGTAATATTTTCTTGAAACGATTGACTCTATGTTCTTGATTATAATAAATATGAATATCTATTCTTCTTTTATAAACTGTCATCTTTTGTTCTAATCTAAGACGTGTATTTTTTATATGCTTTTCAATAAATTCAAGCGTTTGATTACTGATACTGATATAGGTCTCAATATTCTACCCATTCTGAGAGTTAGTTACTGCCTTTATCTCTATAACACATACCAACTTTACATTTTCACGTAATTGCCACTGCGACTCTGATTTTACTTCAAGTAGCTTTATATACAGATGGATGATTGAGATAGTAGAGTATTTGAAATTATTTAAATTGTGTAATCCTTCGTCAGCAGATTTTATTGCAACTCTATACATTTGATTGTCTAATTGAATCATGGCTAACTCATGCAACAAAACAGCTTTCTGACATGCGTTTTCCAATGTATGTGTGCCATTTTTGCTTTTCTGTTCATATGTTTGTATCAATTGCTCTACTTCTTTAATAAGCTTTTGTATATTCGTCTAATTTATAAAAGATTATTTTTAGTAAAATAATACATAAATTTCCTTTTCTTTTTACATAGTATTCTTGATGTTCCAAGTCAAGTACTTCTTTATATCTTTTACAAAGTCTGTAGCATTCTGAAAATTCCTTCATTTCCAAATGAAATTTTACTTGACGAAATGTTAGATAAAATGTGTATAAAATATTAAAGAAACATTTTACTTCTTTCTTCTAGACAAAGAGGTTCATCTTCAGCAAAACCATGCTGTCGGATGATATTCATCTCTCTCACTTGGCACCCTTTGACTAGATGATCCTGATGCATTCTTCTATAGTGATTGCCCAATTCCCACCATGTCTTCTTTTCATTTGCATAATCTTTCAAAGCTTGTGCATCCTCAACAGCTGCCTTGAGAAATCCTTCTGCAAGCTCTGATTTATGTGGTAATTTGGAGCAGACAACACCCAAGTTGAATTTAGAAGATCGGATCAGCTGCGGTAATACGGTCGGGTCTCGATCGACATCGTCCAAGGTCATTGTTTCCAGTATGGATCGTTCTTTCATGTAATAATTAAATGCATGTAGGAAATCGTCGTGTCGTGATTCATCGGGATCAATGGCCTTCATAAAGTAAGTATCGGCTATAGCCTTGTAAATCATTTGCAATTTGTGCTTATTTTGTTCCTCTTTTGGCATATAGGAAACTGCTATGGATCCATATCGAATGGCTGACTGGAAATCTTCTAAACTATACATCTTTTACATCAAAAATCTATCAAAAAATGCTTTACTCTAATTTACCTCAAATGACATTGGCAAAGATTATAATAAGCACTATAAATGCAAATCAGAAAGAGAGCTTTTTGCATAGTTGCACAAAAGTTGTATACCTCACTAAGTCATGCTGGGTATCTCGATTTTCTTTATCCTTTTGAAACATTTTAATTGCTTTTTTACAATAATAAACTGCTTTTAATAAATATTGTTTGGTATCTTGTTCTTGAACGTGCAGTGGTAACTCGGGATCTATTTCATCTACTTGAGCTATCAAAAGATCTGATATTTCGAGTGCAATCATAGCTGCCCTTTTTTCGTTGCCCAACTCGATCTCAGTTTCATATCGACTTTTTTGTTCTTTCAATTCTTGGGCAAATGGTGATTGACGAATGAGTCCAATGGCGTAGGTCACTTTCTTGCCCATTTTGATACACGAAAAAGAATAAAAAAAAATTACGCAGGAACGGTCACTTTAGGGAAGTTGCGCGTACTACGCTGAGGAACTTAGCCGCCCTCGCCCCTCCTTTCTACCCTTGGATGTTCTATTCTCCTCGCACCTTGGAATTGAAACCGCGCCACTCCACCTATCCGTCGCCGGGCTTGAAAACACTGCCTTCCAACCCTTTTTTGTAAAAAAAATCTCTTTGAAACACTTAAACAGCCTTTTAATAAAGCTTATTTGCGTAATAGTATAGTGCTAGGAAACATACATGAATGATTATATATTAACAATGATAGTTTGATTGAAGAGTACGATAGATTGTTTTTGTCTTTAGAAAAAAGATAAAGCATGATAAAATGTATTTGTTTAGTGACAATCAATACTTGGAATATAACTTTAAAACCTTTATTTATTAAAGAAATAGCATCTTATCTTAATCAAAATAAAATGTATTTTATACCACAATCCTTATAGTATACTCATATTTATTTCATACTTTTTAATTTTGACTATTTACTCTTCTCTACATATTACACAACGAAAATTCAATGATTATTTATTTTTCTTTTCTCTCTTTGTCCAAACATGCGTCCTCAGCCTTGAGTTATTGTATTTCGCCACATGAAAAATGATTCTTTACTTGATATGAGAGCTGTGTTATTTATAGGGTAATGTAGATGGAGAATAAAAGTTTTGTTTGTACATCAGTTATCACGTAATCAAAGAGAAAGCATACGTGAATTTACCTTGCTTATTTCTGGATAAACAATTTGGTTGCAAATATCACTTAATTAAACACTTTTTTTACTCTGATTAAACAAGCTTTAATAATATAATTTGTATTACTTATTGCAAACTTCAATCCTGGTAGGCAAGTCATTAAAGAAATGATTTGGAGCAATAACTTATATTAAAGTTTCCTTTTCTCTACATTTAGCATTGGTATATTTTTAAAAAGCCGTTCTGAGTTAGATGGTTGTTCTCTTAAATCAAAAATAAGATATGATGAGTAAACATTGGTCTTTGTTTTTAGCAAGTCCAGGCAAGGAGTTGAATATAATGGATTGTATATCAAGGTCTATTGCTTAGAGCTGTTAGCCTTCGATAGCAAAACATGTGCTTTTTTTAATTAAATATCCAATCTGGTTAAATTATTATTAAAGGTTGGTATAAAAAAAAAGAACTATTATATATCGATCGAAAAGTGCTACCAGCAGTAAACGAAAACATAAACTAATTTTATAATATTATAAAATACAAGTAAACAAGAAATGTTCATTTCATCAATCAAGAACATTTATTAAAGGCATTTATCTAACAGTTATGTTTGTTATCATGACTTCAACAGCAAGCATGTTTGACCTCGTGCAATTCAGTTTAAAGCAAATGCCTCGAAGGATTTAATAAAATTCAGAAAGCATTCAAAGCACAAAAAGAAGAGGAAATCTTAGTATACAAAGAAGATGACTCGCAATCCTAAATTTGCCAATTTCTCTAGGCGCGACTGATGCACAAATAGTAATTCGCTGGTCTTATGAGATATCAACTGCCGTAACAAATATAAAGGATTCAAAGACCTTTTAGTATGTTGGTATCGCTATCTTGAACGATGATGCTAGTCAAGAGTTCTTTGTCTAAGAATCAATACACTTTGAAGTCAGAACATTCAAAAGACAAAACATTGGCCAGCAACAAAGGAAGAAATACGGTTGGAAAGAGATCATCAGAGCGAGCCTTATGACCATCATCTTTTTATTGTTACTTACTCGAATAACAATTATTAGGCTTGTCAAATTTGTTCAAATAACATCTATGTTTTTTTTAAAAAAAAAAAATTTTTTTCTTGCAGCTTTTTATGAGATCAAAGCGAGGAAGGAGACAAAATCTACAAGGCTTCCAATTAGCAAATACCCAATCAATAATGAAAAGTTGGCAGTCGAGTAAAAACCTCATTTCCACACCATTTTGGTTGGATGATGGCGAAAAGAAAAAAGCTGTTCAACATGTTAAAATCTCTTCTAATAGTGAAAGAGAAAAGAAAGAACAAACAATATTTCAACCTATACAAACAGTATTCCACACTCCACAAGAGAATCCAAAGACTGTGAATGTATATTGTATTTGAATGTAATTCTACTTCAAAAAAAAGGCTAATTTCCTACTTTGATTAGGACAATATTCAAATAACTGAGCACAAGATCAATTTAGCAGAATTGGAGTCAACACTTTGGTTTAACTTTACTATTGAACTTGGTCCTGGTATGACAGCAAACTTACAAATATTTGAAGATTCAGAACCTGCTGAAGTTGTCGAAAAGTTTTTTACTCGTCATCATATCAATGCAACTAGTGAAGCTAAAGATGGTATGAAGCAGACTATTTCAATGTTAATTGGAGCAAGAAAAGAAAGCCTGAGTAAAGAAAAGAAAAAAGTTTTTTAATATATTATTTCCCTTTTTTTATTTATTGTTCCCCCTGTATCCATCCATAAAAAGGCTATTGATTACAGTATTTTAGCCCAACTTCAATTGAAGGGACAACTAAATTTGACCGTCCTGACAATTAAATTTGGCAATTTTCGTTTCCTTTTTCGCCTGTTTCTGAATACAGTGGTTTGCAAAATTAACCAAAGAAGAAAATAAAATAAACTTGAACGTAAGCAAATAGTGATAGAACGTAGCTGTCAAGTGACATCCTAATATTGATGTTTGATAAAGTCACGAAATTTTCGATAGATTTCACATTCCGTATTAAAAACATGGTAAGATAAAGTTCTAAAAGAACTTGATGTAAAATTAAAGGTTTATCATTTATATCATTAAACTGTATATTTTGATGGTGATAACTGTGATAGAACTCAAAAAAACTAATCAACAAAAGGGCTCGAATCTCAATACTCTTCCGTGTTGACATTAAACTACCGTTCATCGCGTTTAGCAAAACCAAATTCATCTGGTTGGTCACACACGTTGTTTGCATTCGCACTTTTATCGTTATTATCATCAGAATCAAACATTTCATCACTATCAAAGGCTTCATTTACTGGAATTCTTGAAATAAAATAGTCATTTTGGGGAGGTGTAAGCCAAGTAAGTCCCAGTGGCTGTTGTTGGTTACTATCTGGAGATCGATTGAGCACAGGATATTTTAATTTATTCTCTACTTCAGCTGCCAACTTCTCAACAGAGGTTCTAAATGTAAGTAAAGGTCTAATAGATTTACAATTCTTTTCATCCATAAGTGAATAGCTGGTGGGAAAGGAGGTTTCGAACTGTGGAATATTGACATGATAGTGGTACGAAGTAGGATGAATGGTGGAGAAACTGCATTTGTTGCCTTTGACTTGGACCATCCATACATGACCAACATTATTTTCATCGTAAAAGATATGAGCCAAGTTTCTTTGCATTTCCTTGCCTTCACGAATGAGTTTAAGGAACCCCGTACAGTTGCCGGAATGAAGATGAAAGATGTGGTACAATCCACCCCTTGGTATAGAAAATTTATTTAGGCAATTTGACCCATCACAAAAAAAAAACACGCATATATACAGGAAAATCGTACACATCTTTCAACCACTGAACTCAAACACACGGTAAGAAAATTATAAAGAACAGTGATTTATAAAAACGTTTGTATTTTATTGTTTAAAACTACAAATAAAAAGTCGCGTCTTAGAGAACTAATACAGTGCATCCACCCTCAATTGGTCATTTTTTTGAAAATATTGGTCGGATCTTTAAAATCAATTGTTGGTCGTGCCTACAACAATCCTCCTTGACTCCGCTCCGTCTTCAAATGTGGTACAGGCTCCAAGAGTCGCGCTTTATTTTCCTTTTTTAATAATACAGTCGTTCTACTGCCAATTCGCGGATTCAATAAAAAAAGTGCGGATTTTTAAAAATTTAATGTGCAGTTATTTGGAACTTTTTTCAACGAAAATTTGAAAACCAATTCGCGGATAAAAAAATAATGACTTTGTGGATAAAAAATCATCCGAATCACGTCCAATAAGAATAGTCTTGGCGCCCTGATCAGCAAAACTCTTTGCGATCTGTAAACCAATACCTCTGGTGGCTCCTGTAATAAGCGCAGTCTTCTGTGCCAAACTCATTTCTTTTCTCAAATAAAAAAGCAAAAAGAAATAATGCAACTAGGTTTTGTCTGCCTTCAAAAATGCTCATTCAAATTGTCATTGTCATTATAATCACTGCTTCACAGTAAAATGGTTGAAAGAAATCATCCTGATTCTCAAAGCTACATGTAAACGTTATCAGCAATTGTTTTGGTGAGTGTATCGACATCAAGTGCATAAATTTAATATCAGGTAGACAAAACAGCCGAAATGCGTGTAGAACCTTGTTGTGTATCCTGCCCATTTCTCCTTGTAAGGTATAATATGATTGCCATAGTATGCCAATGCTTTGTTGGTGCCTTTTATCTTATCCATATCTTGCTCGATCGCCTCAAAGTAATCAGTGACAACTTTAGGATCTAGCGGTAGTTCCATGAGTTCATCTTCAAGCTCTTCAAAATCTCTGAGAGTTTCTGCATTAATCATGCGTTCAATTTTTTTGATGCAAAGCTCTTTGTCATATTCCGAGTGGGAATAGCTTCTCAATATATTATCTCTCACATTATTCATCATGTGCCATATGCAAAGAGTCTTTTTTGAGTCCGGAAAGATAGTGTTTAAAGCATTCATCAATGCAGTACACTTATCGGTTGCAAAGACAGGTGCTTCTTCTGCATTATAATCGAGAACACTCTTCAATTGCATCAGAAACCACTCGTATGTGGATTCCTTCTCATCAAATACAAAAGCATAAGCAATTGGAAAGCTCATGAGCTTGTCGGATCCAAGGCCGTGCACTCCATAAACAGATATCAATGGCATTTTCATCATCATCTATAAGAGGTTTCTGAGGTTGCATTTGTTTAATTTTTAAATTGGTTCACTTTTTACACGTCGAAATGAAAGGTGTGCTAAGATGAATAAAAGAGATGTTTGTGGTCAAAGTAAAATCAGACTTAGCTTTTCGGAGAAAATGAAGAATGATGACGCACATTATTGGATGATTTCTTTTTTCTTTTCTTTTTTCTTTCATCCCCCATCTCCAATTCAAGCCATTCTATAGTGAACTTGGTTGGCCCGAGTTAGGGTTTTGATATACAGCATTAGTTTTTCTCGCATCTAGGAAGACAGAAACTCTTACCGCAAGGTGAAAAAGCCAATCACTTGTCGTGGGATACTAGAAGACAAGTCAGGGGCCGTTCAGCTCAGTTCTTGTTAGACTTGACAGCCATCCCAGGCTGTGACTAACGCCATCAGTATAGCGGTGACACTACTCTGTCTAACGGCAGACTGTGTTGTTTCTTACTCAAGGTAGTCAACAGAACTGATATTCCCATTTTTAAGCCTTTTGAAAGTAATAAGAGATATACTAATCTGATATATCTCTTTTTTAGCTGTCTATTGAAAACCTTTCTTCAAGACTAGGAAACAACACTCTGAAAACCATCTTATGCATTTAGGCTATACCTGTTGTCTGGATATTGTCTTTATGAATAAAGAAAAGAACTTGTTTATTGATGCTATTCAATTTTTTCTTTTTGGAGTGTAGAAGGTGTCTTCAGGAAACGGGAAAGACTTTCTTGGGGGTGATTGTAACCGAGGTGTTACAGAACAACTTGTTTTGCTTGACAACCTTAACTTCTTGTATTTGCGTGATGCTTTGGTAATACTTTGCATTGTGTCGAGTAAAGCCTCCTTTAGGTACAGAAGAAAGAACATTAGAAAAAAGTGAATTAAAGTCAACTTGAAGCAATTTTACCTTATAGTTCAACAGTTGATCTATTGTATTACCCAGAACAAATTCTTCAAGATCGTCATCATCACCGGGGAGCAGTACATTGTCTTCATCTGCTTTAATAGCGACCACAAAATCTTCATATTGCTGCATGTAATAGAAAAAGCCAGAAAGGCCTATACATGTAAATTGTTATATATTTCTGTTGCAATAGTATTTGGGTTAATACATTACCTATAATGTCCATGCCTAAAATATGGTATTCCTCACTGCTCTCTCCTGCATGAGATACGATGGCATGCAGAATGCTTTTATTTACCCTGATGTTCTTGCTAAGCTGATGATAAGATACTGGCTGTTGGCGGAGTAAACTCGACTTGAGTTTGCAGCAAGAAATAATCGAGGATTAATCGCTGACCATACGACTGGATGGTGTACTATTTAGTGAAGGAAGCACATTGTATGATGGTGAAGGAGGTAACGAGAAAGGAAACGATAAAAGAGGGAAAAGGAAAGACAAAAAAAAAAGAAAAAAGAGAAAATTATTTTACAAGAAGTGGGGTGTCCGTAGCGGTTCCGAAATGGGTTTCGATGGCTACGTCACAAAGTGATTCAATTGGCTAGAATAATTTTTCTTAATTTGGATTTTGTCTCTGAATCTGCTGTTCCTCTGCCTCTATCTCTGATCAAGCAACTCCTCATACGTTTATTTGTTATCACTACCATCTCTGTCAATAATCGAAAGTTTATCCCTTGAATGGCCTGTTTTTATTCAATATTTCCATATTTTTATAGTCACCTAATGTATTTATCGATATTTGTAAAGGTATAAATAACTGTCAATTGTAAAGCAAATAAACATTATCGCTTTACTTTGGATTCATTTTTGATTCAATTTTATTCGAGTCTTATTTTTATTTTTACTTTTATTTTTTACACCTCCTTACAGAAATACTTCTCCTCTCTAAGAGACTATTTTTGTATTTGCAAGCGAACACTTACCTTAACAAACTATCTCTGGATTCTATATTCTGGTACCAATTGAACGAAGTAGGTTTTTTCAGTCGGCCTTGGTTCTCGTTGCAATTGAAGTGAATTAATAGAACTTACAGTAGTTATTCTAGTTGGTATTTCTTGTCTTTGCTGTGGCAATCATCTCCCTCAAAAAGAGTACCTTCTCCCTTAGTACATTCTCACTGAATTGCTTCAACATCTTCAGAAACATCGATCGGTTTGATCTCAACAGAACTCAACTCTAGATCTCTTTTTTGATTCCTGTCATCATAAAGAACACACTTCATGATCAAGTCTATTTTTCTTCCGTACATATTGGATACTGTGATGGCGTACTCGTATTCATTGACTTGACGTTCATGTCTCGAAGCCAAACAACAAGATTCTTCTCTGCAAGTAATCAGTTTAGTTTTCTTTTTTTCGTTACCATCACTATACCTCACAAGGGAAATGCTGGTTCCTCTGAAAATGATATCAAGAACAGATTTCCAATAGCAGCCAAAGTCTTCTTTACTTAAGCCCTCCTTTCGCCAGTTCTTGAGAGATATTGAACTTAGACTAGATAAAAATATGAGCGTAAGTGTTGAATCAGAACTAGTATTTGTTTTAAGCATAACAGTACACTGATTCGTATATATCAAGTATCATTAAACGAAACACTTGAATGCTTTCCAAATCATTCTCATAAATTCTGCAACGCTCTCTGACTACGAATTTTTGAAGACCTTTTTTGCCTCCAACCTCATATGACTAATAAAGATGCAAGAGATAAAAAATGAGCAAAGAAGACCATGTGTATGCAATCGATAGTAGTTACTTCTCCCAAGTCTCTTTTCAGTTGCACCCATTCGGTATTAGAGAGTTCAGAGAAACACCGTGCTGGTTTTGAATCAAGAATGCTCTTGAGTTTGGCTGGATTAACTATGTTCTTGATCGCTTCACGCGAATCAACTGATACTGTATTAAGGCAGCTAGAAAGAAGAACACTAAGCAAATCGTAAATGTATATCTTTGGTAAGCGCGAATTATGTCCAGTACATTTTGATTTATGCTTACTTGAGCTTTGACTTTTCTAATGGCGTTAGTTTCTTGTATTCTTTCAGTAGCGTGATACACTCGTTGTACATCTTTTGCTTTACGGTAGTGGCTGGTTGTATTGAGAGCTCTTCAAAATCAACATCTTCATCCTTGTTCTAAACAAATGGACATAGATGAAAAAAGGTGTACCAATGTTACAAATTTTCGCAGATATATGCTTTCTTACCAATTTGTACACGCAATTAAACAACAAGCTCATTCTTGCTTCAGCTTTTTGGGTGCTTGGTTTTTCAGTAGTGCAAGGTTCTTCAGCTTGAGTTGACTGTATGTTTGCACACCTTGGCTTAGCCGGTGTTTCTCTCTCTTTTCCTTTTGGACTTCTCGTTTGAGTGGCACTTGAGCATGGCTCTTCAGCCTGAGCTGATTGCGTACTAATGATAGTTGAGTTGTATTCATTGTGTGAGGCTTGATCCTTGTACGTGATGTTGACGATCTTGAAGACTTGCTTTTCTTTGCTAGCTGTTTGCCATTTTTTCCCTTTAAGTTTATGCTGTTACTGTTATTCTTATTATTGATTTACCTTTGGAGTTTGCTTTAGTATGTGTATTTGAGACTTCACATTACGATCCACCAAACTGCTTTTCTTGATTACTTCCAAATCGTCATTGTATTCTTTGAATCTTTTTAAAATCAGCATTAAAGGGGTTCAATCTCCTTCTCCACTCCGCGTACTGTGGAAAAGACCATTCAGAGAATGGCTTTATCATGAAACAGGCACTGACTCTAACTTCTTCTGGCGCAATATAATCATTTACAGACATAAGGATGACTTTTGCACTTTGTTCTGAGCTGACTCAATTTTCTTATTCTTCTGTCTTTCGGTGTACGAAGTCACATTGCCAAATCAGTTATGAACTATGCTGCCATCGTAATCATTTGTTTCCTATAAATCCACACATCTTGCAACTCTCATAACATCACCTTTTCCTTCCTTTTTTTTTTTTTTTTTTTTTTTTTTACTTCATATATTTTACCGTTTATCTTATTATACATTATACTTATCCTCTTAACAACAGTTTTGGTTAGTAACAATTGTTCATTTTATCATTATCACATCCATTTTAAGTGCGGATTCTTAAAAATTCAATGTGCAGTTATTTGGAAAACCAATTCGCGGATCATTTATAAAATGTGAAAGTTAGTTTTTTTGAGTGAAGATGGTCAAGGGAGCATCTATGATGAAGATGGCGCTGAAGCTATGGATATAGTCGACGAACAACCAGATCTCTATGCTTTGAAACAGCTGGTTAATTTAGATATATGAACTCTGATTTTTTTATCCACAAAGCCATCCGCGAATTGGCAGTGGAACGACTGTATATATACTAAATTCTTTCCGCTTCCCATCACTTTTCGTTGTTTTTTTCCTTTTTAGGTAATTCTTCCATGTCTCCCAACAACAAGCAACTTCAACGATTGCAAGCAAAATTAGCTGCTGCTAGTAATGAGATACGTAAACTGCAGCAAGAGAATGCTTTATTGCGACAACAACTCGCTCTGTCACTTTCACCACCGTCAACCGTTTCTCCTCCAAATGAATATGCCTCATTACCTACCGCCTCTCCCCAATCTTCTTCATCCACCACCAACAAACGTCCTCACTCGCCAAACAATGTAGCTTCGCCTCCTTCCAAGGTTTCGAAACCCAAATGCAATACTTCTCCCCACAGCCTGACAGCTATTGCTAAGCAGTTCTCGTCACCTACTACAAGTTTCAAATTTATTCATCTACCTATCCAACGCCGACTCCCTTTGCACCAGTTGCGCTCCAACCTTCGCCACTTGCACATCAATACCTGTCGTATTTTGGATATTCAATATCCTGATCGACATGTGGTAAGCCTCCTTATACATTACGGATATGAAAATGAGCTTCGCGACAAATTACGTAAATTTCATATCCTAGTCCGTGATGACTTTGACCCTCTTGACCCAGAGAATGTTCGAGATCCTGAGTTCATCAATGCACTGACCCATCGAAAGGTTGAACATGCCCGCTGGGCATTTCTTCAGCGGCTCGGCCCAGCACTTCGCCGTTTCAAATCACCTCTGTATAAAACAGTTGTTCGCTTCTTTCTTCGTTCCGGTCTAATTGATCGCGAGTATCTAGATTCCTTTGATCTTCCCCTTCCATACACATTCCGCAATGAATGTACCCTTGATCATATATAGGTCTTACAACCTATGACTGTACTCCCCTTCCACCTGTCCCCTTACTACATACATGTTTTTCCATTACTACCATCATTCCTCAATCTTAGCCTCTGTTTTTGACTCCCGCAGCTCCCCAAAACCAGTATATTTTATACAGCCTTCTTCACTTCCTCCCATATCTTTTTTACCCTTGATCTCAAAAGGGGTTTTTAGCTTCCATTCAATTTTTTTTATTGATCTGACCAGGGCGAAAACGATGCAATATTGACATCATGCGCTCAAAGTGGTCATTAATTTTTATAAATAAAAATCAAAATTTAAACGTATATATACTAAATAAACTTTATAATCCCCTTTTTCCCTTTATACCTTCAAAAGTCGCGCATTCGTGGAAATGGCCAATGAGAGAAATGGACTCAATCTTACCCCAGAACAAATTGACGCACTCTATGCTGAGTTTGCTAGAAGACAAGCTCAGGAACAAGAAGAAAAACAATGAAGAAACAACCTTCCAGTGGAAAGCATTACCGAGCTGGACAGCGTTACAGAGCAACAGCAAGAAGAAAATTTCAAGCGTTTCAGAAGGGACACAAAACGATATAAACAGGGAAAATGGACAACTCCTGAGAGAGTCAATAGTGAGCTATACAGAGAAATCGGCAAGCATAAATCCGACACCTCTGATGTTATCTCGAAGATATACGAGATCACTGAAACCACTCGTTTTCAAGCCAAAGTGGCAACAGAGATATTTGAACAACTCCAATATGTCCTCCAACAGGCCGCCAGTTTGGACGAAGCTAGAACGATTATCCACCGAACAACAGATCCAGAGGCTGTGGAAACAGCTATGGCGACAATGGAAGATCACGTGGATACCGAGGAAGAGGAAGAGGCTCTTTTTTTGGAGGACGGGGCTCGAGTGGAGTCCCCAGCACGTCACACAATTCAACGAACAACAGCAACAACCAAAACAACAACAATACTCAATCTCAGCAATAAACCACGTAAACGAAGAATCCACAAAGCCAAAAATCGACGTTCAGCACTACAGCACTCCTTCCGACGGTATCAAACCCGGAGGAAGACTTCAACACTTTTATCAAGAATGGACGCAAACAACTACCCATCAATGGCCTTTGTCAGTAGTCAGAGATGGTTATCAAATTCAATTCAACTCAACACCTCAGCCTTGGCGACTCAAAATGATTCAGCTCAATCCAGTGGAACAACAAGCAGTCAAAGAGGCAGTGCAGAAATTTCTGCAAGCAGACATTATCGAAGTTTCCCCTTCTCAGAGTACGGATTGCCTGTCAAATTTTTTCACGATCCAAGAATCAACAAAACGAAGACCGATTTTGGATTGTCAGAAGATCAACAATTATATCTAATGCCAGCATTTCAAAATGGAAGGAATCCCAGCTCTCAGAGAAATAATGGAAAAAAACGATTACATATGCAAGTTAGACTTAAAAGATGCATACGCAGTAGTAGGCCTTCATCCTCAATCTCGCAAATACTTAACCTTCATGAATCAAGGAGTAGTATATCAATACAAGACCCTGGCGTTTGGTATGAGTGTGAGTCCACGTGTTTTTTCAAAAATGATGCGTTTTGCAGTAGAACAATTAAGGAAAGAAGGGATTCGATTTGTTTACTACCTGGACGATGTCTGCCTGCTAGCCAAGACGAAGGAAGAGATGAGTCAAGTCAGTTCAAGAGTAATCAACCATTTGACATCCTTAGAATTTTTGATAAATCAAGAAAAAAGCATATTAACGCCATTGCACAAACAGGAGTTTCTAGGCTTTGTATTCAATTCGGTCAAAATGAAGATTACAGTACCATTCAAGAAAATCAACAAGTTGATCAGTCGAATCAAACAAGCTCTCCAGACACAGACAAGATCCTGCAGATGGTATGCCAGCCTAATTGGAAAAATGACATCCATGATTCCGGCAATTGGGGAGGCTTTATTACATATCCGACATTTGCAGAGAGATTTAGCACACAGCTTACATCTACATCACCAGAGATGGGAAGCACCTTTTCTCCTTTTGAACAACAGTCGCACAGAGTTGACATGGTGGTTGACCTATGTGACCGACATGAATGGTTTACCAATTCAACGGATAGACAATCCAACACCAGCAATTACGATCCACGTAGATGCATCCGATATAGTTTGGGGAGTAAGTTCACCAGAAATCGAAACAACCGGATGTTGGACCGACGAGGAAAAGACACAATCTATCAACGTTCGGGAGTTATCAGCCATTTTGTTCGTACTTCAACTGCACGGGGAAAAATACAAAAACAAAACAATACAGTAGCCGCTCTATTTAAGGGTGGCCAAAATGTTTGGAATATCCACCCTTAAATACAACATACCCTTAAATCCAATTTCGTAGCTGTTAAAAAATTGAAGTCACTTAATATGTATTGTTGCTACATTATAGACATGTTTGTACAACATGTTTCCACATAGGCCACTGTCGGTTGGTATAGATTTGGTAATTGTGTAAGGACATTAACAAATCAAAACTTGCTTAAGACTTGATCAAAGTTGCTGGAAGGATAATATACGAGTCGTAGACTCAAAATAATTTTGATGAGAATAAATATACGACAACAAAATTTATTTTCTTTCTTTAGGTTCTATCTAATAATAAACCAGCACGCCTTTCTTTCTCAAAAAATTGAGCTTTTGGATCAACAAGCTGCTGGCCAGCTTAATCAAACAGAATTAGGTGAATGGGCTATGAAGAAATTCAATTTAGATCAACCACTTGCCCAACAGACTATATCAAACATTCTCAAAAATGCTGAAACGTTATATAGTGATAGTAATGTTGTCAAAAATGGTAAAAGTCTAACAACAACACGATATCCTCAACTTGACTTCTGAAAACATTCAGAACGAATTGAGGAAGATAAAAGAACTTCTTGGGCCATATGATCCTGTAGATATCATGAACTTTGATGAAACAGGTTTATATTACCAGCAACCACCAAGAAGAATCATATGTTCCTCCAAGCCGCTTGGTGGCCTAAAAAAAAGTAAAACTCGTCTAACGGTTGGATTGCTCTGTAACTCGGATGAGACTTATAAAGGACAGTCAATTGTTATCGGACAACACAAGAGCTAATTTGTTATCCATGACTGCAATTGGAAAAAAAAAAAAAACATGAAATTGAATACCATTATTCTACTAATGCTTGGATGACAACATATGTGAAAAAGTTAAATGTTGCCTTTGGAAGACAGAATCGAAAAAATTGCTCTTCTTTTGGATAATGCGTCCGTTCATAAAAGAAGAATTCCGCTCAACAATATCAAATTGTTATTTCTCCTAGCAAACACGGCTAGCAAGTCACAAGCTCTTGATGTAGGTAGCCTATTATTTGTTGATAAAATGCTATATAAGCTGTCTTTTTATTTTACAGTTTTCTCATTCATATTTTGTATACACAGGAATTAGTGACAACTTTAAGGCATACTTCCGAGCCTAGCAGTACGACCGTGCTTTATGTCTGTACATCAGTAAAAAGTCACCCATAAATAGAAAGTGCCCTTAAATCAGACACCCTTAAATAGAGCGGCTACTGTATAGAAAATATTGATGTTCTCAAGTAAGCAAATTACTATATCAGTTATGCTTAACACTTTTGTATTAATATTATTTTTTCCAGTCAAGAATGTTCTGGTGTAAGCTCTAGTAAAAGAAAAAATAAGGATCGTTCAATTGGAGGTATTGAAATGCAAGAAAGGAAGAAGATGGGTTATCGATGTGATATGATTTTTTGTGAAAATCGAATTGGTCATGATGAAAGTGTTGAATATGGTGCTTCAGAAGCAGGAAAATTGTACGATGGCGACGAAGGGACAAAAAGATTGGAAGAAGGGTCTAAAAAGCTATCCAAGTGTCTGAAGGATATGTTGGACCATTTATTACTCAAAAAAGATGATAGATCAAAGATACAAACAATTGGATTTGTTCATTCTGGTCTTGAATCATTTTTTATGACGGCGGATCGCCCTGTTAAATATGCGACAAGGATAATCAAATCAAGGAGAACCCATATTTCCAATGATATTTCAGGATTTGGTTCAGCCGTTTTACCCACTCTCTATTCTGCGTGGATGGCTAAAGAAGTTGTTAAAAACGTAAAAGATATATTGTATGCATCCGTTGAATGCGATAATATTGAAAACTTAAGCTGGTTAGACGACTACTGGGATGAAGAAAGAAATGAAGCTATTATACCAAAAACATCAACGTCAAGTGATCTTCGTGCTGGAAAGAAGAAGATCAAAAGAACATGATTAATATAAATAATAAATAGTAAATAGGGGTGAAACCTCTTTATAGTTTGAAGTAAGAATGGTTTATTGTCTTATTTTCTGGAAATTGACCATAGGATTCTCGACGGAAATTGCTCTGTTGCAATACTTATAAGTATCAAACCAAGATATCTCTCAGTCCATCAACAATAGCAGTAAATTGGACACGTTGTAGCTTAAAGATTATCAACTAAGAAGTTTGTTCCATCTCACAAAAAATTGACAGCTTGAGTGCACTAAAAAAACCCTTAATTGGTCAGGTAGAGATTTTGAGTTTCCTGAAATGAAAGGTTATTTTATTGTCATGGATAATGCTCCCATTCATATTCCTCAAGTAATTGATCCGATAATTATAAGCAGAGGCTACCCCCTTACTCACCCGAACTTAACCCAATCGAACAGTTCTGGGCTATTGTAAAAGGAAAGGTAAAACGTAATAAGCTCATCGATTTAGAGTCATTTACTACGCGCATAATTGAAGCTAGCGAAGCTGTACCCGTTGAACACCTCAGAGCCTTTATTCAACATTCAGTAAATCAATTTGATAACTGTCTTAATAAGGTCGCTATATAGCTTCTATACAATTACCATAAATAAATTTTCAAAAAAGTGACCAATTGATTTTCAAAAAAGTGGTCAATTGAATTTAAAAATCCGACCAATATTTTCAAAAAAATGACCAATTGAGGGTGGACGTACTGTGTATTTATGAAAGAAGAAAGAAAAGAAAAGAAAAAAGATTAATAATGTGAGGATATAGTAATGTAGACTTCTTAATATTTATGTACATCTATTTAAAAAGATTGGTAAATGGTTTGTTTGATTAAAAAAGAATAAAAAGTCTCTATTTTTATTGATCTTGTCTAACGAATGGTGATGATTTAAGGGCCATAAAAAAGTGCTTCATAAATAATATTATTGTTGGCTATAAATGTATATGCCATCTTGTTCATCTTTACAAACTAAATTTAATTCAGGTATTTCATTCAAATTGAAAACTAGGCTAATGATCTTTGCTCCCTTTTTATAATGCTTCAATAACAAATCTGAAAACTTATCTGTATGATCAGGTAACAGAAATAACACAATCACTGTCCACTGTGTATCTGCTGGTAAATTCAATAAATCGCCTGCAATAAATGAGATTCTTGACTGTTGTTCTGTCGTTAATACTTGCTTGGACAACGTGTTCGATATCTCAACCAATGCCTTGTCTGATTCTATTCCAACCGCTCGCTTCACATCAAATTCAGAGACGGCAGCTGTCACAAACCGTCCGTCACCCGAGCCTAGATCAACCAGGACATCGCTTGAATTCACTTGAGCCATAGTGAGTGCCTTGATTACTCGTTCTGCTGAAGTTGGACAAAAGGGTGCAAACGTTGTGTCGATACCTTCAAGATAGGCTGGGAAGGGATCTTCGGTATTTTGGTCTTCAATTTCGTGATCTGCATTTTGATACACTTTTAAAAAAAGGCTTTTTGACATTTTTAATAAAAAAAAAAGAAATAGAAAATTATTAAAAAAAGGGTCCAGTGAAGACTGCTTTTTCAGTTGATGGGTGTTGTTTAATTGTAAAGGGGTTTATGAATACAATATTAAAAACAAGTATTTTGTATGACGACGAAACAGCAAAATAAACTATGAAATTGGTAATGATAACCAGGCAATCATCATACTTTTTATTACAAGATACAAGTTGACTTGTTCGTAACAAAAAATTATTTCTTTTTCCTTTTTTTTTTTTTTTTGATAAAAATGTCAGTTAGATTCATTCGTTCATTTCATCATAAAAGAATACCAAGTTACAAGGGTTATTGGAGCCGAATATTAGAACAACCTACAACTACCTCAAAAGAAGATTTATTGATAAAGAAACCGTTAGCTATACCATTTGAGACAACAATAGAAGAAGAATTACAACCGACAGTTAAACCAAAAGAATTTGTTTATTTAAAAGGAAAGCCAAAAGAACTACCACAGAAACCAGAACCACCCACAAATTGCTGTATGAGGTAAGGAAAATATGAAAAAAAAGGGAGAGAAGAGAAATAAATTAAAATGAATTTGTAATCATGTAGTGGCTGTGCTTATTGGTAAATAATAAAAAGATAAGGGTACAACTAAATTAATAATTGCACTACAGTGTGTGGGATATATATGAAGATGACATAGAGGATTATGCACAAAAAAAGAGAGATTTAATACAGCAATTTAGGGAAGCAGGGGAACAAGTACCAGTCGAATTAGAATCGTTAACAAACGATCCATTAGAAGAAATAGATCCAACAATGAAAGCCTTTTTAGAAATGGAAAAGAAACTTAAATAACATTTTTTTATTCTATAAAATATGTAGTGTGTTTGTATATATGTGTATGTGTGTATATAATAATGCAGTGATAATGCTTAACTCCAAACATCTTCTTGGTATCTGCCAGTGCTCCTCAAGTTCTTTACATAATCTTGTGATTTTAATTCATCTAAACCACCAAATTGTTGTGCAAACTTTACAAATGTTTGGTTTACATCACGAGCCATATTCTTTGCATCACCACAAACATAAACATAAGCTCCCTTCTCTAACAGTTCCCACATGGCTTGTCCATGTTCCATCAATCTATGCTGCACGTATACTTTCTTTCCGGCTTCTTCACGGGAAAATGCTGTGATCAGACGTGATTCTTCTCCCAACACCTCAAACAGTTCAGGCCATTCTTCTTGATAAAGGAAATCCTCAGCTCTGTTACGACAACCAAAAAACAAGATGGTAGGTCCCAATGACTTGCCTTGTTTCTTTTGAAGCACACGTTCTCTCACAAAGCCACGAAAGGGGGCAACGCCTGTACCAGGGCCAATCATAATTACTGGGACAGAAGTATTTCTGGGTAATTTGAATTGAGATCGACGGATGTGAACAGGTACACGGGCCAATTTGCTTTCGACGAAAAGAGAATCGCGAGGACCAGACAAGGAATATTCAGGAATGGTGTTGTTGGGAGTTAATTGGTTGACACGTTCATGAATATGCCAGAGATAATTGGTATTCACCCCATAGACTGTTCTTCCTTCTTCGGGACTGTATTGAAGCGTCACAATGGTTGCAGTAATCATGTTGGGGCTTTCCAGTGAGGAAGAAGAGATGGAGTAATAACGAGGTTGAAGACGAGAAACGCTTTCGATTACCAAGTCAAAGGGAACTGAGGCAAAGGCGCCATTGACATCTAGAGATGCTTGTTCGGCCAGAATTTGTAATACTTCACCCAAATTACGGTTCATGTCACCCACACGTTCACGATAAATATCTTTGTCGGATGAGAGCTTTTGAAGAGCTTCCTTGAGGGGTTCATTAGGTGCATACTTTACAAGAGACATCAAAACTTGTCGAGAGACAGCAGAACATATATCGAGATAATGACGGAACACAGCACGATATGTTGTAGGCACAGGGAATGGAAACCGCTTGGACGCAGCAGGATCAATGGATTCTACATGAATTACAGTATCCAACTTGTGTTGTAAGCCCAAGACTTGAGCAAGACGATTGACTTCTACTTCATTATTAGTTGGCCAAATAGCGACATGATCACCTGTTTGGTAAGAAAGGTTTGTGCCAGAGATATCAATTTCAATATGAAGGCAATGTCTATCACCACCCTTGAAAAGGTCTATTGAAGTCATTGGAGCATTATAAGGACGTTTAGCATCGTAAACAACAGATCTAGAAACAAAACAAATAAATATAAACAATCACATGTAAAGAAAACAGACTTACGAGCCATCTTTAAGCCATTCACCAATTTCACCCAGATAGACTTTGGCTTGATCATACACCGTTAATTCATTCATCTTATAAATAGCTTGATGAGATCCATCCTGCACATATCCACTGTCCACACCCAGAGCTTCACAAAATGCTGGCCACATGGATTCCTGCCATGCCAAAAAATCTTCTTCCATCGTGCCATCATCATCTCCTTCTCCTCGTTCACCAATCCTCCTGGCACCCAATTCAATCAAGCGACTGTCCATTTTTCTAATCACTTCATTGTAATGTTCATACGTTTTATTACCGAGACCAAAAGCAATATATCGAAGGTTTTCAAGGCGATTGGATGCAGAAGAAAAGGTGGGTGATTCGTCTGTCAAGAGATTCCAAAGTTCAACTGCATTATCGGTGGGTTCACCTTCACCATAGGTAGACATGATAAAGAACACCAAATAATCATCAGGTACAGTATCAAGATAGCTGAGATCATATTGTTCAATGTCTGCCGTCATGGCGCTGACACCATACTTTTGTGTACATTCCTTCGCCAGACGTGCAGCAAAATCTTCGGCTGTACCTGTTTGTGAACCATAAAAGAAAATAACTCGACGTCCCTGATTAAAACATGTTATAAAAAATCAATGTATTCACATTCTATTTTACCTGCTGCTGCATCACTTTGACAAAGTTGCGCTCTTGTTTTGGGCTTTCTTGTTCTATCTCGGCTTTCTTTGTACTGGCAGTAGTCGTATGAGAAAGTCGACTGCTGACTTGATTTTTGATAAACCAAGCGATGGTGCCAATACCAAGGGTACCCAACAGTACTATTTCTAGATTTTGATACAAGTGTTGTGTATTATTGCGAATCATATTTAAAAAAAAGTGAAAAAACAAACAAAAAGAAGGAGCAGGAGGCTTTATATATTGATCTTCTTGTCTCACGGCAAAACATTTGCCGAGATAACCTTATTGGTAACAACGGGGAGTTTCGCTACGCAATTTGATCTTTATGGAAAATTCTGGGTTGCGTCAGGCTAAACTTTACTTTTTTGTCTTTTATTTTTAGAAATCACTAACTAAACTCAATTTTATCGGATTCTGCTTTATAACTTACACGAGATGTTGGAAGCAAGGCTATAAACCCTGCTCTGTGCCTGTAGTTATAATATTTCATATGATAATGAAATTGAATTGTCTGTTGTCTATATATTCTTACTTAACTGCAGGAAAGGTTTCCTATTCTGAGATGCACTTGTTAAAAAATCTCTTTTTCTTTATTATCTGTCATATCAAAATATGGATCCATGCCTGAGGACTTTCTTTTGATTTAATGATGAAAATGAAATAGGCACATTGAGAAATATTGAAATTAAGAAAGAAGATCAATAAGAGGCTAATGCGTTATATTCTATTTAAATATTAATGAAAACTAATTTTACATGATATGGATGAACACAATAATGTATGTGGCAGTACGTACAGCCTCATTGTTTTTTTTTTTACATCAGTCAAAACTGAGACCTAAGTATTATATTATTGGATGAGGAAGGAGGTACAGGGCACATAAAGGGGACATAAAGAATTATTATCAGATTGTCATCGACTGGAAATATAAAATCATTAAGCACTATGAAAATTTGACATTAACAGTCAGATAGTTTACTTCCATGGTAACATATCCTACAGTGTACACCTTAATAGTCTTTACTGCTTTATAAAGAACATTATTGCCAGTGCTATTAAACATATCCTTTGAAGTTTTACGTAATTAAATTGCTTTCCTTCAAGGCTTTGATTCAGTAAGGCCCATCATACATGCATTCGATTTTGTCTGGATCAAATTTGAATGAAAGTTCATGGCTATCAGCAAGCGATTGTAGTATCAAATCATGTTTTAGGTTTCCTTTATTTATTTATTTTTATTATTTCTAGGAGACTCAGTATATTTAAACCTCTTAATACGTTCCATATTCGTAAAAAATTAACCGCTCTTTTAAACTTTTATTTTGAATTAATAGGCCATTGCGCATTGAATCACGGAGGCTTTGTTTTTCCAGAACTTCTATCCAATTATTTAAATCGATTCGCATTAAACACTAATAAATATTCGTTTAATTGTAGATGGGCACGAAATAACCCTAGCATTATTTAAAGTGGGGATTTTTCTATAGCAAAGTATATGACACAAAGTGGAGTTTGTCCGTTTATTTCATTAACAAATAAACAGAGAAAGGAAGAGAATAACAAATGAAACATACTCTTTTGTTATTTACAGTGCTTTAATTATATGATGCCTTTTATTAGCCTTTTCAAATACAAACACGTTTTCTCTGTCGGAAATATATTGCCATGTTTCATGAGAAAAGTACGGGAAAAGAGTAGCATGTATACCATAGCTACGTAAAGAAATGATGGATCAGATAAGTGAGTCAAAGGTACGCCGAAAGCTATTAGCCAATGTCTCGGGGTAATCCGTAGACAGATCTCTGACTACGCATATTTTTTGAGTCACTGCTTATCGAAAGCCTCCTGAGCTTTCTCCTTTTTACTCAGCAATTTCTACTTCCCATAGAACATTCTCTGTTTTTATATCACCAGCTAACTTCAACACAAACAATAACAATATTTTTTTGCCTAAGCCAATTGAGCTTGCTACTTTTGAATTATAAATTTTAATCTCAGAATATTGGATTGATTCCCCTCCTTTCATCGGCTGATGGAGTGGGGCACACAATGAGAGAATGATTGAGGAACAGGCAACATCCATCAAAAAAACTCCCTCTCTTTTTTCATTTTGATAAAATGGTAAACAGATGCAAAATGGACGGATGGATGGATAGATGGATTAACTTGTGTACATAGCCTTCTCAAAAGTCATTCATCACCAAGGTTAAGCTTGGCAAGGCCAAGAAGCAAAACCGTCCTTTGCCTCAATGGTTCCGTCTCAAGACTGACACCAAGATTCGGTAAATACATTTAAAAAAGTTAATGAAAGCATCGATTAACATTACTTTTTTATAGTTGGAACGCCAAGAGACGTAACTGGCGTCACACCAAGTTGAACATTTAAGCAAATTATTACTTTGGAACAGAATTATTTTTTTTTGCTTTGTAATTAAAAAATACAGCAATGCTTGAATGATCTTTTAAATCATGACTTTTTGTACATTAGAAAGGAAAATGAAGAAACAAAGAGAATGTGTGTATATGTGTATGTGTGTGTGTAGGTTACGCTTTAGTATGTAATCAATTGTATATTCTTACTGCAATGAGTATGAAATACGATTAGAAATATAGTAAAGGGACATGCTTATGTGATGAATAAATACATTCTCTTTGTTTTTAAGCTCTTCATAAGCAAAACTTAAAAATATTTCAAGCGAGTATACAGCAATCATGCTTTGTTTACTGTATTGAAGGAAACATGTGGTTTCACGCGATAATAATGATAGCTTTTCTCTTATCAATCACAAAAAGTACACAATCTGAGGATACTCTTAACTTGTATACATGTTTTATCTGCTTTACCAATTTTCATTTCATAAAAACGCATTTTAGTGTGGCATAAAATTTTAGATGTGATTTGTATTGAAACTCCCTTTTCTCTTATGTTTCCCTCGGTCATTGACAATTTGACTCAAATTGTGGGTTCAACACCCATGATTAAACTGACTCCTCAAAACAAAGGTTTTATGAACAGCAATAGAAATAATAGTAATATACTAATGTTTTTTTACAGTCAACATTTTAGCTAAATTAGAACTTAGTAATCCGACTGGAAGTGTAAAGGACAGACTTGCAAAATATCTTCTTGAAGGTAAAAGAAAAAAAAGCACATGTAAAAAGAGAGAAAGTACTCAATCCAAAGAAGAACATGAGAAAAAGTCAACTTTTGAACAAGAAAAGAAACGTACACTGATCATACCTACCAGCGGAAACTTGGGTATTTCACTTGCCTCTTTGGCAGCCAAACGCAATTATCGCATCATTGCCATCTTACCCGAACGTACCTCCAGCGACCGTATCGCGTTATTAAAGTCCTTGGGAGTCGAGATCTTGCGTACACCAAACGAAGTGCTTCCAGAGGCAGCTGAAAGTGCTTATTCTGTCGCTGCTAGGTTAGCTGAGCAGTTGCCTGATGCACTTGTGTTGGATGAATCCAAGTTGCGTGATATGACACCCCATCATCAATTAGCAGAAGAGATACTTCAGCAAACAAAGATGCTGATTGACTTTCTTTTTGTGGGAGTTGAATCAGGATCTATGTTGACAGGTGTTGCAAGATATTTAAAGGAAAAGATACCTAATTTGAAAGTGATTGGTGTTGAGCCTGTTGAATCTGTTTTTAGTGGCCAACAAGGGACAGCTGTTAATTTATTTGTAGGAAGAAGATATCTTTATATAGTTGTATTCATATGATCTTTTTTATAGGACTGGAAAATTGAAGATTTAGGAAACAACTTTATTCCAAACAGTCTAGACAAGTCTATTGTGGATGAATGGATTAAAGTATCTGATAAAGAAGCATTCTCTGCTGCCCGTCGTATGATTCGTGATGAAGGCATCCTTTGTGGTCCTTCATCAGGTGCAGTCATCACTGCAGCTGCTCGTCATGCTCAAACAGTCATCTCAGAACACAGCTCACATACTTTTACCTCAGTCGTCATCTTGAACGACAGCGCCAAAAACTACACCTCGACCTTATTGTCTGATGATTGGTTATTTGAGAATGATTTGGCAGATGATCTGATGGCAACTGAGCTAGAATATCTCTCACAAAGCAGATACAGAGCTGCTAGTGTAGAGGATCTTCAGCTGCCTGCTGCGGTCACAATTGCACCCACAAGTACCGTTGGATATGCAATTGATTTGATGCTTGAAAGAGAGTATTCTCAGTTACCTGTCATCAAACCTGACAATCGAAAACTGGTCGGTTATGTTTCCTTGAGTGCGCTACAAGACCGCTTGAATAATAATTCGATCAATCTCAATAGTACTGTGGATTCCTGTATGTCTTCTTTCAAAAAGGAAAGCACTAGAAAGTATCAAGTCATTACTCCTGATACAAGCTTAGCGGATCTCGGTAATGTTTTTTTTTTTTTAAAATGTTATATCAAACCAGTCTATATTCACTCTCTTTTATAGCTAAATTCTTTGAAAAGAATTCATTTGCAGTGATCACGGACTCGAATAGAAAATGGTGTCTTGGTGTTGCTACAAAGTATGATTTGATTAGTTTTTTGCATAGAAGACAATTCTTGTAATAAACAAGTCTTTATTGATTTTGCTTTTGATGTTCAAGTGTTGTCAGATGTGTTTCCATACTTGTCAATATATTATCCCAAGCAATGAATATTTCAGATACTGTATTTACCTACTCATTATATGAATGATAAGCTATATAATTTCGCTGTTGTACTTACTGTCTTGTTATATCTTTCCATTAAATCAGATATCTCCTTTGTTAATTGATTCAATTGTTTAGTTTGATTCACATGTATTACATCCATACTTGATAATTGTGGCTTTAATTTATCAACCACTAATAATGTGTAAGTGAATGATGATAGTAGCAAATCATTCTTACCTTCAAGTTCAGTTCCACTTACGACGTGTTCAAGTGATTTGACCTGCTTCACCTCTTGCGCAAACTTTTTCAAGTCATCTTGTGCAGCTAATAGCAATTCTATTTTGACATCAGTCGATAATAGCTCTCTTTCTAGGGAATAAGTTGAAGTATTTGGGTTAAGTAATTTTGAGTGGGTATCATCTAACTAACGATGAGTTTTTAGTTGCGTTTTGCAAGTGTATACATTACATTTTTCAATAAAGTATTTAATGGATTTGTTATTTTGATAAATGGAACTGAGTTCTTTTCTTAAAAGCTCCATCCTTTTTATAATGACCTCATTGGTGCTCTTATTTTGTTGTTGTTGTTGTCCATAAAGAATATATTCTAAATGTCTTAACCTTGCTTCAAACCCGTGTTCATCCATGATTATGAAAGAGAAAGAAAAGGCCAATCAAAATCCTTTAGAATGAAAGCTGCTGAGTTGTAATATTTCCTCCTTAGAAAGGATTTACTTGTTCACTGAGAACTCTCTTGACTTTCAGTGTGTGCATGCATACGAGTTTAAAGGCTCTCAACATTAGTATAGATTCTTGAAGACACAGATTATACTTCTTTATAAATCAAATATTAACTTAAAGAATTAAGTCTAGTATGTTGGTCTCGGAATGAATAGTATTTAGTCCCTTTCTTGTTATCGTTCGTTATCATTCATATTGCGTTTAATAAATAAATAAATAAATAAAAAAAGCACATAAATACATAGAAGAATAGCACTCATTTTTACGTTCTTTTGAGATATAAAAATATAGCTTCAGGGGAGTGGACAGTATATAAATAAAATCTCTCTACTGTGATTATCACTTGAAAAAAGAGGAGGTGGAGAGCATTTGATGTCACTCTACTGCAAAACAAATAGAACATTTACTGATTACCAAAAATAGCAAATATTCTTTAGGTCACACACATCTACACAAATATTTTTTATTTGCTTATATTCAGCTTATCTTTTTTTTTTCTTCTCTCTTTTTTTCTTTTTTATATTTCTATTTTAATGACAAAATATCAATCCATTGTGGATACAAGTGATAGAGATTCATCTATTTCATCCTATCGTGCTATTTCTGAATTTGGAAGTGCTTTAGATGATCAAAGACCTTTATTAACGAATGATACGGAAGACTTGTCTATTTGTCACACTGTTTATGCTTATGAAGATGAACCAAGTGCAACAATTGCAAGTTGTTCTATTAATTTAGCCAACACAATCTTGGGTACTGGTATGCTGGCCATGGTAAATGATATTTTATAAACTGTGCAATTAAAAGAGTACTGATATAAAATAGCCTTCTGCGTTAGCATCAGTAGGTTTAATACCTGGCATTATTTTAATTTTATACGCTGGATGCACATCAGGTCTTGGACTTTATTTTCTTTCACAATGTGCAGATAAAGTTGGAAACAGACAGGCATCTTTTACTTCATTATCTAAACTGACTTGGCCTAAATTGGGTATATTTTTTGATTTAGCGATTGCCATTAAGTGCTTTGGTGTTGCTATTAGTTATTTAATTATCATTGGAGACCTTATGCCACAAGTAGGTTATATAAACACATAGCATATTGATATTGATAGATAAACAGGTCATTCTTTCTTTCTTTCATGGATCTGAACATAATGAATTATTAATGGACCGTCGAGTGTGGATTACATTATTCATGATAACTGCAGTTGGGCCACTGAGTTATTTAAGAAGATTGGATTCATTAAAATATACAAGTCTTATTGCCTTATTTGCCGTAGGTTATCTTGTAGCTATTGTTGTTTATCATTTCCTATCGCCCAATTTCCCACCACCACCACCTGAATCCATTGAATATTTCAGTTTTAGTTCAAAAATATTTAGTCAGTTGCCAGTTTTTATCTTTGCTTTTACTTGTCACCAAAATGTAAGCCTTATAAACAAAAAAAAAAAAAAAAATAGAAGACAGGACATTAACGACGCAGTTAGATCTTTTCGGTTTATAATGAGTTAAAAGATAACAGCGAGAGATCAGTGATTAGGGTCATTTTGAACTCTATTGGATCAGCTGCTTTTATTTATGAGCTAGTGGCTGTCCTTGGTTACTTGTCTTTTGGTAAAAATGTAAAAGGAAATATTATTCTTGAATGTAAGTGTGTACAGTTGTATCGCTCTGCCCATTACTGATCAACATAACAGACCCTCAAAGCTACTTTGTTGCTTTTGGTCGATTAGCTATCGTCATTCTTGTCATCTTTAGCTACCCACTTCAAGCACACCCTTGCAGAGCCTCTTTAGAAAAAACACTGGCTCATCACACCAGCCATAAACGATCTCACTTTATCTTGACTACCGCAATCCTCGTGCTTAGTTTCCTTGTAGCTATCTCTATCTCACAATTAGATATTGTCTTGTCCTTTGTTGGCTCTACTGGATCAACCTCTATCTCTTTTATTTTGCCTGGTCTGTTTTATTTCAAGATATTCCGAGATGATGCTTGGTACCATTGGAAGCGACTTGTTTCTTTATTT
This sequence comes from Rhizopus delemar RA 99-880, assembly GCF_000149305.1. Lineage (NCBI taxonomy): Eukaryota > Fungi > Mucoromycota > Mucoromycetes > Mucorales > Rhizopodaceae > Rhizopus > Rhizopus delemar. The sequence continues at coordinate 687,599 of NW_027137828.1, forward strand.
TTGATTATTTATGGTCTATTGGTCATGACGATCTGTTTAACATTTAATATCAAGCGTCTTTTGTAGTCCTATAGAATAATAAACTTTCCTTTACATTTATTAGCTGATCACTTATCATAAAAGGGTCACAGTCAGTATGTACGGTTTTTATTTTTTTATGATTATTATTATAAACAAGTGATAAAAAGAAGATGGGGAATATGTAAAACATCAATAAAAATTTAAGACTGTATAAAAACACGATGAAGTTTTTCAAATTCAATTGCACTCTTTAAATGAACACAGTGCCTGGAAGCAGTGTTTGTTGTATCTTGGAGAATGGGTATCTTGACAAGTCCAAGCATTTGTGTTGATTCAGAAGGCTCCTAAAGACGTTCCACATCAGCAAATAAAATCTCAAATGTGAAGCTTATTTACCTTCTTTTGTGTGAACTGGAGTTGGCTCTTTATTTGGTCTCTCAACTGCTCGCTACGTTGTTTGAGTGTGTATAATACAGACTGCTGCGTTTGGTATTGATAATCAGGAAGTTTTTTTCCACTTTGTGAATTGTTCTTATAATCTGAAAGTTGAATAACCCTTGGGGACGCACCTGCCGAACGTAAATCTTTCACTAATACTCTTGTTTCTCGAGCAATCGATTTCAAGCGATCATCCACAGTAAACTCCTTGGTTGGTTCTACCAAGTCTAAACGAAGCGAACGTATAAAATCCAGCTTTTTTAATTCAGTATTCTCTGCTCTCAAGTATCGAATCGAATTCTTCAAAGCTTCCATCTGTCCCGACATTTCATAATAATTGCCTGCCATCTCTTGCATTGTCGTTGTATCCTCATGCTCTGTCAAGTCAAAAGTGGCTGCCTTGCGTATCAAAGACTGTCGCTTCTCCTCTCGTCGATTGGCTTCCTTTTTCAATTGATTGATCTCTGCCTCGAGTGCATCGTTTTCATTTTGCAAGCTCTCCATGGTCTCTGCGTACAGTTGCTCTTGATTCACTGATTTTTCTAAATCTTCTTCCAGGCGTTTAACATGTTCAATTTCTTTTTTGGCAACTTCCATTCTTTTTTCAAGTAAATTGATTTTTACATCTGCTTCCTGAAGAGATTGATCCTATACACGTACACTGGTATTAGTCTGTGTAGATTGTACGCTCATTTTTTTCTCTGTACCTTTAATTTAATGTCTTTAATCAATTTTATAATCTCTTCGTTATGTTGCTGTAATTTATGTTCAAGCTCGTGATTCACAACTACTTCTGCTTTAATATCTGAAGCACGTTGAATCCAGGGCGCAACCTTGGTTGTAACTACATAAAAAATGTTAGAATGAAACTACATGTAGGCAGCTTGGTTTACTTTTGTCCAATTTATCATCATATTCTACTTGTGAATGAGTTGTCTCGAGCTCATTCGTTAATGTCTTGAGTGTTCGAAGAGAGCTCTCCCACATGGAGCTTTCTGCCATTTCAAATATTTCATCACCTTTCTCGCGAAGTAATTTTTTTATAAAAGATAGCTCAAGTGGTTCATGACTTCCTCTTTTGGCATCTACATAACTAACTAGTTCCTTGTATACCTATTCTAATCGCTTTAAAAACCTTTTGTTTGTCCGCAGGTATATATTACTTACATCGAAACAAAATCTGCATAATTTCTTGCTAATAGAATAGAGCATCTTGAAACGATTTAAATAGTCTGCTTTTAATGTCATTGCCTCTTCAAATTTGTCTTCTAACTGACGCATCAATTTTCTATTTGTATAAAATGATGAGCAACTCGACCGTATTATTATTATACTACTTACTTTGCTATGATTTTACTGTTCTTTGCTTGTGTAATCAATCGTCCAAGTGGCTCCATATAATCTTGTTCCATCTGTCCTACACCTTCATCAATGACTAAGCCATCCTTCTTTACCGAGTTATCCAACAGCTGTCTAGCAAATGTAAAGATAACAATCATTCTATCTGCATTCAGATCCAATGCTTTAGTTAAACCAAAAAATTGATCTGCATTGCTCTTTTCTTGCTGTTCACTCAAATTAGCTTCTACCAAGTGCTCTACTTGAGAGATAATTCTTTGAAGCTCGGTTAAGCAGTAAGCTTCATTCATTTGATCTGTTCTAAATAATTCAACAATGCCATTCATCTTTCTCTCGACGCCAATCAAGTCAAGGTAGACTTTGCCCATTTCCGCAAATGTATTTGGCTCACAGTTTTTAACGTATGTTTGGAATCGTGCGGATAAGGAACTTAACCATCCAGCTCTTTGTTTAATCTATACAAATATCAGTCATTCAGTAAAATCCCAGTTTTCCTTTTTGTTACCTCACAAATAATAATCAAGTTTTCTGTAACACTATCCATGATCTTTTCGCTAACAGGATAATTTTGATCCAGATGCTTAATGATCAAATCAGACTTGAATTCAAGTCTCTTGAACAAAAGCAAGCAAGAAATTGGATCGTTCTCTGTCTTGAAGAAGGGTTCGGGCAAATAAGGCTGAATCATGTTCAATCGATCATTAGCCTGTGACGCTTCCAATTTACGCAGCTCAATATCAATTGATTTAGCTTGAGCCTTCATCACCGTCGTCTGCAATTGAAGATTAAGCGACATCATGGCCTGAGATTGACTACTGAGCGTCATTTTTTCAGTCTGATCGTCTTTTTCTTTTCGTTTCAATTCTTTCAGATCGTTTTGCAAGTGACTCACAAGCTGTCTAAATTGTTCTATCGTAGTCTCATAATCTGCTATGGTCTCTTCGTTGGCTCTCAATCGCTCTACCTGCTCTCTCAGCAGCATATCTCTGTGATCAATTTCGGCTTGCAATTGTCGCTCTGTCTCGACATGGTTCTCTTCTAATTCATCCGCAAGCTCCTTGAGTGCTTCAAGATCGTCTACTGTTGCCTTTAATTCTTCCATTTTTTCTGTCAGGTTCAAGTTTTTCTCAGTCAATTGTTCTACCAAATCCTCTGTTCCCACAGCGTCATCTAGCTGCATCTTTAAATCTTCAACCAATATTTCAGCAGTCATCAGTTGTTCCTTCACCTTTTCATATTGGTCTACAACATGATATATATATTAAACTTCTTTACTTATATAGTGAAGAGAGACCTACATCGAAGTTCTTCCAATTCATAGTTTTCTTGCTCAAGCGTTTTGATTCTCAAGTTCAATTCTGCTTCGTTTTCAGTAGTTACATCGCGTAATCTATTTTTAAATATTACTATATACATACAACAAAATGACTTTACTTGTAGTCACTACCTAACTAAAGCTTCTTTCAATCTTTCATTATGTCTTTCCAATTGAACCACTTCCAAAGGAATTCTTTCGTTGTCTTCTTGATCTCTTTGAGCAGGTAGTTTATTGAGTATATCAGCTTCCTGCTTTAGTATATCCAAATCAATACTAATCTCCTCAATCTTATCCTTCAAAATCTCCGTCTCTTGCTGTAAACTATCGGCTCTTTCTTCAGCCACTTCTTTATCCAAAGTCAGCATCTCCATCGATTCAAGCAAATCATTGTATTTGGATTCATATGTTTCCTTTTCACTGCTAACTTGCTTTAATTCTCTTCTTGCCTCACGCACGTCCTTTTGAAGCTCTGAAATTTTATCTTGCAACTTGTTACGAAGCGTCAAGAACTGTTCGGCTTCTTCTTTAATCTTTTCATGTTCTCGAAATCTTTCTCGGTCTTCATTGCGCTTGATTTCTAAAATCTTGAGTTTGAATCGAAGTTCTTCATAATCTTTTAGTGGTACAGTCTGATATAAGAAATGGTTTAGATATTGGAATCAAATATTATTCTTTCTTACCTGTTCTGATTTACTGATAGGCTTAGTAGAGGCGAGCGATCCATAAACAGGCTGAGGTCCGCTTTCTTCTACTTTGACTTGCTCAATTTCTTCTTCCAATAGCTCATCTTCACTCAACTGCTCTTCATTTTTATCCTCTTCTGATAGCGATTCATCTTCAACAAGCTGTGGTTCCTCTTCCTCATTTTCTTCGTCGGATTCAATAGATTGCTCTTCTTCATCAGACTGTTCTTCATCGTCTTTTTCAATAGATATAGGGCTTGCTATCGTAGTAGCATTTGTCATGGTATTATCACTATACATTGTATCGAAATCACTTTTCATTGTCATCGTTATCGTCCTCATCCTCAGGTGTAGAGGGAGCAGTGATAGGTCCTTTTATAATGGCTATAGGTCTTCTTAAGGTGCTCTGACTGGTTCTGATCGTACTCTGGCTTGTCCTTATCGTACTCGGACTGGTCCTGATCGTGCTTTTGGTTAATGTGGGTGTCACTGTCTTTCTGAGAGACGGTGAAGAAGAATCCCTTTTGCTGACAATCGATTTTCTCCTTTCGGGCACCACTGATTTTCGCTGCTCGATGATCGATTTCGGCCGATGCTGTGGTTGAGGAATTATGGGTGGTTCAACAATTGATTTTCGTCGCTCTACAATTGACTTTCTTCTTTCTGGTACGGCTGATTTTCGTTGGGGTACCATTGATTTTTTTCGTGGACTCGTTTTTGTTGACTATAGAAATAGATAAATACACAAGAAGAATACAAACTGTATATTTACTTCAATGATTTTCACGTTAGCGGGCCTCGTAAAGACACCATGGTTTGTTTTACATTCAAAGTATCTTTTTCCTTGAACTACACCACTATTTTTGCCTTCTGGTTCATCCAGTTCGACACCTACCCATTTCCCGGTTTGAAAACTTGTTGTGCCAATATATTTAATTGTGCCAGCAAGTTCATTATTGACCAAGACTCGAGAGTTAAGTGTAAGTTCTTCTTTATTATTAAGTGATTGTCGTTTAATACTTGACATAGTATATTAGTTGAAAGAGAGGGGGTATAATCTATATTAAAAAAAAAAAAAAAAGAAAGAAAAAAAAAATTCACCTGTGCTTAATTACGCGGAGGTTGATTTATGGATTTGATGAAAATTCAGGTCCACGGGATCATCCCATTTGAGTTGGGGATGCATTTATGTTTATCACAAATATATATAAAAAAAGAAAAGAGCAAGTAAAAAGGTTCATTTTTTTTTCATTTAATTAAAGACGGTCGGTATTACATAATGCACAAAAAGAAAGTTCCTGAAGTGAATTAGTAAGGAACACTACTGGCAGTCTAGATCGATTATTCTTGTGATTTGAAGTAAACGCAAGCCTGTCCAATAGAAAACAACGACTGTCGAAAATGGTAATTTAGATTGCTTATAGGAATGTGGCTGTAATATACGTTGGCTGTTCTGTTTGTTTTATGTTTACTACAAAAGGTGGTGAATGTACATCTGTTGACGCCAAAAAAATTGTACAAAAAGAGGAGGGCGTCACTGGTTCATCTGCAGCTGTAAAGAGCTATGATGATGAAAGACGTCATGTGAGGAAAACATTTAGTAAGGAACATTATACGCTTTATGATCTTGATCACAACGGATCAAAAAGGCAAACATATGGAGAGTAAAACTAAAGAATAATAAACATCACCCGTATGCTGTCTATTTGGATTAACAGAATGCACTGCTACAGATATCACCACAATTTAGTTGGATACATTAAGGCTAACGTCAAACACGATTGGACAGATACGCGCAAATCTTCAAGAAAAATTTTATTGAAGGCGCAAAAAAAAAAAAAAAAAAAAAAAAAAAAAAGGTCCTCTGCTCACATTCAATGCATTTCACTTTTCTTTTTTTGTTCTTGCTTAAATGAAGTTGATTGCATTTACTAATAAAGCAAATAAAGGTAATTATAATATTAGGAAATATAACTTTTATATTTATAACATAAATTAGACGTGGATAATTTAGTGGAACTTCATTTACCTTGTCCAAGATCAAGTAAAGAAAAAAAAAAAAGATTTGAAATTATCTTTACAAACAAATATAGATGATTCTATTTTATATTAGGTAGAATTGCAATTTATTTTCACAATCACTTGAATCAACTATTCGAAATACAAAAAGTAACTGGACCTGGAAGAAAGAGCGCGTGGCTCATTGATAACACTATCTACAAAGGTACAAAAGAAAGGACAAGAGTGAGGATGATAATTGAATATTATTAGATGGAGCGGTTCGATTTATATCACCCATGGACCCATTGTTTATGTGTTTACCTATATTTGAAAAAGCAGCAGAAGATAATCGATTCCGTGCATTGGATGATATATTTACTAGAGAACACGTTACTATTGAAGGAGATAGCAGTGAAATGGATATACACAGATTGACAAATATTATACAAAAAGATCAATTAGCACATATTTGTGATATAAAAGATGTTGGAATAGAAGTTTATAGATTAAATAATGAACTAGTACTCAATTGGCTCGAAAAGAAAGTAAATCGACTATTAGTCAATACCAGTTTTATAAAAATGTTTGAAGAGACAGGATTGGATAAAGAACATTTAAAATTAGAAGCAGTTTATTCAATTGCAAACTATTTAACAAGAGAATGGTTTATGAAATTGCTAAATAGACTAGGGTAAAAGCAGTACTATTTTTTATTCTTATTCTATTTACTTATATACCAAATATAGTTTAGAAGAGCTAAAAGAAGAAATTGGCTTAACAGAATACGCTACAGATACATCACCAGCTTCATATTTTAAACGAACAAATTATGATGAAAGAATGATGGATAGAGACACTCCTGCAAAGAAAAAAGCACCTGCAGTTCCAAGAAGTTTGGCTAAAGTAAATACTAAAGGAATGAAGGCTCTCACAAGCTTTTTTACAAAAAAATAAAAACTTTTTTATTTTTTTATTTTATTTTTGCGTTGTTTCAGTTTATAATACGCCACAGTCTTCGATTACAACCTTGGCTTTGACTGCACCACTAGCAGAACCAAGAGATTCAATCTTACTTACGAGCTCCATACTTGAAGAAAGTTAGGCACGCGCGTCTCGAATTATTCTCTTTCACTTACTTTTTAGTAACTTTGCCAAAGACAACATGTGCACCATCCAACCAAGAACAAGGGACAGTTGTAATAAAAAATTGAGAGCCATTCGTGTTGGGGCCAGCATTAGCCATGGATAATAATCCAGGTTCACTGTGCTTCAATTTGAAATTTTCATCAGCAAATTTTTCACCTAATAAGAAACCGTTTAGAACTAACGTTTTATGTACGCGTATATATGCATAGATTTGTTTACCGTAGATAGACTTTCCACCAGTACCATCACCGCGAGTAAAGTCACCTCCTTGAAGCATAAATTGTGGAATAACACGGTGGAATTTACTGCCTTTGTATCCAAATCCTTGTTCACCTGTACAGAGAGCACGGAAATTTTTAGCAGTTTTGGGTACAACGTCTTCGAATAATTGAAATTCAATACGCTAATATGATTATTAATATCGCTTTCTGGTAGACATCTTTTTATTTCTTACACCAGCAGGTTTACCGTCAATGCTAATATCGAAATAAACCTAAACCAAAGTAATATTTATTTATTTTCCTTCTTTTTTGCATGTGTGTATATTTACGCTCATTGTTATTTTTTTTTTTTTAGGTAAAAGAAAAAAGAACGCAAGACTGTTAAAGGGGTTTTTATCAATGCATCTTACGATACACGTCATATTTTGCATAAACTCGAAACATGCGCAGTTTAAACGAGCTTTTTCCCATGAAACTTAATTTTTTTTTTTTTGTATGAGGTCCCATGAAGTTTAAATAAGGGATTCGTTATTCCAACCCCCTAAAATTACGATCTGGACTACATACTTTTTTGTAAAGGATTTTATTCGGATGCCGCATTTTTTTAGCTGGTCATCATAAGAAACATTTTTTAATAACAGGGCTTAAACCCACGAATAAACAAACAGAAAATGACCATGGAGTTTTTTGAACTTGTGCTGCCAGGCGTAAGACTAATGCAGCAGAAAGAAATTGACTACTTCTTTAGGGGACTTTGCCCCTGGACTACCTTCATACTACACTCTTTCCGGGAAGTAAATTCGCATAATGGCGAGAGCAAAATTGCAGGTTTCTTGAAAAATCAATTCGCCTTTTGGTGAGAGCAAAATGCGTGTTGTTCGAAATACAAATTCGCCATGGCTGACAAATCAGATGTCCCCGTTGCCAAGAATATTTTTAGCGCATGAAGTCTTGGAATCTTTGGATATATAAGAGCATACCAAATGCTCGTGTTCATTTTGCTTCTTTTTCACAATTACACCAGAAATCATAAATAATGAACATTCATTTCTTATTTGAAAACGGGAAAGGGTCTGTTGTCGACGAATATGGCCGACCTAAACCAATGGATTATATTGTTAATGATGAACAATCTCGCCTTGAAACATTGAGCTCTCATACACAATATTTAGCACAATTGCCTCTGGAGAGCGAGAGTGAAGTAGAGGTAATGCAGATGGAAAAGGAGGCAAAGGTTAGTAATGACGTCGTTATGAGAGAAACATCAATGAAGTGAAATTATACACGCTATTCTGACCAGGACAAAGTGAGGTTTTTCAAGCTGATCTTTGAGAAATGTTTGAGTGCAGCAGCAGCTGCTGCGAAACAGCTTGGGACTCACGTTCGTACAGCACAAAAATGGGCTGCACAATACGAGAGGGATCCTGATTGTATCTTTGAAAAGCGGAGAAAGACTGGTCGTCCGCGTATTCTCAAAAGGAACACAAGAATGTTATTTTCGAATGCATTGATGAAAATCCTTCAGTCGTCCTCGACAAAGTAATGAAGAAGTTAAACAAATATTCACAGAGTTAAAAGTATTCAAAACTACTTTGTTTGATTTTGTAAAACAACATTGCAATTTATTTCTCAAAAAAGCTCGTCTTCAGCCCATAGACCGGAATGGCGAAGAAAAGATTCAAGGGCGCTTGGATTAGGTTCGTAAGTGAGAAAGAACAGACATGGATTTTACGAGAAACTGTGTCTTTCCTGACGAATCTGCTTTCCATATTAATTTGAAACGTAGTGTGGCATGGTCAAAGAAAGACACACCGGCCGTGGTCACAGTTCCCAAAACACGTGCAACAACCATTCTGGGCGCGATTTCTGCTGAAGGCCTAATCAAATGCAGCCTTAGACTTCCTCAGTCTCCAGCTAATAAAAAGAGAAAACGGGGAGATGGTGTTGAGCATATGAGCAAAGGAATGGTTACCGGACATTATGCCGGCTTTCTGAAGGCCACAATGGATGAAATGGATCAGTATCCACACATGAAAGATCATTACCTCGTGATAGATAACGCTCCTATCCATACATCAGAGTACATAGCCAAATACGTAGAATCTCGCGGTTACCGCTGCGCTTATCTGCCTTCTTATTCCCCTGAAATCAATCCAATCGAGCAATTTTGGTCAGTGGTCAAAAGTAAAGTGAAACGCAACAGGTTTCTAGAGAAGGAAACTTTAATGACTTGGATCAGTGAAGCTTCTCATATCTTGAGGCTAAGCGGCTTTAAAGGAATTGTTAGACATTCTCACAAATGTTTGGACAAGTGTCGTAATTACCAACCGCTCTGAAGGCGGAAAATCATTGAAATTAAAAAAAAAAAAAGGCGTTGCAACATTCGCCAGCCATTTTGGCGGTGAGCGTTGCAAAGAAAAAAAAAATCAACCGAATTCTACTTTTGGCTTTTCTTTTTTATTGGTTTCAACTCAACGGTCATTGTACAGTATTTGTAAACGTTGAAGTACATCTTTCTTAATCATTTGATTGGCTAATGAAACTGCTGTGCTGGCTTCAATTGCAATTGTTGAAAAATTGACTTTTGTTGCAACAGTTACTGGAGACAAAGCCTGACTTTCTTTTAAAGTATATTTCAGTTCGTCAACAAACTTTTTCAAAGTTGACCATGATTGTGGTGTCATCATGTCAGATCCCTTTGTGTCGCTAAGCGCATTAAACGATTCAATGGTAGATTCAAGGCTGGCAGGAATTCCTTTGAGGAATGAGAGTCCCAAGGCTTGTAAAAATCGAGATGATAGCTTTCCCACTGAATTAGCCGAAGAACCGTATCCTTAATTGTGAGGCAAGTCACAAACAGTGAAAACAGAACATGGCATCAAGAGATCAGAATCAAATTCTACATGGGAGGCTCTTGTCATGGCGAAAGTTGATGGATGATTGAATCCTGAAATCAGTTGACGCATTGATGTGACTGATTGGGCTGGCGAATAGGACATTGTCTCGTGTTTCATCATTGCACTAAACTTCTCCATGCGGCTTTGGTAGAACAGGATGCGAGCAGAATTGGGGTGAATGCTATGAACAGAGTATGACGATGTGGGGCCATTATCAACAGCCGAGGATGAGTCACTCTGCAATCGACAAGACAGAGTTATCAAAACATTCATGTGCTTGCTGACAATCTTGAGTTTATTTTTCATTGCTTTGCCATCAGATTCTTCAAAAATACCAATCGATAAAGATCCATAAACACAGATTGATGGTGATGCTAGTGTCTTGAAGTTCGTCTCCCGTGAATATCTGTAGCCTTGCCACGATAATAAGCTTCCACTGTAATTGAAAATACCATTTCTTTGTCGATGATGATAGCATCTATACAGTAGTCGCTCTATTTAAGGGTGTCTGATTTAAGGGTACTTTCTATTTATGGGTGACTTTTTACTGATGTACAGACATAAAGCACGGTCGTACTGCTAGGCTCGGAAGTATGCCTTAAAGTTGTCACTAATTCCTGTGTATACAAAATATGAATGAGAAAACTGTAAAATAAAAAGACAGCTTATATAGCATTTTATCAACAAATAATAGGCTACCTACATCAAGAGCTTGTGACTTGCTAGCCGTGTTTGCTAGGAGAAATAACAATTTGATATTGTTGAGCGGAATTCTTCTTTTATGAACGGACGCATTATCCAAAAGAAGAGCAATTTTTCGATTCTGTCTTCCAAAGACAACATTTAACTTTTTCACGTATGTTGTCATCCAAGCATTAGTAGAATAATGGTGTTCAATTTCATGTTTTTTTTTTTTTTTTTTTTTTTTTTTTTTTTTTTTTCCAATTGCAGTCATGGATAACAAATTAGCTCTTGCTTTAAAACATTTGGGGCTCTTGTCTTGTGCGATAACAATTGGTTGCCCTTTGTAAGTCCCACCCAAGTTATAGAGCAATCCAACTGTCAGACGAGTTTTACTTTTTTTTAGGCCATCAAGCGACTCGGAGGAACATATGATTCATGATATCTACAGGATCATATGGCCCAAGAAGTTCTATCTTCCTCAACTCATTCTAAATGTTTTCAGAAGTCAAGTTGAGTATAGCGTGTTGTTGTTAGACTTTTGCCATTTTTGACAACATTAATATTACTATATAACGTTTCAGCATTTCTGAGAATGTTTGATATAGTCTGTTGGGCAAGTGGTTGATCTAAATTGAATTTATTCATAGTCCATTCACCTAATTCTGTTTGATTAAGCTGGCCAATAGCATTTTGATCCAAAAGCTCAATTTTTTGAGAAAGAAAAGCATACACGTTTATTATTAGGCATTTTTTTATAAATAGAATCTAAACAAAGAAAATAAATTTTGTTATGTCATATTTATCATTTTGAGTTTACGACTCGTATATTAACCTTCCAGCAATTTTGATCAAGTCTTAAGCAAGTTTTGATTTGTTAATTTCCTTACACAATTACCAAATCTATACCAACCGACAGTGGCCTATGTGGAAACATGTTGTACAAACATGTCTATAATGTAGCTACAATACATATTAAGTGATTTCAATTTTTTAACAGCTACGAAATTCGATTTAAGGATATGTTCTATTTAAGGGTAGATATTCCAAAATTTTTGGCTACCCTTAAATAGAGCGACTACTGTATTCCTTTCATTTTCCTTATGCTCTCCCGTTTAAAGAATGGTTAAAATTGCGTAGCACTGTATCTTTGTGGCTGCAGGGTCATGACGTATAAATATGCAACCTTTGTTTTGTTTGTATTATCATGGAAAAATGGGCGTATTTGCGTTGACTTTAAGCCTAGCTGGAGCGTCATCTCTGGTTTTGGCTGACAATATCTTTCTATAGGTCAAACGTCATCCAGGTTGGCACTGGACCACCTAGAGCAACTACATCCTATTGTCGTTGTATATTATTTCTGTACTAAAGGTGTATAAAGCTCTTGATCAGTTTATGTGTATTTATTCATAAATACGACTACTAACATTTCTTTCCCTTAAAATAACTTACTTTCTTTTCAAATCTGAATTTTTTAATGGCAAAGAGATCTGTTACTTTCTCGATTTCATAGAAACTAATACTGTCGGCGTGCAAACGTTAAAAGTTCACCCAATGGAAAAATCAACTGCATTGAAAGAGCGAGTGTAAGTATGGTGGTTTCTAATAAACGGTTCATCGCTCATACTTTATTTTATTTAGCCTGCGTCTGTTGCATCTATTTGCCGCTTTGAAATGAATTTGGCTGCTCTACTACAGCTGCAATGTGAGCTGTACAAGGTAGAATATGACCATTCAGCAGCAGTAGGGATTAACGGACGAGAAACGACATCTCCTGGACACCGGTCTCCCGCGCCTGGCGCCCGCAATCTTTTCCCACACCTTTGAAAGAAATTAAAAACGAGCATGGTACTTCCCATCCTAGCAAGGTAATTCTACCCTGTCACAAATACACAAATAATAAAAAAAGGATAGATTTTTAATATGTCTTCTTCATGGTGCGAATGGGACAGCTGGCAATGTTTATTTTTTCTCCCTCTAAGTCTCAAAGTTGGCGCTGACAATACGTTTACATTGAACAGTAAAAAAAAAAAAAAGCGTTCATGGTCACTGATGAAAACCTCAGTTAACCCACTCAATATTCACAGTGTTGCTCATGTTCAAAAAAAAAAAAAAAAAAGTACTTATCGTTTCGTAATTACCAAATAAATACTTGGTGTTTAATTTTTATACCAATGATGTGATGCTGTCTACAATAGCTTAATCTTTCAAGACTATATTGTCCTCATCAACAATCTAATCCGTAGATGTAGGCTGCCTATAGTAGTAACTTTGATTTTTTTATGTTAAGTGGAACTCATCGATTTTCATCAGGAGTAACCAGTCAAAAAGAGAAAAAAAAGCCTTCTGATGGAAGACAACGGCTCTCAAAAATCGAATGAAAGAACAATAGGCTATGATCTCTCCGAATCCTCACCTTATGCTCAAAAGCATAGAAGGAGCGAGACCATGAAGATGGAAGTGATTCATAAAATAAAGCCCAATTAAAAAGCATATACAAATCTTTTCAAAGAATTATCTTTTCAGACTTATCTGGAAATGCTGCATTAGACATGCAACCAACTGGATTTGGAGTTGTCTAGACCGTCAGAGCGTATTATTTCGACATGAAAACAGGTATCCATTTGATTCTTTAGGTAGACATAAACACGTTGTATATGAAAGATGAGGATGTATATTTGAGAATAGCTGTACTCAAAATAAATGATTTGCTGTCAAGTTTTTATATTTCTGATCAGAGAATGTTTTATAGTCGTTTTGTGTTATTAGATATTTTGCTATTTATTTCTAAAAGTATTCCTTAGCAGAGCGTTTTAAAGTTAAAAGTTAGACCTGCTCTATGAAACCAAAAGTTTGAAAAGAAGAAAAGCAATTGACAACTTGTATCGAATTGTAGCTCATAAAATAACAAAGGTTCAACTTAGCCATTCTTTGGCTATCTTTTGCTTGTGTTAGCTTGAGAATGGTGGGTTTGGTCCACCACTCAGAGGCAGAAGAGTACAAGTTGGTCATTATTCTGACTTGTCAGTATCATTTTTTTTTCGTTAAAAAGGCAATCTACAAAGCACATGTCCGTATTCTTGAATACCTTAATTGAAGCAAATGAAAATTAGTCTGCTAAGCACTTCAACAGAATCAAAGCACCAAAACTCTTCTTGTGACTATCTTGTTTTTGAAGAATTCAAGATTTTCAGGTATAAGCACCTCCAATGTGTTGATTACACATAATTTTACAAGATCATTTATCTTGTGCTGGTTTTTTTTATTCGAATAGTAGTCAAATGCTTTCAATTGCATTCACATTAGCAGTAAGTATGTTTCTTTAGGCTTGAATTAAGGCTTAATTTCGTGGGTTTAGCAGCATTGGCCAAGATCCCAAGATATCCATAGAAAAGGATCCAGTTAAAGACAGGGTCGCCATCTTTTATGCTAGTATGTGGAGTAAACGCTACGACATTGTCTTTATCCTAACAGTTTTAGTGAAAGAAAGAATAATTTTATTAAAGCTATATGATGTTCATGACCAATGGCATTTATGCATACATATATGAAATACAGAGAGTTTAAAAATTTAATATTTAACTTGGATTAAGTTACTTGAAGTTAAAGACGCAGCTTGATAGCAGCTTAAATAAAGTCAAGAGAATTTCTTTCAATCATAATTTAGTCATAAAATAGGATGAACTAGGCCTTTTTAAGGATTGTTTGCATTTCAAAAACAAAGAGACAGCATAGACATCAGTTTGATGGTAAAATAAAGCTTATTGGAACAAAGAGAACGGTTGATAGTTGAAACTAAAACAAGATGCTTTCCTTGCGCATTGCCTTTTTTGTAAAGTATAAAGCTTTGAAATTTTTAAAAGAATCCGAGAACGAGCCTATAAATAGATGTGATTGAACATTTATAAAGAATCATGCTTACATTTTCTTTAATTAGGAAAAGATGTTTAAAGTACATGTCTTGCGTTTTCGTACAATTTTTGTTTTGATGAATGGAACATCAGAATGCATGAATATATTTAACTATATAAATTCAGTTCAACCCAAAACGTTTTATACATATTTTTTTTTTAAAAAAAAAGGAGAAGGCAGTTCAGTGATGAATTGAGCAAGCTTATAACAGGTAGGATGGCAGCAGATGAATCATGAAATAATGTACATTTCTCACAGGTCACATCAAATGGCTTAAAGTCACGGATAAAAAAAAAAGTATAAATAAGATGCAAACTGCTCTTGTTTTTTTGTTCTTTACCAAGTCCGTCTGGTTGGACTCCTTTATGGAGTCTACGACCGTGTCACGGTCCGATTCTTTTTAGAGTCGTGTCAAGTTTTCCTGTTTCTTGCGAAAAAATCAGGTTTTTGGCGAACTCTTTCGAGTTCGTCAATGTAACTCAATAAAAATGAAAAAAAATAAGAGCAGAGTAAATGATTTTACTGCTCGTCCTCGATATTTATTGCATAAATTTAGTTTATATTAATTCTATTCTATATTATTTATTTTTACTCAAAACAAGAGAGTACTCGCTTGTTACAAGTATTTTTATACGTTGCGGAATATATGATGCCCCCATTGATAAGCAAGATGAAGATAGAACAGCTATTTCAAAATTTTTATGCTCAAAAACTACAGTAAATGATATTAATGTATCCAAACAAAGAATGCTCTTGGCGTATGTGTGCTTGAAAAGATGCAGATCTATGAGAATGCAGTGCTTTTGGAGCTAGATTGTTCGAAATCTTTAGAAAATCTGAAAGGATATTGATTTTAGTATAAAGCGTTGCTATTGTTTCCTTCCAAGACAATTATATAGAAACATATTTAGAATAATGTTTGCACATTGCAGCAGTATTTCTTGTAAAGGATTCAAACATGATTAGAAGTGGATTATTTGAAAAAGAGGTGATAATCTAGAGATGGAATTGAAACAGGACATGCTTATTCTCCTGCTTTGCTTATATACATTATTTATCCAACACGGCATGTTTCCCCAATAAAATTGTACTTTTCTTTTCCTTTGTCGTCAACCGCAGGACGAATTACCCCAGTAAAAAATACAAGAGATTTACAGGAAAGGAAAGGTTAATAAGAATAGCCCTTCTGTATCTGAAGAAATGATGTACCTGATTGAAGGGGGTTCTGTCTAAAGAAAAAAAGGTCTTTAACTGTGATTTAAAGTAAAAAGAGGAAATAATCAAAGGTCTCTGTGATATAGAGAATGAAGATTCGACAATCTGTTGTGAAAAACATCAGTCAACATGGTGTACGTGACGGAGCTTTCGTTAGAGACACTTGCGGTCTATACGTTTACTTTTAATGTAAATGCTGCGTCTGCTACTTCCTGAATACACAACATCGGTAGCTTTACGTGATCGACGCTTTGATTTATTCGTTGTTGAAGTTAGAAATACAAGAAAAATTCACAGCGATCTCGAAATATTGGAAAGGGAGATGAAGCTTACGATGGATGCTTTCAAGAAATCAAGTGATAGTCTGGTCTTAAAGCGCTGCAGTGAACAGTAAAAGCTACTGTTTATACCAGTACTAGTCAAGATAACCCATGTTTTTGGATACGATTTAGAGACGTAATTACTCCATTAATTCACAGACGAAGGCATCATCTTCTGTGAGTGCCCTGATTTGAATGATTCAAATAGAAGGTAGGTAATAATCATTTTCATAAACCATTTATTGTTAATTTGAATGCTCACTTCTCTTGTAGAGTTTGGTCAATAATTCTTTAATACCAAGAACAGTTTAGACATCTGGTGAATAAAATTAATGCTTCTTTCCTGAATGTCCTTTAAAGTAATACTAACGTCATTTGATGGTTTTGACGCATTGAATGGTTTCTTCAACAGTGTTTACGATGCCTTTGTTACTCTAAGCACATGTTATTCTTGATCGTTTTCTTCCTTCTTTATCCTAAAAGTCATACAGACCTGAATGATCTTGTTCTCTTCATAGCATAAGAATAAATATTGTTTGATACAATGTCCATTGAATAAATAATTGAACTTGAGCTGTTTTGTTTCCAGAACTGGGTAAATATTTACTTTTATCTATTAGTTTACTATTTTTTGCATCAAGTATGACAGAAATACTTTGGGTCTTGTGATGATTCACAAAGTCTAACATTATGTTGTTTTCATTAAATTGAAGCTAGATTTTTTTCTTTAATCGACTGTATCCTTTTATCTCAAAAATAGGAGAAGGGAATGAAACTGGATGATAAGAAGCAACGGCGCTCTTTGTGAAAGCCAAGATTTGATGGCGATTGTGATTATGGCCAGTAGATAAGTAAGAGGTGATTTCGTATGGTTTTATATCAAAAAAATGAATTGTCCAATGGATACGTTTATTTTGGTTGGCTAATATGATACATATATCATTTTATAATAAGCTAAGCTTGAGTATAAACGCGATTAAAACTAATGTTTTTATTCAAAAGTCTAAAGAAGCTGTAGGTGCTTGATACCACTAATTTCAGTTGTACGACTACAAAATGCACCAACTATTTCGTGCCTTGTCACAAATCAACAAAGAAGCAGGGAACGAAACACAAGTGCAAAAGTAACATAGCTTAAGAAATGACCATTAAAAAGAGAGTAATTTAATATTATTACATATACAAAAAGATGATATTAAAAAGGGGAGAAAGAAAGATTAGATGGTATGTTTTTTAAAATTAATCTTTTGTTGTTGTATAAAGAAAGGTAAAGAGGGTATGTGGTTGATGTATGTATAGATATCTTCTACTCTACTTCTGAATCAGAATCACCGTCATGATATAAAGTAACTAGTATAAAATAAGTATAAAATTACAATTAAAGAAAGTGAAAACTTACGAGAATCAAATTTCTCAAAAGGGTTCGTTTTTTCCACTGGACTGACCATCTTTAATCCATCTGCTTCTAAATCTAAACTAATACTTTCTTGCATCTTTCTAAAATTAATGGCATCTATTCCATTTGGTTTATGAATAGCAGGCTTAATAGGTGGTGTCATGTTTCTTAATAGCGCAAAGTTTATGTTTTTAAAGAATGGGTGCTGTTTAACATCGACCGCGCCTGCGCGGGATCCAAGTCGTTGTTCATCATTTTTACACAACAGTTTACGAATCAAACTTTTCGCGTTACTTGATATATTCCCACCATAAGGTGCGGGTTGATGAGAGAAATGAACATCCATGTGCAATACCCTTGAAAAGGTATCATTACGACCAGATCCTTTGAAAGGTGTCGTACCATACTAACAAGCTCTGTTTAGCCAATGTATTTTTTTTTTTCTTTTACTTACCAGCATCTCATAGATCAGGATACCTAATGTCCACCAATCAACAGCACTCGTATGACCACATCCTTTAATCACTTCAGGGGCAATGTATTCTTCTGTGCCAACAAAACTGTTTGTACGAAGGCCTAGTACGCAGTTCTTGGTATTGATTGAAGGAGGCTAAAGAAAGTATGAATATTTTGAATTGCCTCAGAAATAAAAACACACCTGATTACGTGATTTGGATAATACAACACCAGGTCTGCCAGGTGGGGTAGACCCTTTACTTAAATCAAAATCTGACAACATGATATGTCCGCTTTGATGTAATAAGATGTCTAAGAAGAATAAGTTTATGAGCTAAACAGTAGATGACTTACTTTCAGGTTTTAAATCTCTATAAATATGACCTTGAAGATGAAGATATTCAAGAGCTGCAGTAACTTCTGCCGCATAAAACTTGGCACCTTCTTCGCTTAAGCATTTGCCTGGTCTTAATTGTAATGCTTTATAAAGTATAAGATCACCATATCATGTTTCCTACTTGTCTATTTACCTCTAAAGAATTCACCACCTAAACAATATTCCATTACAAAATAAAGATAATCTTGACTTTGAAAGCAGTGGTACAATGTAACAATAAAAGGATGGTTTGAGGTCATCAATATCTCTTGCTCTGCCAAAGCACGTTTAATCTTGTTTCTTTTAATCATCTCTTTCTTTGATAAAACTAAAATCAAATTAGTACAAGTTTTTCTTTATTGTCCCTTGTTACCTTTCATCGCAAATAGCTTATCAGTTCTCTTTTGTCTCACCATATAAACTTTTCCAACGTCACCTTTTCCCAGCATCCTAACTTTCACAAAACTAGCTGGTCCAACTTCAAGTTGCCTTATTTTTATACTAGCCGTGGAATAAGTTCTTCTACAAAGTTTGACTGGTTCACTATTTGGTTTAGTGTGTTGCATTTTATAAATATCTTCTTTGGCGTTTGGTGCTGAAGCTACTCTACGTACTGTCTTTTTTTCATTTGTATAAAAACTCGCTGTGCTAAACCAAGAGTTTGACTTGGGTGTCTTTTCGGGCTTAGTAGAAGCAAGTTGAAAATTATCGGGAACAGTGAAGGCAGTTGAAGTTTCACTTAATATACTACTATTACTCTGTCCACTCATTTTATAGTGAGTTGGTGGTGGAGGAGAAATACAGGTGTCTGTGTCAGATGAGTAAACAATAGACATTTTTTTTTTTAAAAAAAAGTGAAAAAAGAAAATATAGAAAAAAGGAAGAAAAAAAAAAAATCATTTGCGGTCATTTAATTAAAAATATTTCCAAATTTGCCAAACAAAGTTTTTAAAAGAGTCCAGACGTTCGTACGATGTTTAAAAAGTATTTGATTTTATTATTCATTAAAGCATTCATTCTCTTTTAGTTTCTTTAAAGAAAATATGTTTTAATTCTTTATGCCTTTTTTTTTAAAAAAAAATAACGCTAATCTTTAACCATGACATAACTGCCACACATTAAAAAAAAGGTGACTTTTTTGATCTTACGATACAATCCTCTTGTATCTCCCTCTTTCGTCTTTTACAATAAAAATAGTACTGAAATAATAAATCTTATTTAATACTTTTCGTTATTAAAGAAAAAAGAAAGGAAATAAAAAAAAGGTTTTGTCTGTGATTTTCTTTAAAAAAAGGTTACATAAAGATCTGATTCATAAATAAAAACAACTCCATCTT